>NC_086154.1:10813877-11124272 GCF_035149785.1 Candoia aspera | reverse complement strand
TTGTTAAGTGAGGACTAGCTGTACTGGGTTCTTGGAGACTAATAAACTGGGAATTGTCATAACAGATGTGGAAATCAGCAAAGCTGCCCATTCCCAGGAAGGAGGGAACACATTCCAAGCTGATAAGTGAGCTCTTAGTTTAGAGAGTCCTGGCAAGGGGTCAAAGAGAGTCAGGTTGGCCCTGCCCTAGGCTCTTCTGGGTTATTTCTCTATAGGTTAGTTAGGATAGCTTTAGTCTGGCAAGATTCTGTCTATATGGTAAGAACAATAAAGAACTAGAGTTGGAAATATCGGCTCAGCGTGGTTCTTTGCCTGTCTCCTGACAACAGTGTTGTGGCCCAGTCTGGTTCCTTGCAATTATTACAGATGAACTTTTAAATCAATGAGCAAATTTACAGGCCACATTTGCACACTGTGTCCTTCTGAAGACTTCTGGCTCTCCAGGAATGAACTCTCTCTTCCCCTCCCATTTGACTCCTCTTGCCACCAAAAACAGCTAAACATCCTGCATTCATACATAACATTACACTGGGGTTTATTTCTAATCATGCTTGGTTGGGCAAACAATAGTAGCTCAGTCTGTACTGAGCCAATTTTTGAAGAAAAACTTTATAGTTCAGAGATATTCACAAACCACACCATGGAAGTTCTTTCTCTGGTCTGTTTAGGGTGGTGTATAAACTAGACGAATAAACAACAAAATAAACTAGCAACTCTGCACCGTTTCCTCCAGACCAGAGTTGGAAGCTCCGTTTTCCAACCTTGACTTGAGGAAAGTTTAAACATCATGGTTAATGAAGCCCAGAATGAATTTGCACGGGTTATGTAGCGTAAGGTTCAGCCGCCTCTGCCTGCAGACGTCCAGCTCTCTTCCCAAATGGCCCTTGCTATCTCCCCAATAAAATCATTTTAGCCACTTTAAAATGCCTTCACCTTGCACAAGATCTCACCGGTCTGCAGCATTTATGCAGATTCTTTGATATCTCAGCATAAGAGTTTCATGAGGTCTAGTATATTCTAGAGGTGACGGACTTGTCCCTGGGGGAGCTGGGGGTGTTGACGACCGACAGGAAGCTCTGGCGTGGGCTGGTCCATGAAGTCACGAAGAGTCGGAAACGACTAAACGAATAAACAACAACAGTAACCTCAATTCATTGCAGGCTCTGGGGTGGGGGGGAGAGATACTGCTGGTTTAGCTTCTCCCACTCGCAGGTGAAGCCAAGTGGGTAGAAACAAGGTCATTCCCAGCAAACCAGATCTTTACAGATCTTTACAGACACGACTGTTCCCTTCTTTCTGTGTTCTTTCTTGACCTACGCCACTCCACGCCACTATCCCAAGTGTGGTCCTACTACTGTCTTTTGCCTAAAGTGCCCGTTATGGCTTCTCCCTTGCATGGATTTTCTGGTGCCTAGACAGATTAGAGGAACTGGAAAACATTTTCTCACACTTGGGGCACTTGTATGGCTTCTCGCCAGTGTGAGTCCGCATGTGCTTCTTGAGCCCTTGGCTCCACCGGAAACTTTGCCCACACTCGGAACAGACGTAGGGTTTCTCTCCTGTGTGGGACCTCTCGTGTTTGGCAAGCTGCGATCGCTGAATGAAACTGTTCCCACAGGAGGTACACTGGTAGGGCTTCTCGCCAGTATGTGTCCTTTTGTGGGCGGTGAAGTGAGAACTAGAAATGAAGCGCTTCCCACAGTCCGGACACCGGTACGGCTTCTCACCCGTGTGGGTCCGCTTGTGCGTGGTGAGGTGAGAACTGTAAGTGAAGCACTTCCCACACTCCGCGCACTGGTACGGTTTCTCTCCGGTGTGAGTTCTCTCGTGCTTCCTCAGCTGGCAACTAGAGATGAAGCTCTTCCCGCAATCGGAGCAGACGTACGGCTTCTCCCCAGTGTGGGTCCTGGTGTGAGTAATAAGGTCCGACTTTTGATTGAAACTCTTGCCGCAGACGGCGCATTCGTGAGGCCTCTCCCCGGTGTGAGTCCACTTGTGGATCACCAGATGCCGCGTCTGGCTGAAAGTTTCTCCACAGTCGGCGCATTTATAAGGCTTTTCCCCCTTGTGCGTCCCCTCGTGAATCACTAACTGCGGTCTGTACCGGAAACTCTGGCCGCAGTCGCAGCAGCGATACGGCTTCTCGCCCGTGTGGACCCTGCGGTGCCTCAGGAGGTTGCAGCGCGTCCCAAAGCTCTTCCCGCACTCTGAGCATTTGTATGGCTTCTCCCCGGTGTGAGTTCTCTCGTGGATGAGCCGCCCAATCTTATCACTGAAGGTTTTGCCGCACACCGAGCATTTGTACGGCTTCTCCCCCGTGTGGAACCTCTCGTGGATAATCAGAGATTCCTTCCGGGTGAAGCTTTTTCCACAAGCTGAGCACTTGTGGGGTTTCTCCCCCGTGTGAGTTCGCTCGTGGATAATCAGGTGGGCGCGGCAGTCGGAGAGCTTCCCACAGTATTGGCATTTGTGCGCATTTTCCTTCAGCGGGACTTTCTGGCTCCTTGGCGGGGAATCGAAACTCATCTTCTTCCTCCCACTGCCGTACGTTCCCTGGGGCAGGTCCGCTGCTTCTCTGAGGAAGTACTGTTGATGGTCGGGGCCTCCTAGAAGAACAAGGAAGTTGGAAGGACATCAATTATATTGCACTAGAAGTCAGCTCAAGTCTCTCTGGAGTGACACTCAATGCCTGGTGATTTCATGGATACGTCGCTACAGGTTTCTTGACAGCAACAGAGAAACTACTTGTCATTTCCTTCCTCAGGGCATTTGTTCACCCCTCTGCTTAGCTTCCCAGCCCAACAAGGGCACCCAACTGCTGCCACCTGCTGAGATTGTTCCGGTCTACCAAGCGGGCTGACACCCAGGGACCTTCCATGGCTGCGGAGGGACTGGAACCTGGGTGTCCCCACTCCTAGTCCAGCACCTTCACCACTACAGCTCTCTCTAATAGGAGGGCGATCCAAAGCGTGGCCCCATAGCAGAAGAGGCTCCCTGCTCTACATTGGTCTCATCCCCTTCAATTGCAGGAAGAATAAGGCTGGAGGGAGATATTGAATGAACAGGTATCCTCGCTTAGTGACCACAATTGGGCCTGGCAACTCTTGCTAAGAGCTGCAGTCGCTAAGTGGAAAATCACATGACCGTGACAGGTTTACGACCTCAATTCCCCTTTGGTTGTCAAGCAAATCACCACTGTCATTGAGAGAGACATCATGTGACTGCAACTTACGATTTTATTTCTGTCTTCTCCATTAACTCTGCTTGTCACAAGCTAGTTGGGAAGCACGCAAATGATCATGTGATCATGGGACTCTGCGACAGTCATAAATGTGAGGATTGGTTGCAAAACTTTTTTTTCCGTACATTGTTGTAACTTCAAATGGTTGCTAAACAAGACAGTTGATAAGTGAGGACTAGCTGTATTACCCCCAGAAAAAAGGCCATTGGCAATGGATAGCATTTTCCGGAGGCATCACAGGGAGGAAACAATTCTTGTCATGCCCAGCTGGTGGCTTACCCAGAAGGATGTGAAGGATCATGGTGAGAAAAAACATTTCTGCTCTGGGAGGTCCCATTCTTCTGCGGCTGATGGTCACGTTTGGAATTCCGAGAGCAGCTGATGGGCTCTCTCACCAATGGATGGCCTGCTGAGCTCAGCTCTTCCCAAAGCTGCCATGGGGGGCACAGCCACTCCTTAAAAGGCCCTGACCAAATTACAATTAGCAAATTGATGGGGCTGCTCCCTATCTATTTTCAAAGCCACCACTGAGTTACAGCTGTCCGCCATTTTTATTTCTCCGGAAGCATCCTTGGAAAAAGAAACAGAAGCTTGCTAACTTCCCAACTAATTTAACTGAAGCAATCTTTTTAAAAAGGGAATAAAATCAGGGGGCGCAGAGCCTAGAAGAACCACGAGAGTGTCACAGGCACCTTAAAGTACCCCTCAGTGCTACATTCGGGACCAGCTTTCAGTTTGCTCAGCCAAGTCCTTCTCATGCTGAAAGGAATTCATCCCCAGGTTTTTTCAAAGCATTTTGGTCTACTCACTGTCACCATCCATGGGGACCTCGACTTTCACAATGTCCGCCGGATCCAGTTCAGAATCAGGAGAATCATCAGGCAAGTCAACCAGATCCTCCTGGATCTGAAAGATGAAGATATCTCAGGATATGATTGGGATGCAGCTTTTCAATACCAGCCAACAACTAGCACACAAACCAGGATCCACTGGGGATCCATTTCAGCACTTCTCTGACTCTGGCAAAATAATTTTAAAAGGCTACAAAACCATTGGGGTCCACAGAGCAATGATGTGGCACAACCCCACGCTGCTTTAGTGGTTTGTAAAGTTACAAGGGAAGCCATAGCTCAGCTCTACGGGACACATTTGAAATTTTTCAATTTTAAGCTCTTAAACTGGCAATGATGGAGAAGACCAGCCCCAAATCTGAGAAGAATGCCAGTCACAACATCCAGTTTAGCCATTCCAGTTTCTTAACTGGGCAGAAGGAAATGTCATGCTTCCATAGAATTTAGTACTGAGGGCAGATATAAATGCAGCAAATAAATTAAAAGGCAGAAGCTTTTGTGAACTGCAGCTCACTTCATCAGAGGCACAGAGTGGCTGGACTGATGTTGGATTTAAATTGAAAATTTAAATTTAAAATGAGGGAGGGGAAGCTGAGGAAGATAGGCTGGTGATGCAGATGCAGGATACACAGGAGACAGATTACAAGCATCTTAACAATTGTAATGCGTTGGAAACCGATTGTTCATATGGGTTAAGACCTCTTTTTAACAGCACCCCTGAGTGAGAGTTTGCTGAACTCACATATGTCCATCAAAAGGTTCCAAGCCATCTCAGAAGGTCTCCACACAAACGTTGGGATTGTAACACGTTACACCTGCTATTTGATAAGGTACGTCTAGCCTGTTTCCCGTGTAACCCGGGTCTGCACCACCAACCTATCTTTCTCTCCCTCCCCCGTCTCACCCCAATTTAAACCTAGCCATGCCGTGCATCTGATTATGAGCCGCAGCTCAAGAAAGCTTATGTCTTTTGATGAAATGTTCTAGACGGACAAGGACCACCAGACCCCTCCTGATTTTAGGCTGCTTATGCGTCATTAGAAACACTCCCATGGTGGGTTAGTTGGAAAGCCCCTCCACAGCGCCTTCCACCTCTCAGATTCCACAAGGGTGTGGAACACAAAAAGGAGCCAGGCTCACCTTCTGCTCATCACCTTGAGGCCTCCAAAGAAACTCCTCGGCCAGAGCCACCGCCTGGCTGCCCGTCTCCGGACTCTGTTTCTGCACCCAGCGCTGCATTTCCAGCGGCAGGATCATCAGGAACTGCTCCAGGATCACCAGCTCCAGGATCTGCTCCTTTGAGTGACGCTCTGGCTTCAGCCACTGGCGGCAGAGTTCCCAGAGTTGACCAAACGCTTCCTGGGGCCCCTCGGCTTCCCCGTAGCAAAACTGCCGGAAGCGTTGGCATCGCAGCTCCACCTTGGGCCTGCCCTCCTCCACCACCTCTTCCTTCACTCCCTCTGGGGGATCCAGGCCTTTGGAGAATCTGGGGGCTTCCTTGTGGCCCAGGTCTGTTGGGGTTCGGGCTGCAGCTTTTCCTCTGAAGCACCATTGATGGGGATGAGCCTTCCTGCTGAAAGGTGGTCTAGTGTTCTCCTCCAGTGGGGATTGAGAATATTGAAAGTTTCTCCCATCTAAATAGGGAGCCTTCAGAGCTTCTTCTCTGTGGACCTCACATAACTGCTCCAGCCCTTCTTCTGGCTCTTGCTTAATCAGAGACATAGTGAAGCCCTTCAGACGTTCCCCCATTATCTCAGTCTGAACGCTTCCCCTTGCTGGCACTCTCTTTCCTGCCTGGGATCCTGGCGAGTCCTGTTCCTCCATCTCTTTTCCTGGCAGGAAAAGAAATTCAAAGGATTACTTATGCACAAAAGAGAAGCCGAGGATCAATAAAGGTCTATTTCCTCCAGTGCTTCTTGCTGATCTAGATCCAGCTGACTTTCTGCAAACATCATGAAAATCTGACAGGCAGTCAAAATAAATAAAGAAATCTTAGGGAATTGCTTTGAAGCTTTGCTTAATTAATTATATAGTTTAAACTTAATGAATTCAAATAATTTAGTTACTTTAATTTTGCTAATCATTATAAGAACTATATGTACAATAGTTATTAAATTGAGTCCAATCTTACAATGACCTCATCAGCTAACTATTTTTGAGCTCACTTTAAGAACTTTTTCCAACTTGACTACAATTGCCATCTGCAGCAACCAGAATGGCCTATGAACAGGGATGATGGGCACTGACTTCAGCAGTTATCTGGAGAGCTCCTAATTTTTCCTTTCTGCTTCAGATGGCTTGGGGATCTGTAACATAGTGTTTCCTCCTATATCAAAATGGCCACCTATTAAGCTAGTTCCAAATCAAATCTTATATGAGATTACGTAGAAGGGCAGATAATCAATAGCTAGCTATTTTACTGGATGGGGATACTCTTTCTGCAAAAATCCATTACATCTTCTGTGAGTGCCCTATGCGTACAAAAGAGGAATATAAATCAAACTAATAAATAATTTTAAGGTGATTGCTAAAGCCCTTTTGAAAAAGAAATTCTCAGCTTTCAAGAGCTCAAACAGCAGATTTTCACCTCTGCATACTGAAATTCCCCATCCAATTCTGTGACCTCCCTCCTGAAACTGTCCTGTCTGACTTGATACAAGGAACTGTGCATTTAATTTGACAGCTGGTTTTAAACCCCGTCGTTAAATGGTTTTCTCCAAAAGTTTGGAAGGTGCATTATTGTATTTTCTTGTAGCAGTTTGAAAAGCGATAGCCTTCTAAATACATTATGACTTTTTAAAAAACAAAATAGAATTCACCTACCCCATTAAAAAAACACTGCTCAGCATTTAGCTGGCCTTGGGAAATTAAGAAGGGCTGCACAAGTTAATGTTTAGAGGGAACATCACTAGGAAATCTCCAAGCAGTACACTAAGTTAGGGAGTCAAACAAACCTCAGCAGAGGACACTGGCAAGAAAGCAACCCAGACGCCATTTGGAGTGAAACCTGACTCCAAGAAGTCTTGGTTTCTAAAGCTGTCAGAAAGCTCTTGCTTTTCCAGTGTAAATTAAGCAGCTCATAAAAGAACTAAACATAAAATTGAAAAGCTCCATGTATTGTGCTGTTCAGTGAGGTGGGCTGACCTGAACAAGGATGGGAGCCTGCAGCAGTACCTGGACAGGTAAGAGGGGCAGATCCAGGTGCTGCATCTCAAGAAATGCCCCCCTGGCCAGGGCTGCCCATTGGACAAGCCCAGGATGCCTCTCAGGTCTCTGTCACGGGGCCTCCAGCCGCCCCTTGCCTCCTCACAGCACGGGTCTTGCCCACGGAGGGGGCACCTCTACCCTATGTGCCCTCTGAACCGAAGATCCTCCTCCTCTGCCCCTCCAGAGCTTTGGTAGCTGATCATCCCTGGCAGCAACAAGGGAACGTGGGAAACATTCCGGAAAACACCAGGCAGCCTCCTGCTGGGAGCTGGAGGGGGGAGCAGGAAGGATTTCAAGGACAGCAGAGAGCCGGCTGCAGAAGCAGCAACTTGGGAGGACAAGCAGAAAACCTCGGGAATAAGAGGGGGAATCAGAAGGCGAGCAGGGGTGGGGGGCACCGCTGGTAAAAGCCCATCTACTCCCCCACCCCCAAGGACTCCCCCCTTCCGTTCTTGCAAAGGACAAATCTTGGAGCAAAGATGGGGAATCAGAAGGCGAGTGGCGGGCGGTGGGTGGGGAGGGTGGAACCACTAGGAAAAGTCCAACTCCTCCCTCCCCCCTTCCCTTCTTGCACCTGGGGATTGCCCCCCCATCCAATCGCCCTCTTGCAACATAGATGCCCACCTGGCGCCGCTTCCCGGGGGGGGGGGGAATTCTGCAGCCCTGGCGCGGAGGCGGCTGGAGACCGGGAAGGGCAGCGGGTGGGGCAGGAAACAGGTTCGACCCTCCCTTTCCCTTTTCCTCCCTCCCTCGCCCTGTACGTCTCTCTCTCCTCTCTAGGCCGAAAGGAGAAGCTCTCTGCGTTTAACCCCTTCGCCTAAGCCGGACGGGAAGGGGGCGGCGGTGGGGCTGAGCAACGCCAGTCTTTCGGCCGGCCCGCAATAGGGGATCACCCCCATGACCCGCCCTCGGGGAAAGCCAAAGGATCAAAAGAGATTGAGATTGAAAAGGAAAGTTGCATGCAGAAACCAGAGACTTTTCTTTTAGGACTGATGGACAAACAGTTAGGAAGAATAGCGGAACTCTCTTTTTGTAGATGGAAACAGCAGTGAGGCTCTTATATGCCCGAAGGTGGAAAGAATGAACATGACCTACAGTGTTAGGATGGTTGGTGAAGTGGATGGAGTTGGCTGAGAGGGAGAGATTGACAGCTTTGGTTAGAGAAAAGAGATTGACTAATTTTAATGTGACCTGGAAACCCCTTTTGCGTGAAACGGAAAAAAATGAAATCACGATATCTGGATCTGATCGTCAGAAATAACAGTGGACAAGAGAATTAATGAAAGCTGTTGTAAACTTAGAGTAAGAGTTTAATGGAAATGAATACTTATATCTGTAGCACAGTCCGAAGTCATTCTTTTTCTGCATTTTCTTTCTTTTTCTGCACTTTTGACTATGTTCTTTTTTCCACTTTGCTTTCTTACTTTTTTCCATTACTTGTTAACTTTTATCTTTTTACCTTAAAATTTTAAAAAAGTTTAATTAGAAGATATAAAGATGAGCGGAAGGCACCATTGTATGGGGTTTTTTTCAGTTTCTTGTTTCTCTGTCTCTTATTTTCTCTTTGCTTTCATTTTGTATATTTTATTACATTAAAATGAATGTGTGTCAGACAAAGAGTATAGTGAGATTTTACTCTTTTGCGTGCACATGCATAGTACCACCCTTTTTACAGTCCTTTGAAATGTTTCTTTGGAATGTTTATCAGATTTTTTTACTATACAGTCTCCCCCTCTTTCTAAGCCCCCCTTTTGTAGGCCCTGCCCCATACATGTTACTCTCACTTGGACCTAACAGAGACTCCTGTGCATTCACAGGCGCACATAGCATTGAGCCTTTAGCAGACTTAGAATCTCCTCCTGCAGGAACAAAACTGGCTTGCTGGGAACACCGGCTCCAAGACCCTGGGCGCGCTTCGAAGCAGCCCTGGCCAGCATGAGTGAAGCTGGCTCTCTTGGAGCCTGTGGCCTGTTGCGGCTCCCAGGTCCTAAATCCTTTTGAGCCCCAGGAAATCAGGAACAAAGTTTTAGGAAGTAGAGTTTTTGATCTCCACGGAGAGCCAAGCCCTGTGACAGAACAGGAATCATTTGATCAGCCTTTGATCTGCCCTCCACGTGTTGTGCCCAAGCGGTCTGACAATCCTCAAGGCTGAAAGTTAACTCCTGTGGGAATTGGGAAGCTGCGCAGAGTAATTCTGCCCTCTAGCGAGATTTAGGCTCCGCAATGTAAGGGAGGGTGACGGACTCGTCCCTGGGGGAGCTGGGGGTGTTGACGACCGACAGGAAGCTCTGGCGTGGGCTGGTCCATGAAGTCATGAAGAGTCGGAAGTGACTGAACGAATAAACAACAACAACAAAATGTAAGGGAGGTGCGCTTTTTCCTTGCCTGTTTACAACTATTTCCCCCCAGGGGGCTTTCCCTTGGTTTACTTCCTGCTTCTTGCAAACGACATTTTTGCTCAGTTGAGGGGTGATGAGTGCACCCTTGGGAGACCCGAAGGAACAGGTTAAGGATAGAACATCATGGAGAAAATCTATTGTTCTGGTCGCTGGGAGTCGAAAACGACTTGATGGCTCATAATCAATCAAAAAATCTCACCAATGATTGTGATTTCGCTAGATGGCGCACTAGACCTAAGCAACCGTCCGCAGAACTAGAAAGCTGTCAATACAGTAGCGGCGTCTGTGGTTGCTGACGGAACGGGGAGCTGAAAAAATAGAGTATTGGATTGGTAGAGGGGATGTTGGAGGAGGGCAGAGGAACTTCCTGTTCCGGCTCCCTTATGAGAGGAGAGCGGCGCTGAGGAGTGCTCTGTGGTCTTCCCGGGGTTGGTCGGAGCAGCAGCGGCCGGAAGGTGAGCGGAGGCCGGGAGGGAGGAGAGGCCGGGAGCGAGCGGGGCTGCCTCGTTTCCTCCGTGAGGGAGAATCAGATGAGGAACTCCGCTGCAAAATGCCAGCCGCTGCATCTGCCTCCCCTCCCCACATTTTCTTCCCCTGGTGCTGCACGGTTTGAAAGTGGTGCGTGCACTTTTCTGGCGGTCGGGAGATTTAAAAAGCCTCCTTCAGATTAGCCTTGACTCCTTGTGATTTTATGGAGATGCTGTTTTCTTGGCAACAATCTGGAACTGAACTGCCACTGTTGTCTCCTGGGATTTTTTTTTCCTTCCAAGTCTAGCCAACAGTCTCTCCCATCTAACCAGGTTCAACTCTGCTTAACCCAGAACTTTTTTTTTAATCCCCATTGAGGACCATTTGGGATTTTCAGGTGTAGAGGTAGTCTTCACATACCACTTGTTTAGCGACTTTCACCTGGTCCTCAAACTTGTGGCCATGAAAACGATTGGGTGCCATCAACTGAAGCGCATTTATGACAGTGGCACTGTCTTGCAGTCACATGATTGCTGTTTGCCACCTTCACATCTGGCTTCTAACCATCCAAATCAATGGGGAATCCAGCAGGAAGCTGCAAGTCACGGTCATGTGACACTGTTGCTGAGAAGCTCAAGCACCCTGAGTTTGGTGTAAAGCTGATAAAACCTTGGTCCATGAATTTGGGAGAGAGTCTGACATTGCAAGGTGGCTTTTTGCCTACCTGAAAACATGAATCACAAAGTCTTTCAGGCAAAAGCAACAGCATTTATTAAGGGGGGTTCAAGTCCTTTTATAGGGTACAGAGATAAATGACACATACATTTGGTAGACGTGATACATCATAAAGCAAGCAATCGAACAATAAAAGACATTGATTACATATGAGAATTGAACAAGAGAAAACACTGAATCTAGGTAACATTCCCAAAGTCGCAAATTTATGGGTTCTGTCACTCCCTTTCCCGGCCGGGTTTGTATCATCTTAAAACTTGCAAGTGTATTCAAGGACTTTCAGAATACGCCCTCTGTTGTTTAGTTGCTGAAAAGGCTGGTTTTTGCACGTAAAAGGAAGAAAGGGCTTTGGGTAAAAGGAAAACATGTTTTCTTGAACTTGAAAAGAAGGCATGGATGCCATGCTCAAATGCTAACATCATCTTTTTCAAAAAGCTAATAACGAAGCCTAAACATTCCAGGTAACAACATTGCACTTAACGACCTACGGTGATGTTTCCTTTTACTGCCAGATCAAGCCAACAAACACAGGATTTCCTAGTGGTCTTCCATTCATGTGTCATGGTTGCTTGACATTGTGCTTTATGACCCAGGGTGATTCGCTTAATGACCACAGCCAGAACTGATGTTGTAAATCAGTGCATTCACAGGACGTCATCTTTCTTTTTTAATTTATCTATCCAATTTATTCCCCACCCATCTCACTCAGAACAACTTAATGACTGAGCTGCTTAGTGACCGAGTTGCCGGTCCCAATTCCAGTCAGAAAGGAGGACTACTTGTATTGTGTGGTGAGGTCCCCAGAGTGGTTGTGGACAGCATTTTCTGCCCTTTTCTTATTTGGAGCTGAGGAGCTGAATGGACAAAACTGGTGCTTTAAATCTTGCAGAGCCTTTGGGCACCATTTCATCTGTTGAAGCCCCCCAGCCCTCTCAAAGTAGCCCCCAAAGTTTGACCATGCCCACTTCTGGGACCTTTTGCAGGCTGAAATACACATGGGTTTCCTACATACATTCGTAGGGGTCTGTTTCTGTATTTCTCTCTGTGTGCATATCTGTGCATGTGTAGAATCCATCCCCAGCATTTCCAGATATCCTTGATGATAACCCTTTGCAGTGCTAAGAATCTGTGGCTGACCCAAGCCAGCAAGTGAATTTCAGGATTTGAACGTGGATCTCGCTAGTCTTCTCTGTGTCCAATGAATCTTAATGAATGTGAGAATTAATCTAGCCTTTTGGCACTTTTCCTTTTTCATTGTAATGTATGGATTTTGTGATTGTTTGCACATGTTGTGCAGCCATTTTATAGATAATAATTAACACTTTTATGTGAATCTTATAGACGAAAAGGATGCCAATAAAAGCCTTCTCGACAACTAAGAATCACAAGTAGCATTAAAAAGGAAAGCAAATCAAGCTAGCAATCAAATCTTTTGCACTTTCTCCAGAGAACCCCAGAAACACTCCTTCCCTGGCAGGTGACAAGAGAGAGAAAAAGAGGAAGACAGTTTTTGAGTTGGAAAACATTGATTATGTGGCTCTCAAATATTACATGAAAAAGTCAAGAGGGATAATTTCCAAATTCAGAAAACAAGGGAAATACCTGGAGGTCAGTGGGGAGGAAGAGGTCACTTGGATAGCCCCGTGGGGCAGACAGTAATGCAAGCGTCACCCTGTGAGGAAGGAAACAGTCACTTGAATCAAAGCACCACCAAACAAGGGATCAGAAATAGTTTTGATCTCCATGAGAATCCAAGAATATCAGTGGTGGAAAAGCCCCATTGAGCTGTATATTTTGGGAAAAGCAGAGGTTACAGATCACAGCTGATTATGCACGAGAGGACCCACACCGGAGATAAACCCTACCAGTGTTCTCAATGCAGCAAAAGTTTAGCAAGCATACCACCCTGGTGAATCAGAAGAGGACGGTGAAACTGTATGAGTGCCCAGATTGAGGGAAACATTTCATTCAGAAAACTAAACTGGTGATACACCAGAAGACTCACACAGGACAGAAACCATATGAATACCTGGATTGTGGGAAATGTTTCAGTCGGAATTCCCACCTGGTGAACCACCAGACTCACACAGGAGGGAAACAGTATGGGTGTCTGGATTGTGGGAAAAGTTTCAGTCAGAATTCCAGCCTGGTGATGCACCAGAGGACTCTCACAGGAGTGAAACCGTTTGACTGTCCGGATTGTGGGAAAAGTTTCTGTCAGAATTGCAACATGGTGAACCACCAGAGGACTCACACAGTAGAGAAACCATATGAGTGTCCAGATTGTGGGAAAAGTTTCAGTCACAATTCCAGCCTGGTCAACCATCAGAGGACTCACACAGGAGAGAAACCATATGAGTGTTTGGATTGTGGGAAAAGTTTCAGTCAGAATTCCCACCTGGTGAGACACCAGAGGACTCACACAGGAGAGAAACCGTATGAATGTTTGGATTGTGGGAAAAGTTTCAGTCGGAATTCCCACCTGCTGAACCACCAGAGGACTCACACAGGGGAGAAACCGTATGAGTGTCTGGATTGTGGGAAAAGTTTTAGTCAGAATTCTGGCCTGGTGTACCATCAGAAGACTCATGCAGGAGAGAAACCGTATGAGTGTCCGGATTGTGGGAAAGGTTTCAGACAGAATTCCCACCTGGTGAACCACCAGAGGACTCACACAGGAGAGAAACCATATGAGTGTCCAGATTGTGGAAAAAGTTTCAGTCAAATTTCAAGCCTGGTGATGCACCAGAGTACTCACACAGGAGAGAAACCATATTTGTGTCTTGATTGTGGGAAAAGTTTCAGTGAGAATTCCAAACTGGTGGGACACCAGAGGACTCACACAGGAGAGAAACCATATGAGTGTCCAGATTGTGGGAAAAGTTTCAGTCAGGATTCCAGCCTGGTGAGACACCAGAGGACTCACACAGGAGAGAAACCATTTGAATGTCCAGATTGTGGGAAAAGTTTCGGTCAGAATTCCCACCTGGTGAACCACCAGAGGACTCACACAGGAGAGAAACCGTTCGAGTGTCTAGATTGTGGGAAAAGTTTCAGTCAGAATTCCAGCCTGGTTAAACACCAGAGGATTCACACAGGAGAGAAGCCATATGAGTGTCCGGATTGTGGGAAAAGTTTCAGTCAGAATTCCAGCCTGGTGATGCACCAGAGTACTCACACAGGAGAGAAACCGTTTGAGTGTCCAGATTGTGGGAAAAGTTTCAGTCGGAATTCCCACCTGGTGAACCACCAGAGGATTCACACAGGAGAGAAACCGTTTGAGTGTCTGGACTGTGGGAAAAGTTTCAGTCAGAATTCCAACCTGGTAATGCACCAGAGGACTCACACAGGAGAGAGACCATATGAGTGTCCGGATTGTGGGAAAAGTTTCAGTCAGAATTCCAGCCTGGTGATGCACCAGAGGACTCACACAGGAGTGAAACCGTTTGAGTGTCCGGCTTGTGGGAAAAGTTTCACTCAGAATTCCCACCTGGTGAACCACCAGAGGACTCACACAGGAGAGAAACTGTATGAGTGTCTGGATTGTGGGAAAAGTTTCAGTACTAGGTCTATCCTTATAAATCATGTAGGCTTACAGACAGGGGAGAAACCATTCAAGTGTCCAGACTGCGGACAGTGCTTTACTCAAAATGCCTCCCTTATCAAAAAAGAAAATGCACATGAGGCAGAAGATGTGTGTACAGAAGGCTTGAATTTCATTTCTGATCTCCCATTGAAAGTCCTCCTGAGAAATTAACTATTTAATTTCTGTCCTGATTCTTTTTAGTCAAAAATGTTTCAGTATTAAACATGAGGGAGGGGAGAAAAAAATGGAAAATGTTAGTTTGAGAAAGGCTAACTACACATGTCTGGCTCTCAGCAGGACTTCCCAGTAGGATGCTGCAGGTCCTAAAATATACAGGAAAAAAAGATGGGAGCAGTCAGATTTTATGAGAATATATTAGGGACGTTTGTGGCAGTGACAAAAGCCCTGTAAAGTTTCAGATGTAAAGGCTTTTCTGTCTTGCAATTGCACATGATAGATAAGAGCTCTAGGAATACTGAGTCGAGGAGAAAAGGCATTGTGATTTTGACCGTAGGATCTTCAGGTTTATGAACAGCCCCTGCTGTGATTGTGTTTGCTTGGAGGTGCCTTCTTGTTAGCCTTCGATGGCTGGTGGGTGATAGCAGCGCCAAGAGGCTGACCCTTTTGGTACATCCCCCTTGGTGGAGATGGGAGGAAAAAATTGCACAGTGGAAGATGTTTCATGTCTAGAAATGGATTGCGTAAGAACCATTCATGGCTTTTGAGAGGGAAAAAAGACTGGGTAGTGTCAGCGTTGCTGTGAACGTGGGGCCAAGGTACGGCAAGGCTCCCTTCCCAAGACAAGGGAGATGTTTCCATTTCTTTCACTCCTCTCTCAGGGCTTCTTTTTAAGTTTTCCCCAAAAATTCCTACAAGTAGAGAGAGGAAAATTATTTAGAGCCGCTAAGTGGCATTTTAGCTATGCAGATGAATGAGTTTGGCATAGAGTTTGGCATTTCTAAGCTTGCATAACACCTGTTTGAGGAGGCGTTCGTGTTCCTCCTCAGTTTCCGTGTAAATGAGAACAACATCTAAGTAAATGAAGACCCCTTTAAACAAATGATCATGTAATACTTCATTAATCAATTGCATGAAGACTCCGGGTGCCCCCGCTAACCCAAAAGGGAGGACTTTGTACTGAAAAGACCCTAGTGGCCAATTAAAAGCAGTTTTCCACTCATCCCCAGCTTTTATGCGAATGCAGAAATAGGCTTCGCAAAGATCGAGCTTGGAGAAAATCTTGCCCTTTGACAAATGAGCTAACGTGCTTCATGAGAGGCAGAGGGTACTTGTTGACAATAGAGATGGAATTTAACACTCGGTAGTCCGTACAAAGTCGAAGTGTGCCATCTTTCTTTTCCCAGAATAACACAGGAGCCCCAACTGGGGAATTAGCGGGTTCAATAAACCCCCTTGACAGATTTTTGTCAATTAAGTCCCGTAATGCCTCAAGTTCCTTCTGAGTCATTGGATAGATTTTTGGCTTGGGCAATTGAGCATTGGGGACCAACTCTATTGCACAGTCAGTTTTCCGGTGGGGGGGTAACTGATCTGCTTCCATCTCCCCAAATACGTCTGCAAATTCTTGGTATTGAGCAGGCAAGCCTTCTAAATGTGGCAAGTCAGGGCGCGGCGTGGCGATCGCTGCCCTTCCAACCCCCGCACGTGCAACTATCTCCACTGTAGGAGCTTGGTAAAATCCATCTTTAAAAGTCACAGTTCTGTGCTCCCAGTTTATATAGGGGCTTCGATAGGTCAACCAGGGGATCCCCAGGATTACCAAGGGATTACCAACAGGTGCTACAATGAATTTCAAAGTCTCACGGTGGCTGCCCATTTGCATTGCCACAGTTCCAGTGAAATGGGTTGCCGCCCCCCCCCCCGCTGTTGAACCATCCAACTGTGTGAAGATCAAAGGATGCTGGAGGGGGAAACTGGGCAGTTCCAAAGCAGCAACCAGATCAGGGTGAATTAAACACCTGGAACACCCAGAATCAACTAAAGCCCATACCTCTGTAGTTTTTGTGCGGGAACCCAATATTCCTTTTACTGCTAAAGTGGGACAGTCAGCACTCACCATAGCATCTTCGTGCCCATCCCCTTCCACCTGCCCGCAGGCGCCCGTCATGGCAGGTGGCTGGCGTTTCCCGCCGGCTCCTTAGAGTCATCTTCAGCCTCTCCTGAGAAGTAGATTACTTCTTCAGCATTGGCTGTCCCTTTGGCTGCTGTCATTCACCGTGAGGGGGGGGCGATTTGGCCAGCGGCTTCCCCGCTCGATCTCCAGCTTTGGCTTTTGGGCAATCAGCTGCTCGTTGGCCCTCCTTTCTGCATTGGAGACACCCCTTGCGTAGCGCCGATCTCTCTCCTCTTCCCAGGCTCTATAGCTTGGCCGGGCAGCAGTCGCAGCACTTTGGGGTCCCCTCGTGGTGGGTGGTTTTTCAGATTTTCTAGTTTGCATGAAGGTATGCTGAGCGTGCTCAGCCTTGCCTGCCAGGCAGATCCAGTCATACAATGACTCGGTCGTCTCTACACAACGCCCACCATAGGACATCCCGGTTGAGTCCCTCTTTAAACCGTTCTACTAGGGTTGACTGAGACCAGTCAGGGATTTTCCCAGCTAGAGCCTTAAACTCTAGGGCATAATCAGCTATGGACATTTGGCCCTGGGTAAGATCCTTCAGCGCCTTCTTAGCTCTTGCCTTGGCCAGAGGATCTTCAAAATGCAGCTTTTAACGCCCACATGAAATCATCGAAATAATCAAGTGCAGAGGAGTCAGCATCACTTAATTGAATATACCAGTCAGCTGCTCAACCCTTCAGCTTGGTGGCAATGGCAGTTATCTTAGCCTCTTCGGAAGGGAAGCGTGCTCCAAACTGCCTCATATAACTTTTAGCATTAGTTAAAAAGAAAAATAACTTTGTTGGATCCCCATCAAACTTGACAGAAAAGTCTCTCACCCCCACTCCGGTTGGAGTGGAATCGGCAGCCACTTGAGTGGTTGGGCCCCAGGTTACACTAGCTTTCCCTCTTCGGGGTGGGGACACTGGTGATCGAGCCCTGCGGGGTGGAGATTCATCCTGGAGCCGTCTCCGGCCCCGCTCCACCGGTGGTCTGGATGGGAGGATGGGGGATGGTTGCAGGAAGCTGGGATCTCCTCTGCACCTCCCCTGCTCCTCCAGTGACAGAGACAGGTTTCTTAGCATGTACTCTATCGATTCTATTTTGGCCTCCATCACTCTTAGTCTTTCAGGGGTTTGAGAGTCCTCCCTCCTTCGTGTGTTCGGCTTTCTCTCTGTTGACACCGTAGTAGATTCTTTGTCTGGGGTTAGTGGGAACAGATACTTCCGGGATGCCCCCAACGTCCCTGGCTGGGGTTTCCCTACTTCATCCAAGGTGATCAACTCTGCGAGCGATTCGCTGGGTGCCGGCTGTTCTGGCTCTTCCCCATCGTTAGATTCCTCCACATCAGAATTGGAACTCGATTCATCCCAGGAGTCTGAAGGTTCTGGGGTGAGGTTCAGTTCTCCGCTCTTGACCGTCGACTCAAGCATCAAGCTAGCCGTCTCCTCAAGTCCCCCGGTTGTGAGCTTGGACTCAGCCATTGTTAACTACTTTCCCTCGCAAGAAACTGATCTTGGTAGGAGCTAACAGTACAACTTTGGCATTCTCAGCTTTATGTAATGGTTGCCTATTCTAAAACACTATCAGACTCATGAGCAGGAATTCAAAGATATCTGATTTATTAAAGAATAGTATGCAGGATCACAGAGAAAGCTGAGAATGATTAAAGCATGCCAAATTCAAACTGAAAAAGCCTTGGTGCAAATTAAACCCCTCCCCCCATAGAATCTTCTCAAGTTCACAATCCCAGGTGCTCCTAACAGCTTCTGATGGTCTGCGGGAAAAGGCCTTCAACAGATAACATACTTCCAAACTGATTCCATATACAGAGCTTGGTACAAGGTCTCACAGCAGCTCCCTCCCAAACAGAAACGCACGTCAGCGCCATGGCATGTGAAACGTTACGATGTATAAACTACATTGAATCAGTGGACATGACACCCCTCAGATCACATTGCCACTGCTCTGACAAGAAAACCAAGTCCAGGGTGAGGCCACTGTCTCGAGTTGGGTCCCAAATAATCTGGGGCAGGCCCATGGTGGCCATGAACTCCTGAGCCACCTCCGAGGCATGCCCCAGGGATGGCAGGTTTAAGTCCCCCAGAACCATAAGCCTGGGGAATTCCACTGCCAACCTCGAGATGGCGTCCAGCAGCTCAGGCAGGGAGGTTGCCATGCAGCAGGGAGGCTGGTACGGCAGCAACACTCCCAACTGTTCTCAGGAACCCTTGAAAAACAGGGTTGCACATCCAGCTACTTGTGAAGCAGCGCCCCTGAAGGCCACTAGAGACTCTTGGATGACAACAGCCTTTGACATGGCTTCTCCATTTTGGCTTTATTTTTGTAAAATAAATAATGACATGGTGTAATATGTCACGTGTTGTTCATCTGAGGTTGTATTTACCTAATTTTAAGACCTGCTAAGGAACAGATTATTTTTATTATGTCCTGATACGTAAAACCATAGAACTCAAAGAGGGTGTATTTTCTTTTTCACACGACTGTATGTTAAACCATATTTGAAACCACACTTACTATTAGCTGATGAACATGGTAGATACGTAGCAGTTGAAGTGGGATTTTATGGACTCAAATCTATTACCGTGGGAGTATATGCACCAAATGAAGATAAAGGTAGTTTTTTTTATGCATCTTTTAAATGATTTGTCATCTTTTTCATATCAAAGTTGGTGTTTAATGGGAGATTGGAATGGAGTTGTTTTCCTATTGATAGATAGAACATCTGAGAAACAAATTAAAATTAAACAAGAGAAATTACCAAAGTCCTTTTTTGATTTTCTTTGCTTGGAGGTGCCTACTTGTTAGCCTTTAATGGCTGGTGAGTGATAGCGCCAAGAGGCTGATCCTTTTGTTACCTCCTCCTTGGTGGTGGAGATGGGAGAAAAGAATTGCACAATGGAAGATGTTTCATGCCTAAAAATGGATTGTGTAAGAAGTATTCACGGCTTTTGAGAGTGAAAAAAAACTGGGTAGTGTCAGCGTTGCTGTGAACACGGGGCCACGGTAGGGCAAAACTCTCTTCCCAAGATATGTTGGTGTCAAAAACTCTTGGAGATGAAATGAGAAAGGTTCTGGAGGATGCTACAAAAATGGTTAGGTTTATTAAAGAAAGACTAGTTCAGAATGTTTAAAAAACTGTGTGAAAACCTGGGCAAAGATCACATACAGTAAGTCTCCTGTTACACACAAATAGGGTTGGCTCAGCAGAGGAAGAGTTCTCAACAGGTTGTTGAGCTGAAGGCAAAATTGCAAGATTATTTTCGAGAAAACAGTATTCCACATTTAACTTGAGGTAACCCCTAGGCTTTTAGAAGGGGGTCCCTCAAAACAGCCCCATGGGAGAGAAACTGGATACCTGAAGGAGTATATCCTGAGGGAGAGGATGGCTCTCTAGAAGGAATCTTGGGTGGCACCAGTGAAGCGCCATCAAAGCGTTACCTTCATTCAAGAACATTTTGCTTCAGGCCCACTATATAGTCTCTCGAATGTATGTAGGGCTTGGCATTATCTAGCTGTAAGCTTGACAAAGACAGGCAGTTTGGTGTAGTGGTTAAGACACCAGACCAGAAGCCGGGAGACCCTGAGTTCCAGTCCTGCCTTGGGCACAAAGCCAACTGGGTGACATTGGGCAGGTCCCTCCCTCTCAGTCCTCGGAAGAGGAATCAGGCGACGGCAAACCACTTCCAAAATCTTGCCAAGAAAACTACAGGGAATTGTCCTGGAAGTCACCAGGAGTCAACGCTGACTCGACGGCAGGACATGCATGCACACATGCACGCACAAACAGAAGCTTGACAAAAATTGTTTTCATCTCCAAAAGGCACCAAGAGGGATGACCTATGAGAATACCATATTTAAGGGTGCTGCCAAGGCAGGATTTGACGTGGGGACTTGATTTATGGTTCTGTCTATATCCGTCACTTCCCATGCGTGTTAGCTCATTTTTATTTTTGCAGCAATTCCAAGTGCCTGTTGTTAGAATTTTATTTCCACCCCTCCGGTGTGTGCGGTATCGATAAAGACCGTGGTCAGCCTTGATTATCCTGTGCCTTGAGTCCACCTTAACATCATTCTGTATAAAGAACTTCCTTCCTTCCTTCCTTCCTTCCTTCCTTCCTTCCTTCCTTCCTTCCGCCCCTTGACCATTAACTAAGCAATACCTTCCTCTGTCCTTGGAATGTACACCTGATCTCGTTTCTACGGTAACAGCTATCTGTCAAGGCCTGTGAGAAAGGAAGAGTAAGGAGGCCAACAGAAGTCTTCGAGGAAACAGAACAGGGTTTCAGAGCCATAATAAAAGTGCAAGTGTTCTAAGATATTGTGAGAAGGGTTCAAGGCGTCCCCCTCTTCGTCCTTTCTGAACTCTCTTTCCCCGGCCTTTCCCTGAACGCTGTTTCCCGCCAAAACCACTTCCCCTCCGGACAAGGCAAAGGAATAGAAATCACAGGGAAATACAGCACAACAGGTCAGGGTTAAAATATGAACAGGAAAACCTGGACATAGAATTGTGTCAGGAAAACACAAGTGGGTAAAACAGATTCCCCAGTAAGCTAATCAGACTCAACAAGGAAATTAAATTGAAAGGGCTAAGGAAACTAGCCGAGGTTTCCCTGATGAAGGTGAGGCAAATCCACTCCCCCCATTTCAATAGTCTCAGCCCGGCAGGCAGAAGCCGCAGCTCAGCGGGAGCCTAATTAACTCAAGGACAGAAACCACAAAGCAACGGGGTTCGCAACCACAAAAATGCCTCCAGTCTTTTAGTCGGACAATCACGGCCTCTTGGAAGTCCTCGCGAGGCCCCCTGGCAAGACACGGGCCAAAGACGTTCTTATTAAAGAGGAACACTTTCCCGCCTTTTCAGCTAACAAGAGCCCAGCTTCCCTATATAAGGGCTCCTGGGGAAATGGCAGGCCAGCCACCTCCGACAGCTGATTTGTCTGAACTTTGCGGAAAAATAAAGATCCTCTCTGTCCAAGCAACGGCCTGAGTATTTTCATTCCCGGCTCAGAACAGACCTGGTAAGAATTCCTTCCAACGATATCAATACGAAATATAAAATATATGAATATGAAATGTATTTGTATCTAATTTCTACATATGTAAAATCTTCTATCACTGTCTCCAACCTAGAAAAGGATGCAGGAGAATCCAGGAAGGTGCAGCCACCTAGCAAAACTCGCTGGGAAGGTGAGAGAAAGACGCTGACTGTTTCCAGTAGGACTTTGTCAGAATTCTGGGATTTCTCCTGTTACCTTAATGTAAAATCAGGAAAGCTGCTGATCCAGGAGGGATCTCAGAAGGGGGTAAAGAAACACAACAACGGGGTTTTAACTCTTTGTAATTGTTAACTGATCAGGTATTTCTAACCTGCCTCGGTGTTACGTGTCCCTACATAACCATTCTGTCTTCCCCTTCCTTTCGCCTGCCCCACAGCTCAATTTAAACCCTACAAAAGTTTAGCCACTCTGTGAAGTGGGGTGTAGTTCATAAAAGCTTATAGCATTGAATTAAATTTTGTAGCCTGAAAACCTGCTACCGGATTCCGTCTGCTTTTCGACCGAAGAAAGCTCTTTCTCTCCCCCTCTTCTTCCTTAGATAGAACGCTTTATATCCTGCTTACTGAACAAACGGAGGGAGGATTCCCTGCTTCTTGCCAGACAGGCTTGGCTGGGAATTCATGCCTGGCCCAAGAACATTCAGGGCCTTCTTGGGCATTGGAGCCTGACTTCCCAGCACCAGGCACTGCAACAGGTTTCCTTGTCATTCAAATTTATATAGCCATGCATATATACACATGACATGACTCTGGGTGGCTTACAAAGAATTAAAAGAAATATAAAAAGAAAAAAGAACGATGCAACAATTTAAAAACAAGATAAAATATATACAGCTTACAAAATCCATCATGAAATACATAATGACAGCCGAGGGAATCCCATTAGTCAGAGCCGCAAGTACAGCTACTGCACGGCTCCACCATGCTCTGGTGTCCCCAGCCCGTTGGCCAAACTGCTTCAGGGCCTTGCAAAAAGCCCACAGGGCCAGGGCCAATCTGATATCCAGGGGATGCTGTGCCATCGGGTGAGTGCCACAGCAGAAAAGGCTCTCTTCCGTGTGGCATCTGGCACAAGACGTTCTGAATTAAAAAATGAGGCAATATGACATTGGTTATTCCAGAGGATCATGCAGGTCATCCTCCCCTAGCGATGGTAATGGGCACCCGAATTTCCACCACTAAGCGATGCAGGTGTAAAGCACAGTTTCATGTGATCACATTGCTTAGCGACAGCAATCCCAGCAGTCCCTGTTGCCATCATTAAGCGAGGACCTCCTCGCAATGGGTAAGCTGGCAGGAAGCTGCAAGTCCCAGGCGGCTCATGATCACGCCAGGCGGCGGGTAAGTGGCTGGTGTGGTTCGAGTGTGGCTGGGCCAGGGGTGGCTACTGCCAGGTGCAGGAGGGCATGTCAGTGGCTGCTGTGGCACCACCCCAACATGGGTGGGTTGGTGGCCATCTGCTACAGAATATGGGTGGGGGTGCTGTGGGCATCTATGGGCTGCGGAATAAGACATCCCTGGGGGGATGCATTAAAGTGAGGCTTCGCTTTACAACTGTGTCGCTTAGTGGTGAGAATTCTGATCCCAATTAGCATCGTTAGGAGAGGACTACCTGTCTGCTCCTCTGTAATACCTCATTTCATAATGACTTTTTTAATTTGGGGGGTAACTGAGGACTACATGTATAATAATCTTGCTGCAGTTGTCAAATATAAAAGCAAAGTTCCGTGACTTTTTTCCAGCTGTTTGTCCATCAATCCCCAAAGAAAACCCTCTGGTTTCAATTGTATGTTAATACATCATGTTTGTTTTTCTTTCTGGTGCCTTTGAGTCAATCATGATGCCTGGCAACTGCCTGGATGGGTCCCTGCATTTTTCTTAGCTAGATTTTTCAGAAGTGGTTCTCCATTGCCTCCTTCCTAGGGCCGAGAGAGAGGGACTGGCCCAAGGGCATTCAGCTGGCCTTGTGATTAAGGCAGGACTCGAACTGAGCATCTCCTGGTTTCTAGCCTGGGGCCTGAACCACAGACCAAACTGCCTCTTTCTACACCAGAGACGTCCTACAAAATCTACCCACTCTGCTGTTCCTGCCGCTCCGACAGCAAATTCAAGGCTGCAGCCTTTCAAGATCTAGTCAGACCCCCTTACTCTTCCAGATGACAGATCCTTTTTGTCTTTTAATCTGAGCTTGACACTTTTATTCCGAGGAAATGGAGTGTTCCTCTGACTAGGGACTTGTGTCTTTTGGCCTGGCCCTGGGGACCAGCTGCTCTGGCTTGTCCATGGTTGAATTTTGCTTGATTTTATTAGTAATATATTGTTAGTAGGTTTTGTGGGGTCTATTGTATCTATTCTATTTATTTTAAAGGAGTTACTTATTGGGTATTCCACTATTCCCTTAGTGTCATTAACATCTCCCATTTCTTGGGAAGGGAGCTTTGCCTTACCTTGGTTCCACGTTCACAGCAACGCTGACACTACCCAGTTTTTTTCCTTCTCAAAAGTTATCTATGGTTCTTGCACATTGCATTTTTAGACATAAAACATTTTCCACTTGCAATTTTTTTCTCCCATCTCCACCAAACAACAATGTCCCACCCACCAGCCATCAAAGGCTAACAAGCAGGCAGGCAACTCCAAGCATATTTGAGGAGCCACAATCTAACTAAAACCTGACTGCGCCTATATTTTTTGTATTATATCTTTTAGGACCTGCAGCCACTTACTGGGGACTCCCAGAAACACTGACTATGACTCCCAGATATTTTCTGCAAAGGGTATGCTGGCTGGGAATTTCTGGGGCTCGAAATCTGGAGGAAACCCAGGTTGAAGAAGGGTGAAATTCTGCATGTCACATTTCTAGGATCTATGATGATCAATACACAAAAAATACCTCCAAAAATCCTTTCTGCAGCAATTGCACTATTTCTGCAAAAGTACATTTCCAGAAAGTTCTGCTGATAGCCAGGTACATGTAGTTAGCCATTATCAAACTAACTTTTTTCATTTTTGTTAACTCCTCCCTCATGTCTAACGCTGAGTCATGTTGACTAAAAAGAATCAGGCCAGAAATTAATAGTTAATTTCTCAGCGGGATTTCTGAAAAGAGATCAGAAGTGAAATTCAAGGCTTCTCTACACACATCACCTTCTTCTGTATGTGGATTTTCTTTTGTGTGATAAGGTAGGAATTTTGTGTGAAGCACCGTCCACAGTCTGGACATTCATATTGTTTCTCCCCAGTGTTAATCCTCTCGTGTATCACCAGCTTGGAATTCTGACTGAAACTTTTCCCACAATCCACACACTCATATGGTTTCTCCCTGGTGTGAGTCCTCTGGTGGTTCATCAGGCTGGAATTCTGACTGAAACTTTTCCTGCAATCCAGGCACTCAAATGGTTTCTCTCCTGTGTGAGTCCTCTGCTGTCTCACTAGAATGGAATTCTCATTGAAAATTTACCACAATCTGGACACTCATGCTGTTTCTCTCCTGTGTGAGTCCTTTTGTGCCTTACTAGGGTGGCATGCACGCTAAAGCTTTTGCCACATTCGGAGCATTTGTATGGCTTCTCTCCGGTGTGCGTCCTCTTGTGAACAATCAGCCATGATCTACAGCCTCTGCTTCTCCCACAGATTTCTCTCTTTTTCTGAATTTGGAAATTCTCCCCCTTGACCTTTTCAGGGAATGTTTCCTTGAGTTCCACATACTGAATTTTTTCCAGCTCAAAACTCTCTTCCTGTTTTTCTCTCCCTTGTCTGTCACCTGCTGGGGAAGCAGAATGGTCTTGTGGTTTTCTGGAGGAAGTGGAAAAATTTTGATTGCTGGCTTGGTTTGCTTTCCTTCTAATGCTGCTTGTGATTCCCAGTTGTCGAGAAGGCTCTTATTGGCATCCTTTTTGTCTATAAGATTCACATAAAAGTGTTAGCACAATACAAAAAAACATACAATAAAAAAGCAAATGTGCCAAAAGGCTAGATTAACCTCTAACATTCATTATGATTCATTTGACTAGCAAGATCCAAGGTGAAATCATGAAATCCACTTGTTGGCTTGGGTCAGCCACGGACTCTTAGCACTGCAAAGGGTTATCATCAAGGATATCTGGAAATGCTGGGGATGGATTCTACACATGCACATAGATGCACACAGAGAGAAATACAGAAACAGACCCCTATGAATGTATGTATGTAGGAAATCCATGTGTATTTTAGCCTGTAAAATGTCCCAGAAATGGGTATGGGTGTCCTTTCTCTTGGTTTACTTCCTGCTTCTTGCAAACGAGTTTTGCTGAGTTGCACCCTTGGGACACCCGAAGGAACAGGTTAGGGATAGAACATCATGGAGAAAATCTATCGATGTGGTCGTTGGGAGTTGCAAAGGACTTGATGGCTCAATCAAAAAATCATCAAATCAATAAAAAAATCTCGCCAAAGCCTTCGGTTAGAGAACGGACCAGTGGGTTTTTCAGCCTCATGCCTCTAGAAAATAGCAATCCCCGCGCCTAGAAAGCTATCAAAGCGGTGTCTGTAGTTGTTGAGGGCCGATATGCGACGGGAGAGGGAGCTGAAACAATAGCGTATTGGATTATTAGAGGAGATGGCGGGGGGGGGGGAGGAGGAGGGCAGAGGAGCTTCCTGTTCCGGCTCCCGCCTGGGAGGAGAGCGGCGTGGAGTAGCGCTCTGTGGTCTTCCCGGGGCTGGTCGGAGCAGCAGCGGACGGAAGGTGAGCGGAGGCCGGGAGGGAGGAGGGGCCGGGAGCGAGCGGGGCTGCCTCGTTGCCTCCGCGGGGGAGAATCGGATGAGGAACTCCGCTGCAAAATGCCAGCCGCTGCATCTGCCTCCCCCCCCCAACATTTTCTTCCCCTGGTGCTGCACGCTTTGAAACTGGTGCATGCACTTTTCTGGCGGTCGGGAGATTTAAAGAGTTTCCTTCAGATTAGCCTTGACTCCTTGTGATTTTATGGAGATGTTTTCTTGGCAACAATCTGGGACTGATCTGCCACGGCCGTCTCCCGGGGTGTTTTGTTTTTTTTTCTACTTCCAAGACTAGCCAACAGACTCTCCCATCCGTGTATTAACCGGGTTCAACTCTGCTTAACCCAGCACTTTTCTCTAAATAGCTCTTGAGGACCGTTTGGGATGTTCAGGTGTAGAGGTAGTCTTTGCATACCACTTGTTTAGCGACCATTCAAAGTCGGGATGGCGCTGAAAGGGAGACCTCCAATGGTCCTCAGACCTTGGGGCCCTGAAAGCGATTTGGGTGCTGCCAAACGATGCACGTTTACAATGGTGACAGTGTCTTGCAGTCACATGATTGCTGTTTGCCACCTTCACATCTGGCTTCTAACCATCCAAATCAAAGGGGAATCCATCAGGAAGCTGCAAGTCACAGTCATGTGACATTGCACTTAATGACCCATGGTGATGTTTCCTTTTACTACCAAGTCTCGCCAACAACCACAGGATTTCCTAGTGGTCTTCCATTCATGTATAATGGTTCCTTGATATTGTGCTTTATGACCCAGGGTGATTCGCCTAATGACGGCAGCCAGAACTGATGTTGTAAGTCAGCGCATTCACATTACTTCTTTATTATTTATTTACATACCCAATTTATTCCCCACCCATCTCACTCAGAGAGCGACTGAATGACTGAGCTGCTTAGGGACAGAGTTGCCGGTCCCAACTGTGGTCAGAAAGGAGAACTACCTGTATTATATGCTGATGTCCCCAGAGTGGTTGTGGAGAGCATTTTCTGCTCTTTTCTTTTTGGAGCCGAGGAGTTGAATGGACAAAACCTGCCGAGGCTTTGGGCAGCAATTAATCTGTTGAACCCCCCACCCCTCTAAAAGTAGCCCCAAAAGTTTGACCATACCAAATTCTGGGACATTTTGCAGGCTGAAATACACATTGAATTCCTACATACATAGTGTGTGTATCTGTATTTCTCTCTCTGTGCATGTATGTTCATGTGTAGAATCTATCCCCAGCATTTTGAGATATCCTTGATGATAACCTTTTGCAGTACTAAGAATCTGTGATTCACCCAAGCCAACAAGTGAATTTCATGATTTGACCATGGATCTCGCTAGTCTTCTCTGTGTCCAATGAATCTTAATGAACCTTAGAAGTTAATCTAGCCTTTTGGCACTTTTCCTTTTTCACTGTAATGTATGCTTTTTTGTGGTTGTTTGCACATGTTGTGCAGCCATTTTATAGAAATAATTAAATTAACACCTTTATGTGAATCTTATAGACAAAAAGGATGCCAATAAGAGCCTTCTCAGCAACTGAGAATCGCAAGCAGTATTAAAAAAGAAAGCAAATCAAACCAGCAATCAAATCTTTTCCACTTTCTCCAGAGAACCCCAAAACTCTTCTTCCCCAGCAGGGAACAGACAAGGGAGAAAAAACACGAAGGGAGTTTTGTGCTGGAAAAAATTGATTATGTGGAACTCAAATATTCCATGGAAAGGTCAAGCGGGATAATTTCAAATTCAGAAAAAGGGAAATGCCTGGAGGTCAGTGGGGAGGAAGAGGTCACTTGGATAGCCACGTAGGGCAGACAGTAAAGCAAGCCTCACCCTGTGAGGAAGGAAACAGTCACTTGAATCAAAGCACCACCAAACAAGGGATCAGAAATAGTTTTGATCTCCATGAGAATCCAAGAATATCAGTGGTGGAAAAGCCCCATTGAGCTGTATATTTTGGGAAAAGCAGAGGTTACAGATCACAGCTGATTATGCACGAGAGGACCCACACCGGAGATAAACCCTACCAGTGTCCTCAATGCAGCAAAAGCTTTAGCAAGCATACCACCCTGGTGAATCACCAGAGGACTCACACCAGGGAGAAACTGTATGAGTGTCCGGATTGTGGGAAAAGTTTTTGTTTGAATTCCAGCCTGGTGAACCACCAGAGGACTCACACAGGAGAGAAACCGTATGAGTGTCCGGACTGTGGGAAAAGTTTTTGTTTGAATTCCAGCCTGGTGAACCACCAGAGGACTCACACAGGAGAGAAACCGTACGAGTGTCCAGATTGTGGGAAAAGTTTCAGTCAGAATTCCAGCTTGGTGAAACACCAGAGGACTCACACAGGAGAGAAACCGTATGAGTGTCCGGATTGTGGGAAAAGTTTCAGTCAGAATTCCCACTTGGTGAATCACCAGAGAACTCACACAGGAGAGAAACCATATGAGTGTCCGGGTTGTGGGAAAAGTTTCAGTCAGAATTCCAGCCTGGTGAGACACCAGAGGACTCACACAGGAGACAAACCGTATGAGTGTCCCGATTGTGGGAAAAGTTTCAGTCAGAATTCCAAGCTTGTGGGACACAAGAGGATTCACACAGGAGAGAAACCGTATGAGTGTCCGGATTGTGGGAAAAGTTTCAGTCGGCATTCCAACCTGGTGAATCACCAGAGGACTCACACAGGAGAGAAACCGTATGAGTGTCTGGATTGTGGGAAAACTTTCAGTGGGAATTCCAAGCTGGTGAACCACCAGAGGACTCACACAGGAGAGAAACCCTATCAGTGTCTGGATTGTGGGAAAAGTTTCAGTTGGCATTCCAACCTGGTGAACCACCAGAGGACTCACACAGGAGAGAAACCGTATGAGTGTCCGGATTGTGGGAAAAGTTTCAGTGAGAATTCCAAGCTGGTGGGACACCAGAGGACTCACACAGGAGAGAAACCGTATGAGTGTCCGGATTGTGGGAAAAGTTTCAGTTGGCATTCCAACCTGGTGAACCACCAGAGGACGCACACAGGAGAGAAACCGTATGAGTGTCCAGATTGTGGGAAAAGTTTCAGTCAGGATTCCCACCTGGTGAGACACCAGAGGACTCACACAGGAGAGAAACCGTTTGAGTGTCCGGATTGTGGGAAAGGTTTCAGTCAGAATTCCCACCTGGTGAACCACCAGAGGACTCACACAGGAGAGAAACCGTTTGAGTGTCTGGATTGTGGGAAAAGTTTCAGTCAGAATTCCTGCCTGGTTAAACACCAGAGGACTCACACAGGAGAGAAACCATATGAGTGTCTGGATTGTGGGAAAAGTTTCAGTCAGAATTCCAACCTGGTGAAACACCAGAGGACTCACCCAGGAGAGAAATTGTATGAGTGCCCCGATTGTGGGAAAACTTTCAGTCATAATTCTGGCCTGGTGAGACACCAGAGGACTCACACAGGAGAGAAACCGTTTGTCCAGATTGTGGGAAGAGTTTCAGTACTAGGTCTATCCTTATAGATCATGTAGGCTTACAGAAAGGCGAGATACCATTCAAATGTCCAGACTGCAGACAGTGCTTTATTCAAAATGCTTGCCTTATCAAAAAAGAAAATGCACATGAAGGAGAATATTATGTTTGTAGAGAAGGCTTGAATTTCATTTCTCATCTCCCAATGAAAGTCCTGCTGAGGAATTAACTATTTAATTTCTGGCCTGATTCTTTTTAGTCAAACCTGTCTCAGTATTAGAGATGAGGGAGGGAAGAAAAGAATGGAAAATGATAGTTTGGGAAAGGCTAGCTACATTTACCTGGCGATCAGCAGAACTTCCCAGTAAGCTGCTGCAGGTCCTAAAAGATACAGGAAAAAAAGATGGGAGCACTCAGATTTTATGAGAGAATATATTATGGATGTTTGTGGCAGTGGCAAACGCCCTGTAAAGTTTTAGATGGAAGTTTTTTTAAAAAAAAACTGATCGTGTTTGCCTGGAGGTGCCTGCTTGTTAGCCTTTGATGGCTGTGGGTGATAGCAGCGCCAAGAGGCTGACCCTTTTGTTGCATCCCCTTTTGGTGGTGGAGATGGGAGGAAAAAATTGCACAGTGGAAGATGTTTCATGTCTAGAAATGGATTGCGTAAGAACCATTCATGGCTTTTGAGAGGGAAAAAAGACTGGGTAGTGTCAGTGTTGCTGTGAACGTGGGGCCAAGGTACGGCAAAGCTCCCTTCCCAAGACAAGGGAGATGTTTCCATTTCTTTCACTCCTCTCTCAGGGCTTCTTTTTAAGTTTTCCCCAAAAATTCCTACAAGTAGAGAGAGGAAAATTATTTAGAGCCGCTAAGTGGCATTTTAGCTATGTAGATGAAAGATCCTGATTTTGCTGAGTCCAGAAGACACCAAAGAATTCAGTGCTTGTTCATTTTAGGAACCCAATTCAGAGATCAGGTTATACATTTCTTTTCCTAGGAGATCATTTTGCATATGATCCCTTTGCAGAAGGACACTCAACATCCAGGACCAGGCCAGGGGTGAGGAGGAAGCAAGAGGCTCTTTTGGCCTGAGCCTCAAGCTCCGAGTGGCTTCAAATTTAAAGATCTGCAAAGTTGTTTAAAAGATTCAAATTATGTTTAATTCTCTCTTCCTCTCTCGCGCTCTTTTTTGGTGCTCTATTTCTGTGCACACCTGTTATGATGTCCCATTTTATTATGGGTAGGAGCTGCATGAGCTTCTTTCCTTAAGGATTTATTTTGTAAGTTTGCCAGTTATGAGGCATTGCCCACTCTAGGGCTCCATCCTCTTGGATATGGATGGTGTCAGTGCATTTCTATAAAGATCCATCCTGCAGTTAGCACTTTTCTCCTAGAAGATACAGATAGAGAAGCCCTGCTCAGGACCACCAGTCTCTTGCTCTCATCCATTCTGGAATTTCTCCCCGTATTTAGTGGTTGGTACTGTGGTGTTAACTGAAGATATATCAATTCTGTTCAAAATATACTCTGCATTCTATGATATGTTCCTTTCTTGTGAGTAAACAAACAAAAAAAGCTTCTTTAGTGGGCTTTTTTCTTTTCTGTTTTGTAAAGGAGCCATTCCACTTTTTCCTACTTTTTAATGTTTTTTTATGGCTAGAGACGGATGAGTGGGTTTTTCAGCCTCATGTCACTAGATGGCGCAGTAGGAATAAGGAACCCCCCCCCAGCACCTAGAGCAAAGGGACGCGGTGGCGCTGCGGGTTAAACCGCTGAGCTGTCGATCGGAAGGTCGGCGGTTCGAAACCGCGCGGCGGGGTGAGCTCCCATTGCTCGTCCCAGCTCCTGCACACCAAGCAGTTCGAAAACATGCAAATGTGAGTAGATTAATTGGTACCGCTTCGGCGGGAAGGTAACGGCGTTCCGTGAGTCATGCTGGCCACATGACCCGGAAGTGTCCTATGGACGCCGGCTCCAAGGCTTTGAAACGGAGATGAGCACCGCCCCCTAGAGTCGGACACGACTGGACTTTACGTCAAGGGAAACCTTTACCTTTACCTTTACCAGCACCTAGAAAGCTGTCAATACAGCAGCTGCTTGTCTGTGGTTGCTGAGGGCCAACATCCAACGGGAGGAGGAGAGGAAACAATAGAGTATTGAACAGGAGGGGGAGAGGGGGAGTGGAAACAATAGAGTATTGGATTGCTAGAGGGTATGTCGGAGGAGAGGAGGGCAGAGGAACTTCCTGTTCCAGCTCCCGCCTGGAAGGAGAGTGGTATGGAGGAGCGCTATGGTCTTCCCGGGGCTGGAGCAGCAGTCGCCAGAAGGTGAATTGAGGACAGGTGGGAGGAGAGGCCGGGAGTAAGCGGGCTGCTTTGTTTCCTCCATGGGAAGGAATCAGATGAGCAACTCTGCTGGAAAATGCGAGCTGTGTGTTTCTGTATTCTCCCTGTGTGTATTCCCTAAGGTTTTCATCCTTGGCCTCAGGGATGCCCCTCAGTCTCAAACAGAATTCTTTGTCCCTCAGTTCAAGTCAGGCAATTCTATCAAGCTCCTTTTCCCTTTCCAATTGAGTGCTGTCTGTCTTATTTTATTTATTTATTTGTTAAATTTGGCCACCGCCCCCGAAGGGGAGACTTTGGGCGGTTTACAACTAAAATAAAAACATTAAAATACTATAATAAATATGAATACAATTATGACATAAACATAAATATAATATAAAATCAAGATGACAGGAGCAGTTGGAATATCATCCATGTATCTAAAGGGGCCATTTAAGGCGCTAACCATCTCCAGGTGTTATTACTTCCCTTCGCACCCCAAGCAAGGTGGCAGAACTAAGTCTTCAATTGTTTTCAGAAGGCCGCAAGAGATTGAATCTGTCTTATTTCTGGAGGTTCCAGAGGGTGGGTGCCACTGCAGAGAAGGCCCACTTACTGGGCCCTGCCAGATGGAATTCTCTTACTGACAGGGTCCTTAACATGCCCTTTCTGCACGATTGGGTGGGACGGGTTGATGCAATGGGGATGAGACGGTCCCTTGGGTACCCTGGCCCCATACCATGAAGGGCTTTAAAGGTGATAGCCAACACCTTGAATTGCACCCAGAAGCAGACCGGTACCCAATGCAGCTTGCGAAGGAATGCTGTAACGTGCTGATCTAGGGGCACCAAGAATGGCCTGTGCAGCTGCATTTTGGACCAGCTGTAGCTTCCGGATACTCTTCAAGGGTAGCCCCATGTAGAGTGTGTTGCAGTAGTCTATATGGGAGATGACCAGGGCATGAGTGACCATGCGAAGGGCCTCCCGGTCTAGGAAAGGGCACAACTGGCACACAATATGAAGTTCCGCAAAGGCCCCCCGGCCATGATTGCCACCTGTCTGCTTTCACTAGCCAGAAGGGGCATGGTTCTAGTTGGCAGTTGGTGGTGTTTACGGTCCAGAGGATACTGTCCCGTTCCTTGGGCCCAACAGGGTCAAACTGCTCCCAGATAACACGGTAAGTCCATTCCCTTGGCATCTCCACAGAGGCTGCCTCATGCTTGGAGTCCAACTTAGAATAGAATTGAGCGATTTTATCCTGCAGATGCTCAGAAAACTCCTCAGCACGGCCCTGAAGATAGGTCACTGGCCCCCTCTTCCTCGGAAGTGATCGAGTGACCTTAAACAGGGCCGCTGGGTGGCATTCTGCGGATGCAATAAGAGCAGAGAAATATTGACGTTTCACAGCTCTTACCGCCACAAGGTAGGCCTTAATAGCAGCTCTAGCTTGTATTCAGTTGGACTCTGTCTTCCTCCAGTGGTGCTCTAGATGTCTCTTGATCCTCTTCAGAACCCTCAACTCCTCCATGAACCATGGGGAGCATCAGGTTCGATGGGACAAGAGAGGTTGCACAGGCACGATCCTGTCCAAAGCCCCGGCCACCTCCCTATTCCAGGCTGTAGCCAGGGCCTGAGCCTTGTGTGGCAGAGTGGTAGGCAGTAGTATTGCAACCGAAACTCTCACCACGACCCAAGTTTGATCCCAGAAGCTGGATTCTGAGGTAGCTGGCTCAGGTCAACTCAGCCTTCCATCCTTCCGAGGTCAGTAAAATGAGTACTCAGCTTGCTGGGGAAGGTGACAACTGGGGAAGATAATGGCAAACCACCCTGCTATAGTCTGCCAAGAAAACATGAAAGAGTCCCCCCAAAGGGTCAGACATGATTTGGTGCTTGCACAGGGGACCTTTCATCTTTCAGCCAGGGCCTCTGCTGGACTGTGCAGCAGGTCCTTGGGTATAACCCCCAGCTCCCTCTGAAACCTTGTCAGGTCCATCAGCCGGGAGTGGACCAATCAAATGGGTCCTGCCTTCCTGCGGAGGGGAGCAGCATAGGAGAATCTCAAGGCCACCAGGACATGATCTGACCATGACAAGGGGGACAGCTATAACTCTCCCCTCAGATCACATTGCCACTGCTCTGACAAGAAAACCAAGTCCAGGGTGAGGCCACTGTCTCGAGTTGGGTCCCAAATAATCTGGGGCAGGCCCATGGTGGCCATGAACTCCTGAGCCACCTCCGAGGCATGCCCCAGGGATGGCAGGTTTAAGTCCCCCAGAACCATAAGCCTGGGGAATTCCACTGCCAACCTCGAGATGGCGTCCAGCAGCTCAGGCAGGGAGGTTGCCATGCAGCAGGGAGGCTGGTACGGCAGCAACACTCCCAACTGTTCTCAGGAACCCTTGAAAAACAGGGTCGCACATCCAGCTACTTGTGAAGCAGCGCCCCTGAAGGCCACTAGAGACTCTTGGATGACAACAGCCTTTGACATGGCTTCTCCATTTTGGCTTTATTTTTGTAAAATAAATAATGACATGGTGTAATATGTCACGTGTTGTTCATCTGAGGTTGTATTTACCTAATTTTAAGACCTGCTAAGGAACAGATGATTTTTATTATGTCCTGATACGTAAAACCATAGAACTCAAAGAGGGTGTATTTTCTTTTTCACACGGGTATGTTAAACCATATTTGAAACCACACTTACTATTAGCTGATGAACATGGTAGATACGTAGCAGTTGAAGTGGAATTTTATGGACTCAAATCTATTACCGTGGGAGTATATGCACCAAATGAAGATAAAGGTAGTTTTTTTTATGCATCTTTTAAATGATTTGTCATCTTTTTCATATCAAAGTTGGTGTTTAATGGGAGATTGGAATGGAGTTGTTTTCCTATTGATAGATAGAACATCTGAGAAACAAATTAAAATTAAACAAGAGAAATTACCAAAGTCCTTTTTTGATTTTCTTTGCTTGGAGGTGCCTACTTGTTAGCCTTTAATGGCTGGTGAGTGATAGCGCCAAGAGGCTGATCCTTTTGTTACCTCCTCCTTGGTGGTGGAGATGGGAGAAAAGAATTGCACAATGGAAGATGTTTCATGCCTAAAAATGGATTGTGTAAGAAGTATTCACGGCTTTTGAGAGTGAAAAAAAACTGGGTAGTGTCAGCATTGCTGTGAACACGGGGCCACAGTAGGGCAAAACTCTCTTCCCAAGATATGTTGGTGTCAAAAACTCTTGGAGATGAAATGAGAAAGGTTCTGGAGGATGCTACAAAAATGGTTAGGTTTATTAAAGAAAGACTAGTTCAGAATGTTTAAAAAACTGTGTGAAAACCTGGGCAAAGATCACATACAGTAAGTCTCCTGTTACACACAAATAGGGTTGGCTCAGCAGAGGAAGAGTTCTCAACAGGTTGTTGAGCTGAAGGCAAAATTGCAAGATTATTTTCGAGAAAACAGTATTCCACATTTAACTTGAGGTAACCCCTAGGCTTTTAGAAGGGGGTCCCTCAAAACAGCCCCATGGGAGAGAAACTGGATACCTGAAGGAGTATATCCTGAGGGAGAGTAGGGCTGGTTGGTAGAATCTTGGGTGGCACCAGTGAAGCTCCATCAAAGCGTTACCTTCATTCAAGAACATTTTGCTTCAGGCCCACTATATAGTCTCTTGAATGTATGTAGGGCTTGGCATTATCTAGCTGTAAGCTTGACAAAGACAGGCAGTTTGGTGTAGTGGTTAAGACACCAGACCAGAAGCCGGGAGACCCTGAGTTCCAGTCCTGCCTTGGGCACAAAGCCAACTGGGTGACATTGGGCAGGTCCCTCCCTCTCAGTCCTCGGAAGAGGAATCGGGCGACGGCAAACCACTTCCAAAATCTTGCCAAGAAAACTACAGGGAATTGTCCTGGCAGTCACCAGGAGTCAATGCTGACTCGACGGCAGGACATGCACGAACACATGCACGCACAAACAGAAGCTTGACAAAAATTGTTTTCATCTCCAAAAGGCACCAAGAGGGATGACCTATGAGAACACCATATTTAAGGGTGCTGCCAAGGCAGGATTTGACGTGGGGACTTGATTTATGGTTCTGTCTATATCCGTCACTTCCCATGCGTGTTAGCTCATTTTTATTTTTGCAGCAATTCCAAGTGCCTGTTGTTAGAATTTTATTTCCACCCCTCCGGTGTGTGCGGTATCGATAAAGACCGTGGTCAGCCTTGATTATCCTGTGCCTTGAGTCCACCTTAACATCATTCTGTATAAAGAACTTCCTTCCTTCCTTCCTTCCTTCCTTCCTTCCTTCCTTCCTTCCTTCCTTCCTTCCGTCCCTTGACCATTAACTAAGCAATACCTTCCTCTGTCCTTGGAATGTACACCTGATCTCGTTTCTACGGTAACAGCTATCTGTCAAGGCCTGTGAGAAAGGAAGAGTAAGGAGGCCAACAGAAGTCTTTGAGGAAACAGAACAGGGTTTCAGAGCCATAATAAAAGTGCAAGTGTTCTAAGATATTGTGAGAAGGGTTCAAGGCATCCCCCTCTTCGTCCTTTCTGAACTCTCTTTCCCCGGCCTTTCCCTGAACGCTGTTTCCCGCCAAAACCACTTCCCCTCCGGACAAGGCAAAGGAATAGAAATCACAGGGAAATACAGCACAACAGGTCAGGGTTAAAATATGAACAGGAAAACCTGGACATAGAATTGTGTCAGGAAAACACAAGTGGGTAAAACAGATTCCCCAGTAAGCTAATCAGACTCAACAAGGAAATTAAATTGAAAGGGCTAAGGAAACTAGCCGAGGTTTCCCTGATGAAGGTGAGGCAAATCCACTCCCCCCATTTCAATAGTCTCAGCCCGGCAGGCAGAAGCCGCAGCTCAGCGGGAGCCTAATTAACTCAAGGACAGAAACCACAAAGCAACAGGGTTCGCAACCACAAAAATGCCTCCAGTCTTTTAGTCGGACAATCACGGCCTCTTGGAAGTCCTCGCGAGGCCCCCTGGCAAGACACGGGCCAAAGATGTTCTTATTAAAGAGGAACACTTTCCCGCCTTTTCAGCTAACAAGAGCCCAGCTTCCCTATATAAGGGCTCCTGGGGAAATGGCAGGCCAGCCACCTCCGACAGCTGATTTGTCTGAACTTTGCGGAAAAATAAAGATCCTCTCTGTCCAAGCAACGGCCTGAGTATTTTCATTCCCGGCTCAGAACAGACCTGGTAAGAATTCCTTCCAACGATATCAATACGAAATATAAAATATATGAATATGAAATGTATTTGTATCTAAGTTCTACATATGTAAAATCTTCTATCACTGTCTCCAACCTAGAAAAGGATGCAGGAGAATCCAGGAAGGTGCAGCCACCTAGCAAAACTCGCTGGGAAGGTGAGAGAAAGACGCTGACTGTTTCCAGTAGGACTTTGTCAGAATTCTGGGATTTCTCCTGTTACCTTAATGTAAAATCAGGAAAGCTGCTGATCCAGGAGGGATCTCAGAAGGGGGTAAAGAAACACAACAACGGGGTTTTAACTCTTTGTAATTGTTAACTGATCAGGTATTTCTAACCTGCCTCGGTGTTACGTGTCCCTACATAACCATTCTGTCTTCCCCTTCCTTTCGCCTGCCCCACAGCTCAATTTAAACCCTACAAAAGTTTAGCCACTCTGTGAAGTGGGGTGTAGTTCATAAAAGCTTATAGCATTGAATTAAATTTTGTAGCCTGAAAACCTGCTACCGGATTCCCTCTGCTTTTCGACCGAAGAAAGCTCTTTCTCTCCCCCACTTCTTCCTTAGAGCATGCACGGCTGCAGAATAAGACATCCCTGGTGGGGTGCATTAAAGTGAGGCTTCGCTTTACAACTGTGTCGCTTAGTGGTGAGAATTCTGATCCCAATTAGCATCGTTAGGAGAGGACTACCTGTCTGCTCCTCTGTAATACCTCATTTCATAATGACTCATTTTTAATTTGGGGGGTAACTGAGGACTACATGTATAATAATCTTGCTGCAGTTGTCAAATATAAAAACAAAGTTCTGTGACTTTTTTCCAGCTGTTTGTCCATCAGTCCCCAAAGAAAACCCTCTGGTTTCAATTATATGTTAATACATCATGTTTTTCTTTCTGATGCCTTCGAGTCAATTGTGATGCCTTGCGACTGCCTGGATGGGTCCCTGCATTTTTCTTAGCTAGATTTTTCAGAAATTGTTTGCCATTGCCTCCTTCCTAGGGCCGAGAGAGAGGGACTGGCCCAAGGGCATCCAGCTGGCCTTTTGACTAAGGTGGGACTCAAACTGAGCATCTCCCGGTTTCTAGCCTGATTCCTGAACCACACCAACAAACTGGCTCTTTGTACGCCAGAGATATCCCACGAAATCTACCCTCTGCTGTTCCTGCTGCTCCGACAGCAAATTCAAGGCTGCAGCCTTTCAAGATCTAGTCTGACCCCCTTACTCTTCAGATGACAGATCCTTTTTGTCTTTAAATCTGAGCTTGAAACTTTTATTCTGAGGAAATGGAGTGTTCCTCTGATTGGGGACTTGTGTCTTCTGGCCGGGTCCTGGGGACCAGCTCCTCTGGCTTGTATGTCCTCCATGGTTTTTCCATCAATTTTGCTTGATTTTATTAGTAATATATTGTTAGTAGGTTTTGTGGGGTCTAATTTATCTATTCTTTTTATTTTAAAGGAGTTACTTGTTGGGTATTCCACTATTCCCTTAGTGTCAGTTTTAACAGGTCTCCTTTGTATTTTTGCATATTCAAATTCAATTAATATTCATTTCTTTCTGTTCCGCACTTAATTCTTAAGCATGACATAAATTATTGTTACAATTATCCTCACATACCCATTGCCCCAGTTTTTGCCTCCTGGGGGTTTGGGTGTACGCATGAGACATCTCCCAAAAGAAAAAATATGAAGTCTTCGTAGAATGGTAATCAAAAGAAACAGACGATCCGCAATAAACCCTTGCAGTAGCCAGCCAGCCATGGCCTCTTCCAAGTCATTCTATTCCATTCCCTCTGTCCTATTGTCCCGTTTTATTCCCCAAAGACATCAATATTCTGCAGCCACTTAGGATACTTTGTCCTCACTGGGGTGGATTTTTAATACTGTTTTAGAATGCAAGATTCTGCATTATGGTATGGCCCCCTCAAAATTCCAGATGCTTTTGAACCATTTCAAGCATTTACAGCTCCTAACGAAACCTTACCTTACCACATTGCTCACACTACCCAATTTTTTTCCTTCTCAAAACTTATCAATGGTTCTTGCACAATGCATTTTTAGACATAAAACATTTTCCACTGTGCAATTTTTTTCTCCCATCTCCACCAAACAACAATGTCCCACCCACCAGCCATCAAAGGCTAACAAGCAGGCAACTCCAAGCATATTTGAGGAGCCACAATCTAACTAAAACCTGACTGCGCCTATATTTTTTGTATTATATCTTTTAGGACCTGTAGCCACTTACTGGGGACTCCCAGAAACACTGACTATGACTCCCAGATATTTTCTGAAAGGGTATGCTGGCTGGGAAAATCTGGGACTCGAAATCTGGAGGAAACCCAGGTTGAAGAAGGGTGAAATTCTGCATGTCACATTTCTAGGATCTATGATGATCAATACGCAAAAAATACCTCCAAAAATCCTTTCTGCAGCAATTGCACTATTTCTGCAAAAGTACATTTCCAGAAAGTTCTGCTGATAGCCAGGTACATGTAGTTAGCCATTATCAAACTAACTTTTTTCATTTTTGTTAACTCCTCCCTCACGTCTAACGCTGAGTCATGTTGACTAAAAAGAATCAGGCCAGAAATTAATAGTTAATTTCTCAGCGGGATTTCTGAAAAGAGATCAGAAGTGAAATTCAAGGCTTCTCTACAGCCATCACCTTTTTCTGTATGTGGATTTTCTTGTGTGCGATAAGGTAGGAATTTTGTGTGAAGCACCGTCCACAGTCTTGACATTTGAATGGTTTCTCCCCTGTGTGTAAACCAACATGATTTACAAGGCTAGACCTACTATTGAAACCTTTCCCACAATCTGGACATTCATATGGTTTCTCCCCAGTGTGAATTCTCTGGTGTATCACCAGGCTGGAATTCTGACTGAAAGTTTTCCCACAATCCAGACACTCATATGGTTTCTCTCCTGTGTGAGTCCTCTGGTGAATCCCCAGGTGGGAATTCTGACTGAAACTTTTCCCACAATATGGACATTCATACGGTTTCACTCCTGTGTGAGTCCTCTGGTGTATCACCAGGTGGGAATTCTGACTGAATCTTTTCCCACAATCCACACACTCATACGGTTTCTCACCAGTGTGAGTCCTCCTGTGAATTACCAAGTCAGAATTCCAAATGAAACTTTTCCCACAATCCACACACTCATACGGTTTCTCACCAGTGTGAGTCCTCTTGTGTATCACCAAGTCAGAATTCCGAATGAAACATTTCCCACAATCGAGACACTCATACGGTTTCTCTCCTGTGTGGGTCCTCTGGTGTATCATGAGGTGGGAATTCTGATTGAAACTTTTCCCACAATCTGGACACTCGTATGGTTTTTCTCCTGTGTGAGTCCTCTGGTGTATCACCAGGCTGGAATTCTGACTGAAACTTTTCCCACAATCTGGACACTCATAGGGTTTCTCTCCTGTGTGAGTCCTCTGGTGTATCACCAGGTGGGAATTCTGAGTGAAACTTTTCCCACAATCCACACACTCATACGGTTTCTCTCCTGTGTGGGTCCTCTGGTGTATTACTAGACTGGAATTCTGACTGAAACCTTTCCCACAATCTGGACACTCATACGGTTTCTCTCCTGTGTGAGTGCTCTGGTGTATCACCAGGTCAGAATTCTGACTGAAACTTTTGCCACAATCTGGACACTCATATGGTTTCTCCCCAGTGTGAATCCTCTGGTGTATTACCAGGTGGGAATTCTGAGTGAAACTTTTGCCACAATCTGGACACTCATATGGTTTCTCCCCAGTGTGAGTCCTCTGGTGTATTACCAGGCTGGAATTCTGACTAAAACTTTTCCCACAATCTGGACACTCATACAGTTTCTCCCCAGTGTGAGTCCTCTTGTGTATCACCAGGCGGGAACTCTGACTGAAACTTTTCCCACAATCCAGACACTCATATGGTTTCTCCCCGGTGTGAGTCCTCTTGTGTCTTACCAGGGTTGCATGCACGCTAAAGCTTTTGCCGCAATTAGAGCACTGGTATGGCTTCTCTCCAGTGTGTGTCCTTCGATGTACCTCCAGGGAGCTGTTCCAAGTAAAGCTTTTGCCACATTCGGAGCATTTGTATGGCTTTTCTCTGGTGTGGATCCTCCTGTGCATAATCAGCCGTGATCTACAGCCTCTGCTTCTCCCACAGATTTCTCTCTTTTTCTGAATTTGGAAATTTCCCCCCCTGACCTTTTCAGGTAATGTTTCCTTGAGTTCCATATACTGAATTTTTTCCAGCTCAAAACTCTCTTCCTGTTTTTCTCTCCTTTGTCTGTTTCCTGCTGGGGAAAGAGAAGAGTTTTGTGGTTTTCTGGAGGAAATGGAAAAGGTTTGCTTTCCTCTTGAATGCTGCTTGTGATTCTCAGTTGTCCAGAAGGCTCTTATTGGCATCCTTTTTATCTATAAGATTCATATAAAAGCGTTAGTTTAATTATTATGGATAAATTGGCTGAACAACTTCTGAAAAGAGCAACAACAAATAAGCATAGATTACAATGAAAAAGGAAAAGTGCCAAAAGGCTAGATTAAGATCCAACGTTCATTATGAATCATTTGACACACAGAAGAATAGCGAGATCCAAGTTCAAATCCTGAACTTCACTTGCTGGCTTGGGTCAGTCACAGATTCATAGCACTGCGAAGGGTTATCATCAAGGATATCTGGAAATGCTGGGGATGGATTCTACACATGCACATAGATGCACACAAATACAGAAACAGACCCCTACGAATGTATGTAGGAAGGAAATCCATGTGTATTTCAGCCTGCAAAAGGTCCCAGAAGGGGGTATGGTCAAACTTTTGGGGCTACCTTGAGAGGGCTGGGGGGCTTCAACAGATTAATTGCTGCCCAAAGCCTCTGCAAGATTTCAAGCACTAGTTTTGCCCATTCAGCTCCTCTGCTCCAAATAAGAAAGGGACAGAAAATATCCTTCATCACAATAAAGGTAGTCCTCATTTTCTGACTGCAACGGGGACTGGCAACTCCGTCGCTAGGCAGTGAGGGGATCAATCACAATGTCACATGACCGTCCTAAGTTATAACATCATTTCTGACTATTGTCATTAAGTGAATCACCATTGGCCGTTGAGCGCAATGTCACATGAGCAGGTCTTGCAACTCCGTGCCTGCTTAACCACTGATTTTGCTTGTTATGGATGCAAATGGTGGGACTCTCTGACTGTCATAAAACCGCTCTGTTTGTCAGCACCCAAATCGCTGTGACATCCACAACTTTGAGAACTGGTTGTAAGCCTCATTTTTCACCGCCATTGTAACTTCAAACAGTCACTGAACAAGTGCTAAGCGAGGACTACCTATCCAATTGAACATCCCAAATGGTCCTCAATACCTATTAAAGAAAAGTGCTGAGTTAAGCAGATTTCAGCCTGGTTAATACACGGATGGGAGAGTCTGTTGGCTAGACTTGGAAGCAAAAAAAACATCCCAGGAGACAGCAGTGGCAGTTCAGTCCCAGATTGTTGCCAAGAAAACAGCATCTCCATAAAATCATAAGAAGTCAACGCTAACCTGAAGGAGGCTTTTTAAATCTCCCGACCGCCAGAAAATTGCATACACCGGTTTTAAAGCGTGCAGCACCAGTGGAATAAATTTGGGGAGGGGAGGCAGATGCAGCGGCTGGCATTTTGCAGCAGAGTTGCTCATCCGATTCTCCCCGCGGAGGAAACGAGGCAGCCCCGCTCGCTCCCGGCCTCTCCTCCCGCCCGTCCTCCGCTCACCTTCCGGCCGCTGCTCCTCCGACCAGCCCCAGGAAGACCACACAGCGCTCCTCTGCGCCGCTCTCCTCCCAGGAGGGAGCCGGAAGTTCCCCTACCCTCCTCCTCTCCTCCTGCATCCCCTCTAGAAATCCAATACTCTATTGTTTCAGCTCCTTTCAGCTCCCCCTCCCGTGTGATGTCAGCCCTCAGCAACCACAGAAGTCGCTGCTGTATTGACAGCTTTCTAGGCACGGGGTTTCTAGGGCGCCATCTAGTGACACAAGGCTGAAAAACCCACACGTCCGTCTCTACCCTAAACTGCTGGCGAGATTTTTTGCTTGATTATATGCCATCAAGTCCTTTTCGACTCCCAGCGACCACATCGATAGATTTTTCTCCGTGATGTTCTATCCCTAACCTGTTCCTTCGGCTCTCCCAAGGGTGCACTCATTGCCACTGCAACTGAGCAAAAATGTCGTTTGCAAGAAGCAAGAAGTAAACCAAGGGAAAGCATCCTGCGGGGAAATGGCGTGCAGACAGGCACCTCGCTTACATTGCGGAGCCTAAATCTCGCTAGAAGGCAGAATTACTCTGCGCAGCTTCCCAATTCCCACAGGAGTTAGTTTTCGGCCTTGAGAATTCCCAGGCTGCTTGGGCACAACATGTGGAGCGCTTTCGCAGGGCTTGGCTCTCAGTGGACACCAAAATCCCTCTACCTCCTAAAACTTTGTTCCTGATTTCCTGGGGCTCAAAAAGATTTAGGGCCTGGGAACCGCCAGAGGCTCCGAGAGAGCCAGCTTCACACATGCTGGCCAGGGCTGCTTTGAAGCGCGCCTGGGGTCTTGAAGCCGGTGTTCCCAGCAAGCCAGCTTTGTTCCTGCAGGAGGAGATTCTAAATCTGCTAAAGGCTCAATGCCATGTGCGCCTGTGAATTTGCTTGCCTGGGATATACAGTCCACAACAACTTTCATGACATCGCAATAGAGGTAGTCCTCACTTATCACCTGCAACTGGGAGCGGCAACTCCATCGCTAGGCAGTGGTGGGGATTTATCACGATGTCACATGACCATACTGACTTATAACATCATTTCTGACCATTGTCATTAAGCGAACCACCATTGGCTGGTAAGCGCAATGTCACATGACCATGTCTTGCAACTTCCTGTTGGCTTAGCCACTGATTTTGCTTATCAAAAGCCGGCTGTGATGGTCGCAAATGGTGATCACCTGACTGCGGGACGCCGCGACCATCGGAAATGCACGGCGGTTGTCAGCACCGAAATCACTGCGACAGCCACAACTTCGAGTCTCCTGTTTCACCGCCATTGTAACTTCAAACAGTCACTGAACAAGTGCTAAGCGAGGACTACCCATCCAATTGAACATCCCAAATTGTCCTCAATAAAATAAAATTATGTGCATGTAGGTAGGAAGGTAGCTAGGTGGGATTAAAATGAGAACAAGGGCCTCTTTCTTGGCCCATGGCGCTGCACAGGAACTGCTTTCTATGCCCTCTTGAGTTCATGAATGAAAACAGAAGAAAGGAAACATATGTTGGTTTTATTTTAATCTAAATCCCGCCACGGAGCGGAGTTTAGAGCGAAGAGCTAAAACAGCCCCTTCCAATTCTACCTGGAGCACCATCACCCTCCACGCCGTATTAGATCTGTATCAGAAATGGCAAGGTAGGGTGCCCCTCTACAAAGGTTAGCCTGCTGATAATCAGCCATTTCCTTTTGCAGGATATCCTATTTTTCCCTTTTGTTTTCACTTGACAGACCCTCAACTTTCCTTGCTTCCTGTGTATACTAAGTTGCCATGGAAAGTTTCTTTTTCCCCCTCCTTTAGTTCTCTCCCTCAGGATTTATTTTGTAAGTTTGCCATTTTGGGGGCATTGCCCACTCTAGGGCTCCATCCTCTTGGATATGGATGGGGTCCTTGCATTTATACAAAGATCCATCCTGCAGTCGGGACTTTTCTCTTAGAAGATACAGATAGAGAAGCCCTGCTCAGGACCGCCAGTCTCTTGCTCTCATCCCGTTCTTGAATTTCTCCCCATATTAACTGCAGATACATCAATTCTGTTCAAAATATACTCTGCATTCTATGATAAGTTCCCTTCTTGTGATTAAACAAAAATAAAAGGTTCTTTAATGGGCTTTTTTCTTTTCTATTTTGTAAAGGAGCCATTCTACTTTTTCCTATCTTTTTATGGATTTTTCCCTTTGAAGCCATATTTTGCCGTGGTTGTGAGCCAGCTTCCACATTCACCAGAAATCTTGAGGGAGGAGTGCCCCTCCCAAAGCTTGTATTCATGACACTATAAGTAGCCGGGAACGTTAATGCAGAGCGGATTGGTGACCAAACAGAGGTGCCAATGGGGGCAGAGATGAAAATAGCCAATGGCTGTTTGAAACTTCCCTCCGCACTAAATAAGTTGCTGCCAAGCAAACCAGACGTTGATACTGCACCTTGTGGCCTCCTCTTGACTTTTGCGATCCCTCCCCATCTGAAATCTCTGCAAATTAGTGCAATTAACAATAGATAAAATGTTCCCATGTTAGTTTTTTTTTCCTTATTGCTGATCCTGTTGGGAAAGGGGGTTGCATGAAATTCCCTCACCTCAACTGGCAATGTGACATGGAGCATTAGGGTGGAGTCCTCTGGCACCCAGGCTGAATGTCATTTCATCCTTGGGGACACAGAAGTCTACGGTTGGAAAAGGGGCCTCAGCTTGTTTTTAGGGTGCAGCCTCATTTTAAAGATGGAAATCCTGAAAACAGGAGAAGGAAGCCAGGAGAGGGACCGTCCTACTCAGAACAAGGGAGTCCCCACATGTTTGGGGAGAGCCGAGTTAGTCTGTGGCAGCCCCAAAGCCGAAGGCATCGAAGAGCAGCTTTTCAGACTGAGCCATGCGTTTGAGTACAACTGGTTGGACAGAGAAGGGGCTACAGACTCCTCCTGACATACTGTCTGGGGTTAGAGACTGAGCACAAGCCAGGATCGCCAGCCAATAATGCCAGGGCGGAGGATGGTGGGTGTGGTGTTGTAGTCTGAGGGCACCTGCAGGACTGTCCAGCCCACCTTCCATGGTGATGCATTACTAATTGGCTGCTGCAAGTGCAGATTAGCGCATGCAACGTTCTTTTTCAATCTTAATCTCAATTTGTTTTGATCCTTTGGCTTTCCTGTGGGGGTGATCCCCTCCTGCAGGACTTTGACTTTGGCGTTGCTCAACCCACCGCCGCCGCCCCCTCCCCGCCCGGCTTAGGCGAAGGGGTTAAACGCAGAGAGCTTCTCCTTTCGGCCTAGAGAGGAGAGAGAGACGTGCGGGGCGAGGGAGGGAGGGAAAGGGAAAGGGAGGGTCGAACCCGTTTCCTGCCCCACCCGCTGCCCTTCCCGGTCTCCAGCCGCCTGTGCGCGCCTCAGCTCCAGAATCCCACCCCCTGCGGGAAGGGGCGCGGCAGCGGCGCCAGGTGGGCATCTATCTTGCAAGAGGGCGACTGGGGCACAATCAGGAGGAGCAGGAGGGAATCCCCAGGTGCAAGAAGGGAAGGGGGGAGGGAGGAGATGGGCTTTTCCCAGCAGCCCTTCCCAGCACTGCTCGCCTTCTGATTCCCCCCCTTATTTGCGAGGTTTTCTGCTTGTCGGACGAGTGTGTTTTTCAGCCTCGTGTCACTAGATGGCGCGCTAGAAACACGCGATCCCCGCGCCTAGAAAGCTGTCAATCCAGTAGCGGCTTCTGTGGTTGCTGAGGGCCGACATCCAATGGGAGGGGGAGCTGAAAGGAGCTAAAACAATAGAGCATTGGATTGCTAGAGGGGATGTCGGAGGAGAGGAGAAGGGCAGAGGAACTTCCTGTTCCGGTTCCCTGCGGGGAGGAGAGCGGCGCGGAGGAGCGCTCTGTGGTCTTCCCGGGGTCGGAGTAGCAGCGGCCGGAAGGTGAGCGGAGGACGGGCGGGAGGAGAGGCCGGGAGCGAGCGGGGCTGCCTCGTTTCCTCCGCGGGGGAGAACCAGATGAGCAACTCCGCTGCAAAATGCCAGCTCTGTATGTTTCTGCTTTCTCTCTATATGCGTTTGTTTGTGTGTGTGTGTGTGTGTGTAGAATCCGTCCCCAGCACTTGCAGAGATCCTTGATGATAACCCTCCGCAGTGCTCAGCATCTGTGATTGACCCAAATCAACAAGTGAATTTCAGGATTTGAACTTGGGTCTCCCTAGTCTTCTTTGTGTCAAGTCATAATGAATGCTAGAGGTTAATCAAGCCTTTTGGCATGTTTTCATTTTCATTGTAATGTATGCTTTGTTCTCTAGCCATTTTATAAACAATAATTAAACTTCTACGTGAATCTTATAGATAAAGAGGTTGCCAATAACAGCCTTCGGGACAACTGGGAATCACAAGCAGCATTAAAAAGGAAAGCAAACCAAGCCAGCAATCAAAAAATTTCCACTTGCTCCAGAAAACCACAAGACCCTTCTGCTTCCCCAGCAGGTAACAGACAAGGGAGTGAAAAACAGGGAGAGAGTTTTGAGCTGGAAAAAAATCAGTATGTGGAACTCAAGGAAACGTTCCCTGAAAAGTTCAAGGGGGCCAATCTCCAAATTCAGAAAAAAAGAGAAATCTGTGCAAGAAGCAGAGGCTGTAGATCACGGCTGATTGTTCACAAGAGGAACCACACCAGAGAAAAGCCATACAAATGCACCAAATGCGGCAAAAGCTTTACTTGGAACAGCTCCCTGGTAGTTCATCGAAGGACCCACACTGGAGAGAAGCCATACCAGTGTTCTCAATGTGGCAAAAGCTTTACCAGGCATGCCACCCTGGTGTATCACAAGAGGGCTCACACCGGAGAGAAACCGTATGAGTGTCTGGCTTGTGGGAAAAGTTTCATTCGGAATTCACACCTGGAGAGACACCAGAGGACTCACACAGGAGAGAAACCATATAAGTGTCCAGTTTGTGGGAATAATTTCAGTCAGAATTCCACCCTGGTAAAACACCAGAGGACTCACACAGGAGAGAAACCGTATGAGTGTCCAGATTGTGGGAAGAGTTTCAGTTGGGAGTCGAACCTGGTGATACACCAGAGGACTCACACAGGAGAGAAACCATATGCGTGTCGAGATTGTGGGAAACGTTTCAGTCGGAATTCCCACCTGGTGAGGCACCGGAGGACTCACACAGGAGAGAAACCATATGAGTGTCCGGATTGTGGGAAAAGTTTCAGTCGAAATTCCCACCTGGTGATACACCGGAGGATTCACACAGGAGAAAAACCGTATGAGTGTCCAGATTGTGGGAAAAGTTTCAGTCAGAATACCAGCCTTGTGATACACCAGAGGACTCACACAGGAGAGAAACCGTATGAGTGTCCAGATTGTGGGAAATGTTACACTTGGAATTCTGAACTGGTGATACACCAGAGGACTCACACAGGGGAGAAACCGTATGAGTGTCCTGATTGTGGGAAAAGTTTCAGTCGGAATTCTGAACTCATGATACACCAGAGGACTCACACAGGAGAGAAACCGTATGAGTGTCCAGATTGTGGGAAAAGTTTCAGTCAGAATTGTCACCTGGTGATGCACCAGAGTACTCACACAGGAGAGAAACCGTATAAGTGTCTAGACTGTGGGAAAAGTTTCAGTCAGAATTCCAGCCTGCTGAAACACCAGAGGACTCATACAGGAGAGAAACCATATGAGTGTCCAGATTGTGGGAAAACTTTCAGTCAGGATTCCAACCTTGTGAAACACCAGAGGACTCACACAGGAGAGAAACCCTATGAGTGTCTGTATTGTGGGAAAACTTTCAGTCAGAATTGTCACCTGGTGATGCACCAGAGTACTCATGCAGGACGGAAGCTGCATAAGTGTTCAGATTGTTGGAAAAGTTTCAGTCGGAAATCCGAACTGATGAGACACCAGAGGACTCATACAGGAGAGAAACTCTATGAATGTCTGGATTGTGGGAAAACTTTCCATCAGAAATGTCACCTTGTGATGCACCAGAGGACTCACACAGGAGAGATAGCATATGAGTGTCTGGATTGTGGGAAAAGTTTCAGTCAGAATTCCCACCTGGGGATTCACCAGAGGACTCACACAGGGGAGAAACCATATGAATGTCTGGATTGTGGGAAAAGTTTCAGTCGGAAATCTGAACTCATGAGACATCAGAGGACTCACACAGGAAAGAAACTCTATGAGTGTTCAGATTGTGAGAAAAGTTTCATTTGGAATTCTGAGCTGGTGATGCACCAGAGGACTCACACAGGAGAGAAACCGTATGAGTGTTCAGATTGTGGGAAAAGTTTCAGTCGGAAATCCTACCTGGCAGTACACCAGAGGACTCACACAGGAGAGAAACCGTATGAGTGTTCAGATTGTGGGAAAAGTTTCAGTCGGAAATCCGACCTGGTGATACACCAGAGGACTCACACTGGAGAGAGACCATATGAGTGTCCGGATTGTGGGAAAGATTTCAGTCTTAGGTCTAGCCTTATAAATCACGTACGTTTACACATAGGAGAGAAACCATTCAAATGCCCAGACTGTGGACGGCACTTCAGTCAAAATTCCTCCCTTATCACACACAAGAAAATGCACCTCAGGCAGAAGGTGATGAGTGTAGAGGAGGCTTGAATTTCACTTCTCATCTCCCATTGGACATCGAGCTGAAAAGTTTAGTGTTTAATTTCTGGTCTGATTCTTTGTAGTCAAACATGTGTCAGTACTAGAAATGAGGGAGGAGAGAAAAGAATGGAAAATGTTAGTTTGAGAAAGACTAACTACACGTATCTGGCTATCAGCAGAACTTCCCAGTAAGCTGCTGCAGGTCCTAAATGATTCATGAAAAAAAGATAGGAGCAGTCAGAATTTATAAGAATATATTTTAGAGACGTTTGTGGCAGTGACAAACGCCCTGTAAAGTTTCAGATGGAAAGGCTGTTCTGCCTTGCAGCTGAACATGATGGATAAGAGCTGTAGGAATATTGAGTTTAGGAGAAAAGGCATTGTGGGTCTGAGCGTAGGATCTCCAGGTGTAGGAACAGCCCCTGCTGTGATTGTGTTTGCCTGGAGGTGCCTGCTTGTTACCCTTGGATGGCTGTTGCTGATAGCAGCGCCAAGAGGCTGACCCTTTTGTTACATCCCCCTTGACGGTGGAGATGGGAGGAAAAAATTGCACAGTGGAAGATGTTTCATGTCTAGAAATGGATTGTGTAAGAACCATTCATGGCTTTTGAGAAGGAAAGAAACTGGGTGGTGTCAGCGTTGCTGTGAACGTGGGGCCAAGGTAAGGCAAAGCTCCCTTCCCAAGACATGGGAGATGCTTCCATTTCTTTCTCTCCTCTTTCAGGGCCTTTTTTCCTGTTTTCGCCAAAATTCAAGAGAGGAGCATTATTTGGAGCAGCTAAGTGGCATTTTAGCTATGCGGATTAATGATCCTGATTTTGCTGAGTTCACAAGACACCAAAGAATTCAAGGCTTGTTCATTTTAGGAACCCAATTCAGAGATCAGGTTATAATACTTTTTTTCCCTAGTTGATCACTTTGCTTATGATCCCTTTGCAGAAGGACAGCCAACAGCCAGGACCAGGCCAGGGGTGGGGAGGAAGCAAGAGGTTCTTTTGTCCTGAGCCTCAAGCTTTAAGTGGCTTCAAATGTAAACCTCTCCAAAGTTGTTTAACTTTAAAATATTCAAATTACTTTTAATCCTCTCTTCTTTCTTCTCTCTTGCTCTTTTTTGGTGGCGTATTTTTGTGCACACCTGTTATGACGTCCCATTTTATTATGGGTAGTTGCTGCAAAATCTTCTTTCCTTAAGGATTTATTTTGTAAGTTTGTCATTTTGGGGGCATTGCCCACTCTTAGGCTATATCCTCTTGGATATGGATGCTGTCAGTGCATTTACAGAAAGATCCATCTTGCAGTCGGGACTTTTCTCTTAGAAGATAGAGATACAGAAGCCCTGCTCAGGACCGCCAGTATCTTGTTCTCATCCCGTTCTTGAATTTCTCCCCATAGTTAGTGGTTGGCTCTTAGTATTAACTGAAGATATATCAATTCTGTTCAATATATACTCTGCATGTGTGTTCCCTTCCTGTGAGTAAACAAATGTGTTTCCTCCTCCTCTCCTTTTTCTTTTTCTTCTTTCCTTTTGTAAGTAAACAAATGATGTGTTCCCTTCTTGTGAATAAACAAACATAAAGCTTCTTTAATCAGCTTTTTTCTCTTTCTAAAGGAGTCGTTCCAGTTTTTCCTATCTTTTTATGGTTTTTATTCCTTTAAATCTATTATTTTGCAGAGGTAGAGTGACAAAGTTATGAGCCAGCTTCTACATTCCCCAGAAATCCTGAGGAAGGAGTGCCTCTCCCAAAGCTTGTATTTGTGACACTGTAAGCAGCAGGGAGCGTTAATGCAGAGTGGGTTGGTGAGCAGACAGAGGTGCCAATGGGGGCAGAGATAGAAACAACCATTGGCTGTTTGAAACTTCCCTCAGCACTAAATATGTTGCTGCCAACCAAACAGGACACTAATCCTGCGCCTTCTGGCCTCCTCTTCACTTTTCTAATCCCTCCCCATCTGAAATCTCTGCAAATTAGTGCAATTAATGATAGAGAAAATATTCCCATGTGAGGTTTTTCCCTTATTGCTGATCCCAGTTGGGAAAGGGGGTTGCATGAAATTCCCTCCACTCGATTGGCAATGAGACATGGAGCATTGTGGTGGAGTCCTACAGTGCCGGTGCCTAATGTCATTTCACCTTTGGGGACACTGAATTCTACTGGTGGAAAAGGGGCCTCAGCTTGTTTTTAGGGTGCAGCCTCATTTTAAAGACGGAAACCTTGAAAATGGGAGACGGAAGCCAGGAGAGCGACCGTCCTACTCAGAAGAAGGGACTCTCTGCATGTTTTGGGGAAGAGCCGAGTTAGTCTGTGGCAGCCCCAAAGCCGAAGGCATCGAAGAGCAGCTTTTCAGACTGAGGCAGGCGTTTGAATGCAACTGGTTGGACAGAGAAGGGGCTACAGACTCCTCCTGACATAATGTCTATGGTTAGAGATTGAGAACATCCCAGGATCACCAACCAGGGGTGGAGGATGGTGGGTGTTGTAGTCTGAGGGCACCTGCAAGACTGTCCTGCCCACCTTCCGTAGTGATGCATTACTAATTGGCAGCTGTAAATGCAGATTAGTGAATGTTACTTGCTTTTTCAATCCCAATCTCAATTTCTTTTCATCCTTTGGCTTTCTTGGGGCAATATGGGTGATCCCCTCCTGCCGGACTTTGACTTTGGCGTTTCTCAGCCCACCGCCGCCCCCTCCCTGCCCAGCTTAATTGGAGGGTTAAACGCAGAGAGCTCCTTTCGGCCTAGAGAGGAGAGAGAGATGTGCAGGGCGAGGGAGCAGGAAAAGGGAAAGGGAGGGTCGAACCCGTTTCCTGCCCCACCCGCTGCCCTTCCCGGTCTCCACAGGCCTCCATGTACCAAGGCTGCAGAACCCCCCCCCCCCTGCGGGAAGGGGTACGGAAGCGGCGCCAGGTGGGCAAATATCTTGCAAGAGGGTGGGCAAATATCTTGCAAGAGGATCCCGGGGGTGGTGGAGTCAGGAGGAGGAGGGGGGAATCCCCAATTGCAAAAAGGGAAGGGGGAGGGAGGAGATGGGCTTTTCCCAGCAACAAAACTCAAGGAAACATTACCTGAGGCTTCTGGTGGGGAACATGGCCAACTGAATGTCGTTGTCCGCCAGCTCAGTGGACAGAACTGACATGGCTGGTTTTTTTTCAGGCTGAGGCAAGTTTTTAGCTCAGGCAAGTTTTTACCTTTTTCATGAGTTAACAAAAAGCTCTTTGGAATTATCCCATTCGTCCTCCAGAATGCTGCCTTGTAGCCTGAGAATCACAAACAGCGAGATGGGAGGCTGGGAAGTCTTCATTTCCAACCCACATTTGTACCCTTAAAGGGACATTAGGTCGAGCCGCCCCATTTCTAAATCACTCAATTTATATTTTTAAGTTTTCTTACCCTAAGAGAGACTTTCTACAACAAGAAAAAGCAGATTCTCTTGGTGCTTATCGTTATTTCTGGATTAATTTTAAAACTTTTTTTTTTAGTCTTTGGCTTATTTCCCACTTAAATTTTAAGGTGGACTGAGAATAATCAATCATCTCCCTGTTACTTGTTTTGTACCTAATTTGAAGAACTTAACTTTTTCCTACATGTTGAATTTGTCTTTTTGAGTTTTTAAGACATTGTAGAAAATGTCTGCTTTAAAATGTGTCAACTGGTTGAGGACGTTCTGGAGGGAGAGGAAGAGTTTCATCAAGAGAAAGGTTTTTTTCCTGACAGCAAGAATGGACTTTGTGAAGAAATGCCAGGTGAAGAACATACTTTGGTGACGAGGGAGTTAAAGTTTGACTTGCAAGATACAGATGAGCTTTTTCTAAAGGACTGTTTTGGGAACGAAGCTATGTCATGTGGGAGGTTTTCTACTGAGAAATCTGGTTTTTTAAGAGGGGCAGTTACGTTGTTTGACGTTTTTTATGAAAAATGCCTTATATGTAATAGACAAGTAAAGATGCTGTTATATTTCGATGTGGGATAAGAAATTTAGAGTATGTATTTGATTGATCTTAAAGCTTGTTCGATTCCATTTTTCTTTAATGATTTAAAGTTTGTTTGACCTTTTAAGGTTTAATAGGATTAAGATTGTTATAGTATTACTAAGTAAAAAAAGTAGACAATTTAAGTGCTTTTATAATTTGATTGTTATAGTGGCCAGAAATACATAGAATAGTGGTAGGAAGGAATATTTAATTAAATGTGTTCCTTTGGGGGGGAGTTTTGTATAAGGGGAAGGAGCAATTATTTTTAGTGATTTTTGTAATGTGTCTATGGAATAATTTATAGAAATAATGTGATCTTGGTTGGATTTAGAGTAAGGGATCAATTATGGAAATTGCTGTATATTCTTGCTGAAAGTCGGAAGTCATCTTATGTAATCTCTTAAAAAATCTTTTTTCATTTTCTGTTTTCTCACTTTTTTTTTCTTTTCCTTTTTGTAGTTTTTTGCTTTTTTGTAGTTCTTTAACTTTGCTTTAAACTTAATAAAACTCCTTAAAAAGAAAGGAAACATTACCTTAAAAGGTCAAGGGGGACAATTTCTTAATTCAAAAAAAAGAAAAGAAAAGAAATCTGTGGGAGAAGCAGAGACTGTAGATCACGGCTGATTATTCACAAAAGGATCCACACCAGAGAAAAGCCATACAAATGCTCTGAATGCGGCAAAAGCTTTACTTAGAACAGCTCCCTGGTAGTTCATCAAAGGACCCACACTGGAGAAAAGCCATACCAGTGCTCTCAATGTGGCAAAAGCTTTACCAGGCACACCACCCTGGTGTATCACAAGAGGGCTCACACCGGAGAGAAACCGTATGAGTGTCCAGATTTTTTTTTATTATTTCTTTCTTTCTTTCTTTCTTTCTTTCTTTCTTTCTTTCTTTCTTTCTTTCTTTCTTTCTTTCTTTCTTTCCTATTTTTCCAAAGCCAATTCTTGAAAATGACTCTGGGCATTTTGTGGGAAAAGTTTCAGTGTTAGGTCTAGCCTTATAAATCATGTAGGTTTACACATGGGGAGAAACCATTCAAATGCCCAGACTGCAAACGGTGCTTTATGCACAATGCCTCCCTTCTCAAACACAAGAAAATGCACATGAGGCAGAAGATGATGTGTGTAGAGAAGCCTTGAATTTCATTTCTGATCTCCCATTGAAAGCCATGCTGAGAAATTAACTATTTAATTTCTGGCCGGATTCTTAGTCAAACATTAGACATGAGGGCCAAGGGAAAAAGTGGAAAGTGTTTGATAAAGATTGACTACATGGATCCGGCTATCAGCAGAGCTTCCTGTATATTTACTTTTGCAGAAATAGTATTTTCTTTTTTTTTAAAGACTTTATTAAAGTTTCAAAATATGGACAGAGTACAAAGTGTAAAAAAGCTTGAGAAAAGAAAAGAAAAAGGACAAACTAAAAATGCAGAAATACTTGGAAAGATATACAAAGAAAGTGAGTTCAGACCTTCATCACAGGTATGAATACAAACATAACAAATAATGAAGGTAGGATATAAAATAAAATAAAAAATATATAATACCTTCATCTTTTGCTCTGAACTAAACCTTAATAAACATTATTTCTATAAAAAATGACAACTGTCAAAACCCAAAATCAAAATTAATTTTTTTCAGATACACAAGCAAATAATCCAGAAGTGGTTTCCATGTAGAAACAAATCCAGGGACAGTATTTTCTCTTACCAATGCTGTCAATTTTGCCATCTCTGCCGAATCCAGTAATTTCACCATCCATCCTTTCGTTGTGCGAATTTGTTTATCTTTCCATCTTTGCACATACAAAACTCTTGCAAGACTTTTGTCTGCGCAAAGAATTGCAAGAATATTTTCGAGAAAACGGTATTCCACATTTCGTTGAGGGCTTTGGAGATGGAGAATGGTTGCAGAAACTAGCATTCTTAGCGGACTTCTTTCATCACATGAACCAGCTGAACAAGTCTCCACAAGGCACTGGAGAAAAGGCTGTGACTCCAAGTCACAAGATTCTTGCATTTAAAAGAGAACTGAATGTTTGGGAAAACCATGTTGCCAAAGGAAATATTGAAATGCTTCCACTGTGGACATGATATGGATCCCGCCTGGCACTAATCTGCCCCTAATCGTTCATGCCAGTTTGAATGGGCAGGTGTGAGTGCTGTTACTTCTGTGGGCATCATGGCAATTTCCACACACTCCAAAAAGTGTGGTTTAAAAAACTTGAGGTAACCCCTAGGCTTTTAGAAGAAGATCCCTCAAAACAGCCCTGTGCGGGAGAAACTGGATACCTGAAGGAGCCTATCCTGAGGGAGAGTAGGGATGGCTGGTAGAAATCTTGGGTGGCACCTTTCAACTTCCACTAAAGCGTTACCTTCATTCAACAGCAATTTGCTTCAGGCCCACTATATGGTTTGTGGAAGTTGTGTAGGGCTTGGCATTGTCTGGCTGTAAGTTTGACAAAGGTAGTTTGGTGTAGTGGTTAAGACACCAGGCCAGAAGCCAGGAGACCCTGAGTTCCAGTCCTGCTTCGGGCACAAAGCCAACTGGGCGACCTTGGGCCAGTCACTGCCTCTTGGCCCTCAGAAGAGGAATCAGGCGATGGCAAGCCACTTCCAAAATTTTGCCAAGGAAACCACATGGACTTGTCCTGGCAGTCGCCAGGAGTCAGCACTGACTCAAAGGCAACACACAAAGACACACAAACACAAAAGCTTGACAAAAATTGTTTTCATCTTGATAAGGCACCAAGAGGAATGAACAATTAGAGGACCATATTTAAGGATGCTGCCAAGGCAGGATTTGAAGTGGGGACTTGATTTATGGTTCTGTCTACAGTATATCCTTCATCTCCCACACGCATTAGCTCATTTTTATTTTTGTAGCAATTCCAGGTACTTGTCTCCAACTTGGAAAATGATGCAGGAGAATCCAGGAAGATGCAGCCACCAGCAAAACTCACCGAGAAGGTAAGAGAAAGACACCAACTGTTTCAAGTAAGACTTTGACAGAATTCTGGGATTTCTCCTGTTACCTTAATGTAAAATCAGGAAAGCTGCTGATCCAAGAAGGGATCTCAGAAAGGGGTAAAGAAACACAGCAGGGTTTTAACACTTGATCAGGTATTTCCAATCTGCCTCAGTGTTACGTGTCCCTACATAACCATTCTGTCTTCCCCTTCCATTGCCCTCCCACACCTCAGTTTGAATCCTACATCAGTTTAGCTACTCTGTGAAGTGAGGTGACCATATTGCTTAGTGACAGCAATGTCAGCAGTCCCTGTTGCCATTGTTAAATGAGGACCTCCTTGCAACTTCTTGCTGGCTTCCAACAAGCAAAATCAATGGGCAACAAGGTACAAGTCGTGGTCATGTGGCGTCGTGCTTAACCATGGGTAACATCACACTTCATGGCCGCAACTGGAACTGACACCATAAGGCAGTGCAGTCACACGACATTTTGCTTTACAACTGTGCCGCTTACCAACGCAGTTGCTGGTTCCCATCGTGGTTGGTAACTGAGCACTACCTGCACTGCGTTTGAGATATAGTACTGACTGCAGGTTATTAAAAAGCTTCCTGCAGTAAACTGTTCTATTAGTAAAGGGGGTGTAATGGCCTTTGCTAGCAGGTAGTAGCCTCTGCAAGGTAGTAAGAATTGTTGCATTGCCCCTGCCTGGGTGCTGTTCCTGTCCAGTAATGTTTCTAAAGGTTTCATGTTCATGAGAACCATTAGCTACATCATGATAGGCTCTAATGCCCCCCAAACTGGACAGGTTGTGTGTTGTCATCTCCAGATCAAATGTTTCCATTCATTTGCTTAGTATTTGTTTCTCCTCTGGATTTCTTTAACGTGTGACTTATTATCTGGAACAATTTTGATTCATACATAATGCTTCTTTTTCATTCATCACTAACATTATTATGAAAAAGAGAAGAGAGAAGGATCAACCCTACTTGCTTGTTACTAACCGGCAATTCAAAATTGAGTCTTCCCAGTGTAAGTCAAACATGGTGCTTACCGAATGAGACCGTCCTGGATCTCTGCTTTGCATGATGTATCTTTTTCAACACATGGAGGAAAAAGATCTCTCGCTTTCCAAAGCGATAAAGGGGGTTCCTGTGATATATGCAAAAAGATAAAAGGATTTTCAGGTCAAGAGACGGGCCTGAGAGCACTAACAACTGCGTGCAGTACATTTTTGGGAAGCAGAGACTATTGTGTGCCTGATAGCTGGGTTGGTTGTGCTCCAAACAGGCTTGAGTTGTTGGAATAAAATGCTGCATGGCATGTTTCAATGTTCCCCTGCACAGAGATGAGGAATGTGGAAGGGAAATTTTGGTCTGGATTTCCCTGAGGAATGGACTTCAAGCCAGGATCAGTTTCCGAGGAGAGTTTTATTCTGGTCAGCTGAGCAGACACGATTCCCAAATAGGAATGGTGATGACAACTGCTAGAGAGAAGGAAGAAAGTGTGTGTTGGAAGTGTGAACAACAAGAAGCGGACCTTTTATCACCTTTGGTGGACATAAAAGAAGCTAAGAAATTTGGGATCAAAAACATTTTATTTCTTTATTTAATTTTTGTCCCTTTTATTATTTTTATAAACATACCTAGTATTCCTTCCTCCTCCTATTTTCCCTACAACAACCACCCTGTGAGGTGGGTTGGGCTGAGAGAGAGGGACTGGCCCAAGGTCACCCAGCCAGCTTTCAGGCCTAAGGCGGGACTAGAACTCTCATACCACACCTGATTGGCTCTTGGGCTGAGAGAGAGGGACTGGCCCAAGGTCTCCCAGCCGGCTTTCGTGCCTAAGGTGGGACTAGAACTCACGGTCTCCTGGATTCTAGCCCTTTGCCTTAACCACTAGTTCAGAAGATCTTAAAGATTAATACACAATCGAAACCAGAGACTTTTCTTTTAGGATTGATGGACAAACAGAAAGAACTCATGGTAGATGGTAACAGGAGTGAGGCTCTTCTACGCCCAAAGGTGAAACGAATGAACATGACCTACAATGTTAGGATGGTTGGTGAAGTGGATGGAGTTGGCTGAGAGGGAGAGATTGACAGCTTTGGTTAGAGAAAAGAGATTGACTAATTTTAATGTGACCTGGAAACCCCTTTTGCGTGAAACGGAAAAAAATGAAATCACGATATCTGGATCTGATCGTCAGAAATAACAGTGGACAAGAGAATTAATGAAAGCTGTTGTAAACTTAGAGTAAGAGTTTAATGGAAATGAATACTTATATCTGTAGCACAGTCCGAAGTCATTCTTTTTCTGCATTTTCTTTCTTTTTCTGCACTTTTGACTATGTTCTTTTTTCTACTTTGCTTTCTTTGCTTTTTTCATTTCTTGTTAGCTTTTACCTTTTTACTTGAAAATTTTAATAAATTTTAATTAAAAGAGGATAGAAAGACTGGCAGAAGGCACCATTGTACAGGGTTTTCTTTCCGTCTCTCTTGTTTCTCTGTGTCCTATTTTCTATCTCTGGTTTTGTTTTGTATATTTTATTACATTAAAATTTCTAATTAAAAAAAGGAATGTGTGTCAGACAAAGAGTATGGCGACTTTTCTACTCTTCTGCGTGCACATGCATAGTACCACCCTTTTTACAGTCCTTTGAAATGTTTCTTTGGAAAGTTTATCAGTTTCTTTTATCATACAGAGAAAGTCTCCCCCTCCTCATAAGCCCCCCTTTTGTAGGCCATGCCCCATATATGTCACTCTTGCTTTGACCTAACGGAGACTAACAGGCAAGCGAATTCACAGGCGCACATGGCATTGAGCCTTTAGCAGATTTAGAATCTCCTCCTGCAGGAACAAAGCCGGCTTGCTGGGAACACCGGCTCCAAGACCCTGGGCGCGCTTTGAAGCAGCCCTGGCCAGCATGAGTGACGCTGGCTCTCTTGGAGCCTGTGGCCTGTTGGGGCTCCCAGGTCCTAAATCCTTTTGAGCCCCAGGAAATCAGGCACGAAGTTTTAGGAGGTAGAGAGATTTTGATCTCCACCGAGAGGCAAGCCCTGCAAAAGCGCAGGAATCTTTTGATCAGCTTTTGATCAGCCCTCCAAGTGTTGTGCCCAAGCAGCCTGAGAATGCTCAAGGCTGAAATCTAACTCCTCTGGGAATTGGGAAGGCTGCTCAGAGTAGTTCGGCACTCTAGCGACCTTTAGGCTCCCCAATGGAAGGGAGGTCGCTGTCTGCACACCATTTCCCCCCAGGATCCTTTCCATTAGTTTACTTCCTGCTTCTTGCAACGACATTTTTGCTCAGTTGCAGTGGCGATGAGTGCACCCTTGGAAGACCGGAAAGAACAGGTTAGGGATAGAACTTCATGAAGAAAATCCATCGATGTGATCACCAGGAGTAGAAGACGACTTGATGGCACAGAATCAATGCAAAAATTTCGCCAATGCCTTAGGATGGAGAACGGACAAGTGGGTTTTTTAGCCTCAGGTCCTGTAGCTGCGTCTGTGGTTGCTGAGGACCGACATCCGACGGGAGGGGGAGCGGGGGACCTGGAACAATTGAGTATTGGATTGCTAGAGGGGATATTGGAAGAGAGGAGGAGGGCAGGGGAACTTCCTGTTCCGGCTCCCTTCTGGGAGGAGAGCGGCGTGGAGTAGCGCTCTGTGGTCTTCCCGGGGTTGGTCGGAGCAGCAGCGGCCGGAAGGTGAGCGGAGGCCGGGAGGGAGGAGAGGCCGGGAGCGAGCGGGGCTGGCTCGTTTCCTCCGCAGGGGAGAATCGGATGAGCAACTCCGCTGCAAAATGCCAGCCGCTGCATCTGCCTCCCCTCCCCACATTTTCTTCCCCTGGTGCTGCACGCTTTGAAACTGGTGCGTGCACTTTTCTGGCGGTCGGGAGATTTAAAAAGCCGCCTTCAGGTTAGCGTTGACTCCTTGTGATTTTATGGAGATGCTGTTTTCTTGGCAACAATCTGGGACTGAACTGCCACTGCTGTCTCCTGGGATTTTTTTTCCTTCCAAGTCTAGCCAACAGACTCTCCCATCTATGTATTAACCAGGTTCACCTCTGCTTAACCCAGCACTTTTTTTAAAATAGCCATTGAGGACTATTTGGGATGTTCAGGTGTAGAGGTAGTCTTCGCATACCACTTGTTTAGTGACCATTCAAAGTTAGGATGGCGCTGAAAAGGAGACTTTCACCTGGTCCTCAAACTTATGGACCTCCAGGCGATGTGGGTGCTGCCAAACGACGCACATTTACAACTGTGAATTGCAGTCACATTATTGCTGTTTGCCACCTTCACATCCGGCTTCTAACCATCCAAATCAATGGGGAATCCAGCAGGAAGCTGCAAGTCACGGTCATGTGACACTGTTGCCAAGAAGCTCAAGCACCCTGAGTTTGGTGTGAAGCTGATAAAACCTTGGTCCCTGAATTTGGGAGAGAGTCTGACATTGCAAAGGTGGCTTTTTGCCTACCTGAAAACATGAATCACAAAGTCTTTCAGGCACAACCAAAAGCATTTATTAAGGGGGGGCGGGGGTTCAAGTCCTTTTATAGGGTACAGAGATAAATGACACATACATTTGGTAGACGTGATACGTCATAAAGCAAGCAATCGAACAATAAAAGACATTGATTACATATGAGAATTGAACAAGAGAAAACACTGAATCTAGGTAACATTCCCAAAGTGGCAAATTTATGGGTTCTGTCACTCCCTTTCCCAGCCGGGTTTGTATCATCTTAAAACTTGCAAGTGTATTCAAGGACTTTCAGAATACGCTCTCTGTTGTTTAGTTGCTGAAAAGGCTGGTTTTTGCACGTAAAAGGAAGAAAGGGTTTTGGGTAAAAGGAAAACATGTTTTCTTGAACTTGAAAAGAAGGCATGGATGCCATGCTCAAATGCTAACATCACCTTTTTCAAAAAGCTAATAACGAAGCCTAAAAATTCCAGGTAACAACATTGCACTTAACGACCTACGGTGATGTTTCCTTTTACTGCCAGATCAAGCCAACAAACACAGGATTTCCTAGTGGTCTTCCATTCATGTGTCATGGTTGCTTGACATTGTGCTTTATGACCCAGGGTGATTCGCTTAATGACCACAGCCAGAACTGATGTTGTAAATCAGTGCATTCACAGGACGTCATCTTTCTTTTTTAATTTATCTATCCAATTTATTCCCCACCCATCTCACTCAGAACAACTTAATGACTGAGCTGCTTAGTGACCGAGTTGCCGGTCCCAATTCCAGTCAGAAAGGAGGACTACTTGTATTGTGTGGTGAGGTCCCCAGAGTGGTTGTGGACAGCATTTTCTGCTCTTTTCTTATTTGGAGCTGAGGAGTTGAATGGGCAAAACTGGTGCTTTAAATCTTGCCGAGGCTTTGGGCACCATTTCATCTGTTGAAGCCCCCCAGCCCCCTAAAAGTAGCCCCAAAAGTTTGACCATGCCCACTTCTGGGACATTTTGCAGGCTGAAATACACATGGGTTTTCTACATACATACATTCGTAAGGGTGTGTATCTGTATTTCTCTCTCTCTGCATGTATGTTCATGTGTAGAATCCATCCCCAGCATTTTTGAGATATCCTTGATGATAACCCTTTGCAGTGCTAAGAATCTGTGGCTGACCCAAGCCAGCAAGTGATTTTCAGGGTTTGAATTTGGATCTTGCTAGTCTTCAGTGTGTCAAATGAATCATAATGAATGTTCGAGGTTAATCTAGCCATTTGGCACTTTTACTTTTTCACTGCAATGTATGCTTATTTGTTGTTCTTTGCACATGTTGTGCAGCCATTTTATAGATAATAATTAAACTAACACTTTTATGTGAATCTTATAGACGAACAGGATGCCAATAAGAGCCTTCTCAACAACTAAGAATCACAAGTAGCATTAAAAAGGAAAACAAATCAAGCCAGCAATCAAATCCATTCCACTTTCTCCAGAGAACCCCAAAACTCTTCTTCCCCATCAGATGAAAGACCAGGGAGAGAAAAACAGGAAAAGAATTTTTGAGCTGGGAAAAATTGAGTAGGTGGCACTCAAATATTATATGAAAAAGTCAAGGGGGATAATTTCCAAATTCAGAAAAAGAGGAAAATACCTGGAAGTCAGAGGGGAGGAAGAGGTCACTTGGATAACCACGTAGGGCAGACAGTAAAGCAAGCCTCACCCTGTGAGAAAGGAAACAGTCGCTTGAATCAAAGCACCACCAAACAAGGGATCAGAAATAGTTTTGATCTCCATGAGAATCCAAGAATATCAGTGGTGGAAAAGCCCCACAGAGATGTACATTGTGTGATAAGCCCAGATTACAGATCACAGCTGATTATGCATGACAACGACCGTACTGGCGATAAGCCCTACCAGTGTTCTCGATGTGGCAAAAGCTTTAGCAAGCACACCACCCTGGTGAATCACAAGAGGACTCACAACAGGGAGAAACTGTATGAGTGTCCAGATTGTGGGAAAACTTTCAGGCAGAATTCCAGCCTGGTGAAACACCAGAGGACTCACACAGGAGAGAAACCATACGATTGTCCGGATTGTGGGAAAAGTTTCAGTCGGAATTCCAACCTGGTGAGACACCAGAGGACACACAAAGGAGAGAAACCGTATGAGTGTCTGGATTGTGGGAAAAGTTTCAGTCGGAATTCCCACCTCGTGAAACACCAGAGAACTCACACAGGAGAGAAACCATATGTGTGTCCGGATTGTGGGAATAGTTACAGTTCGAAGCCAAACCTGGTGATACATCAGAGGACTCACACAGGAGAGAAACCGTATCAGTGTCAAAATTGTGGGAAAAGTTTCAGGCAGAATTCCTACCTGGTGATACACCAGAGGACTCACACAGGAGAGAAACCGTATGAGTGTCCACATTGTGGGAAAAGTTTCAGTGAGAATTCCAGCCTGGTGAAACACCAGAGGACTCACACAGGAGAGAAACCATATGAGTGTCCAGATTGTGGGAAAAGTTTTTGTTTGAAGTCCAACCTGGTGAACCACCAGAGGACTCACACAGGAGAGAAACCATATGAGTGTCCAGATTGTGGGAAAAGTTTCAGTTTGAAGTCCAACCTGGTGAACCACCAGAGGACTCACACAGGAGAGAAACCATATGAATGTCTGGATTGTGGGAAAAGTTTCAGTCAGAATTCCGGCCTGGTGAACCACCAGAGGACTCACATAGGAGAGAAACCGTATGAGTGTCAAGAATGTGGGAAAAGTTTCCGTTGGAAGTCCTACCTGGTGATGCACCGGAGTACTCATGCAGGAGAGAAACCATATGAGTGTCAAGAATGTGGGAAAAGGTTTAGTTGGAAGTCCAACCTGGTGATGCACCAGAGGACTCACGCAGGAGAGAAACCATATGAGTGTCCCAATTGTGGGAAATGTTTCAGTTGGAACTCCGACCTGGTGATGCACCAGAGTACTCACGCAGGAGAGAAACCATATGAGTGTCCGGATTGTGGGAAAAGTTTCAGTCGGAAGTTCAACCTGGTGTTGCACCAAAGGACTCACACTGGAGAGAAACCGTATGAGTGTCCGGATTGTGGGAAAAGTTTCACTACTAGGTCTATCCTTATAAATCACGTAGGTTTACACACAGGGGAGAAACCATTCATATGTCCAGACTGCAGACAGTGCTTTAGGCAAAATTCCTCTCTTAGCAGACACAAGAAAATCCACATGAGGCAGGAGGTAATGAGTGTAGAGAAGGTTTGAATTTCACTTCTCATCTCCCATTGGACATCCAGCTAAAAAGTTAAGTATTTAATTTTTGGCCTTGCTCTTTGTAGTTAAACATGTCTCAGTACTAGAAATGAGGGAGGAGAAAAAAGAATGGAAAATGTTAGTTTGAGAAAGACTAACTACACATAATCTGGCTATCAGCAGAACTTCCCAGTAAGCTGCTGCAGGTCCTAAATGATTCATGAAAAAAAGATAGGAGCAGTCAGATTTTATAAGAATATATTTTAGAGACCGTTGTGGCAGTGACAAAAGCCCTGTAAAGTTTCAGATGCAAAGGCTGTTCTGCCTTGCAGCTGAACATGATGGATAAGAGCTGTAGGAATATTGAGTTTAGGAGAAAAGGCATTGTGGGTCTGAGCGTAGGATCTCCAGGTGTAGGAACAGCCCCTGCTGTGATTGTGTTTGCCTGGAGGTGCCTGCTTGGTAGCCCTCGATGGCTGTGGGTGACAGCAGCGGCAAGAGGCTGACCCTTTTGTTACATCCCCCTTGGTGGTGGAGATGGGAGGAAAAATTGCACAGTGGAAGATGTTTCATGTCTAGAAATGGATTGTGTAAGAACCATTCATGGCTTTTGAGAAGGAAAGAAACTGGGTAGAGTCAGCGTTGCTGTGAAGGGGCCAAGGTACGGCAAAGCTCCCTTCCCAAGACATGGGAGATGATTCCATTTCTTTCTCTCCTCTTTCAGGGCCTTTTTTCCTGTTTTCGCCAAAATTCAAGAGAGGAGCATTATTTGGAGCAGCTAAGTGGCATTTTAGCTATGCGGATTAATGATCCTGATTTTGCTGAGTTCACAAGACACCAAAGAATTCAAGGCTTGTTCATTTTAGGAACCCAATTCAGAGATCAGGTTATAATACTTTTTTTCCCTAGTAGATCCCTTTGCTTATGATCCCTTTGCAGAAGGACAGCCAACAGCCAGGACCAGGCCAGGGGTGGGGAGGAAGCAAGAGGTTCTTTTGTCCTGAGCCTCAAGCTTTAAGTGGCTTCAAATGTAAACCTCTCCAAAGTTGTTTAACTTTAAAATATCCAAATTACATTTAATCCTTTCTTCTTTTCTCTTGCTCTATTTTGGTGCCGTATTTTTGTGCACACCTGTTATGACGTCCCATTTTATTATGGTTATGAGTTGCAAATGCTTGAAATGGTCCAAAAGCCTCTGGATCTTTGAGGAGGCCGTACCATAATGCAAAATCTTGCATTCTAAATCAGTGTTTAGAATCCACCCCAGTGAGGGCAAAGTATACTTAGTGGCCACAGAATACTGATGTCTTTGGGGAATAAAACGGGACAATAAGACAGAGGGAATGGAATGGAATGGCTTGGAAGGGGCCATGGCTGGCTGGCTACTGCAATGGTTTATGGCAGATCGTCTGTTTCTTTTGATTACCATCCTGCGAAGACTTCCTATTTTTTCTTTTGGGAGATGTCTCATGCGTACACCCAAACCCGCAGGAGGCAAAAAGTGGGGGAATGGGTATGAGTCTGAGGATAATCTTTACAATAATTTATCTCATGCTTAAGAATTAAGTGTGGAACAGAAAGAAAGGAATAATAATAGATAAATTAGACCCTACAGAACCTACTAAGAATATATCTATTTCCTACTAAAACTCTTGTGTCTGTTGGTTTGTTTGTAACTTTCAGTCGCACAAAACAGTGCATCATAGGGCAATGATCTTTGAACCAAGGTACCTCAAATGGGCTAGCTTACAGAATGCCAAGACCCATTACTCCCGTGCAAATGAAATTTGGGGAAGCTGTGGCTGTTTCAGCACCATCATGCTGCTGCTGCTTCAGCGCTTCCTCGTCGTGGTCAGCCGAGGTCATGTGATCCTCATTTCCAACTCTTGCTGACACCCTCCCGCTAGTCAACGGGGAAGCCGGCAGTCTAATCTGGATGGTGATTTCCGAGGCTCCCTGCCAGCTTCCTACAAGTGACGTCTTTGCTTGTGGGACTCTTGCAGGGAGAAAATCAATGGTGGGGTAAGTGTCCCCGCCCACACACCCTCCCTCGCGCACCCTCCCGGACCCTTTCCGCACCTCTTGAACAATCCCTCGCAGCCTCGCATATTCTCCCTGACCCATGCCGCACTCTTTTGCAGCCTCCCTGACCTGTGCTGCGCCTCATGCGCCCTCGCCACACCCTCTCGTATGCTTGTGTACTGACCCTGACCCGCACCGACTCATGCACACACTGTGACCGTGCCGCACCCTCTCACATGCTCCCTGACACACACCACACCACTCACACGTCCCCTTGTTGCACCTCTCACACACCCCTTGCGGCCTTGGATACCATCCATTTCAAATGCCACTTGTGTCTTGCACACTCCCCAACCCGCACCTTGCCTTTGGTGCAGCCCTGCAGCCCTCTCGCCGCATCTCTGGCACACCGCCATGCATTTTTGTGCACCCTCCCTGACGCATGCTGCATCTTTCTCGCCCCCTTGCACCTTCGTGCAGCCACCCTGACCTGTGCTGTGCCTCTCACATACCCCTACACATCCAATGGCACGCTTTGTGCATATCCCTTGCACACCAACCCTGACCCATGCCACATCTCTTACACACAGTCCCTGAGCTGTGCTGCACCCTCGCACAGCCTCCCTGACCTGCACTGTGTCTCACACACACATCCTGCAACCTCACCGCACCTCTCCCGTACCACCTCACACCCTCGTGCAACCTGCCTCAAATGTGGTTTGCCTCTCGAGCACTAGCTGGGGAGCAAGTGCCACAGATCTTAAGACATCAGCTCTTGCTTTGGCGTATTTGGCGGCTGAGTACTGTAGCCCTGTATGGCTAAACAGCGCTCACGCACAAGCAGTGGACACCCAGCTTAACCACACTATGAGGCTAATATCAGGAGCCATTAAATCGACGCCGTCTGAATGGCTACTGGTATTATCTAACCCCCACACCTTAGAGGACAACTGGCCTTAAAAAGGGAGTGGCAGAAATGCGAGGCAAACCGATTACTACCTATACATGAAGACTGCCATGATCAAATATTTAGACTCAAATCTCAGAACCTGCCATGGAAACTCGGACAGCAATTAGTCAGAGAAGACTTTGACATGGAGACAGTGTGGCGCCAGGAGTGGGCAATGTCTAATCTGGATCTATTAAACTTAGTGTCTGATCCAGCACAACGCCCCTATGGCTTTGATCTCCCAAGGAAAAACTGGACAGCGCTTAACTGGATTCGTACTAATCATGGCAGGTGCCAATATTGGAAACAAAAACGGGGGCTGGTAGATAATTCTAACCGTGACTGCGGGAATGTCCCGCAAATGTTACATCCCATCGCGATGGAATGCCCCTCAGAAGGTTGGCCAGCTCCCTGCAAGAACTGCATCATCCTGAGGGCGCTGCTGTCCAATGGCTAAACGATCTAGATATCCGGCCATAGGCTTAGCCACTCTAGTAACTGCTCATACATAACATAATTCTATTTATAATTTTACTCATTATTTGTACTGCATGTTTTTAAAATAATCTACTGTCCCAAAGTTTTATATTTTATACACATTTTATATATTCTGTGAATTTTTATGCAATAATGCTGTATTCTGCTACGCCATACGAAATAAATAAATAAAGCCCTAGGAAGCAGGCAATGGCAAACAAAACTGCAGGGACTGGCAGAGCTAGAAAGTTGTGAGCAAGTGTTCACATTCACCAGAAATCTTGCGGGCAGGGTGCTTCTCCCAAAGCTTTAATCAGGACACTCCAAACCAGCCTTTCTCAACCTTTTGACCCCAGTAATTTCTTGAAAAATGCACTTCTCCCTCCGCTTCCTTCAATATATCCCTCCCTCCCTGCAATGTAGCGTTCTGTTATCAACAGTCTCTCCTACCTCACGTCAAAAATTAAGAATGGATTGAACTAAATAAAGAGTTCAACACTGCACTACCAGAGACTCATAATTTTTTAAATAAATCATAATCTGCCAGGGAATCCCTAGAGGTAAGACCAGGGTTTCTCAACCAGGGTTCAGTGGAACCCTAGGATTCTACAAGAGGGGTTCCCGAGGGGTTCCCTGGCAGATCATGATTTATTTCAAAAATTATTTCACATTTTGGCAATGTGCTCTCGCAGTGATGAGCACAGACCAAACAAAAATCTAGTAGAACTCTTTCTGAGCTCTCTAGTAGTGCAAGGGAGGGAGGAAGGAACAGGAAGGGAGGAATATATTGAAGGAAGAGGAGGGAGAAGTGCATTTTTCAAGAAATTAATGGACTCATCTAACTTAGTCTGTGATGTCAGTCTCTCCCTCCCACGTCTTTTCCCTGCAGTTTTCCTGTACAGGTAGTCCTTGCTTAACAACAGTTTGGACTGGAATTTTGGTTGGTAAGTGAAGTGGTCATTAAGTGAATCCGACCTGATTTTATGACCTTTTTTGTAGTGGTTGTTAAGGAAATCACGCGGTTCCCCATTGATTTTGCTTGCCAGAAGCTGGCCTGGGAGGTTGAAAATGGCGACCACATGACCATGGGACACTGTGAAGGTCATAAATGTGAACCGGTTGCCAAGCACCCAGATCGTGATCATGTAACCACAGGGACACTGCAACAGTCATAAGTGTGAGGACTGATCGTAAGGTGGTATTTGCAGCACCGTTGTCTGAACTGACAGTAAATGAATGGTTCTTAAGTGAGGAATACCTGTAGTTATTTTATTCCCTTATTTTAAATAAATTCCGTACACGTTTATTCGGTCATGTCTGAGGATCCAATTTGGTGATTTTTGAAGAGGAGGCATCTGAGAGGAGGGCTGTAGAACAGACAGTACCGGTAAGTTTAAGGAAGATAATGATATTGAAGAATTTAAATCTTCTCAGGCATTTCCCCTGTACTGGTACTCAAAAAAGCTCCATCTTTACAATGGAAGCTATTCATCAATGGGTTTTACATGGATTGTCCTATTCCGTTGTGCCTCATCTGTGGCAAACACCTGACAAATGCAGCAGTGGCTCCTGCAAAATCAAAAAGACACAAATCGCAACCATATGACAAGTAAAAGTTCTTATTGTAAACAGCTGTGGGAATCACAGAACAAACAGTAATTTTGTTTGTTAACAGTAATTTATTTTTTGTTAATAAAATGGCAGTCAGTAAAAAAAAAAAAGGCCCAAGAAACCGGTTATTTAGTAGTAGAACTTTAATTTAATTTAACTTAGTTTAATTTTCACATTTGTATGACTGCCCATCTCACAAAAAGCGACTCTGGGTGGTGTTTTATTACTTATTACAGAGCAAAGGAAAAGTCACACTTTGGGTAAGGAAGTAATCACGCCAGCATGCAAAGTAATCGTGGGGACCAGATGCAGCGCAAGAAACTGAAAAGGTTCCACGGACAATCCGTACAATTAAGTCAGCATATGGAGGGCGTCGCATTTTGTGTGATCAGCTGCTTTTCTCTCCAAGCTGATGAGTCAACAGATTCCACCAATAAATGTCGTATTGTGGCACTTGTAAGATTTGTAAATGATGGTGGAATTCAAGAAAGCTTTTTCTGCTGCAAAGAACTACATGAAACATGCAAAGGCCAAGATGTCTTCAATGTTTTGTCTTCATCTCTGGAAACAAGAAGTCTGTCTTGGAGGAACCGTGTTGGCCTCTGTTCTGATGGTGCTCCCTCAGCGGTTGGCTCCACGAGGGGTTTTGTTTCCCTTGTGAGGAAAGAAAATCCTGATGTTGTCACAACACTCTTCTTTCTTCACAGGGAGGTGTCGGTGTCAAAAACCCTTGGTTCTCGGTGCTACAAAAAAGGTTAACTTTTAAACGAAGACCAGTTCACTCCAGAACGTTTTAAAAAGTGTGTGAAAACCAGGGCAAAGAGGACATAAGTCTCCTGTTACGCAGAGAAATATGGTGGCTCAGCAGAGGAAGAGTTCTCAACAGGGTGTTGAGATGAAGGCAGAATTGCAAGAGTATTTTCGAGAAAACGGTATTCCACATTTCGCTGAGGGCTTTGGAGATGGAGAATGGTTGCAGGAACTAGCATTCTTAGCGGACTTCTTTCATCACAGGAACCAGCTGAACAAGTCTCCGCAAGGCACTGGAGAAAACGCTGTGACTCCAAGTCACAAGATTCTTGCATTTAAAAGAGAACTGAATGTTTGGGAAAACCATGTTGCCAAAGGAAATACTGAAATGCTTCCACTGTGGACATGATATAATCCTGCCTGGCACTAAATCTGCCCCTAATCATTCATGCCAGTTTGAATGGGCAGGTGTGAGTGTTGTTGCTTCTGTGGGCATCATGGCAATTTCCACACACTCCAAAAAGTGTGGTTTAAAAAACTTGAGGTAACCCCTAGGCTTTTAGAAGAAGATCCCTCAAAACAGCCCTGTGCGGGAGAAACTGGATACCTGAAGGAGCCTATCCTGAGGGAGAGTAGGGATGGCTGGCAGGTCGGAATCTTGGGTGGCACCTTTCAACTTCCACTAAAGCGTTACCTTCATTCAACAGCAATTTGCTTCAGGCCCACTATATGGTTTGTGGAAGTTGTGTAGGGCTTGGCATTGTCTGGCTGTAAGTTTGACAAAGGTAGTTTGGTGTAGCGGTTAAGACACCAGGCCAGAAGCCAGGAGACCCTGAGTTCCAGTCCTGCCTCGGGCACAAAGCCAACTGGGCGACCTTGGGCCAGTCACTGCCTCTTGGCCCTCAGAAGAGGAATCAGGCGATGGCAAGCCACTTCCAAAATTTTGCCAAGGAAACCACATGGACTTGTCCTGGCAGTCGCCAGGAGTCAGCACTGACTCAAAGGCAACACACAAAGACACACAAACACAAAAGCTTGACAAAAATTGTTTTCATCTTGATAAGGCACCAAGAGGAATGAACAATGAGAGGACCATATTTAAGGGTGCTGCCAAGGCAGGATTTGAAGTGGGGACTTGATTTATGGTTCTGTCTACAGTATATCCTTCATCTCCCACACGCATTAGCTCATTTTTATTTTTGTAGCAATTCCAGGTACTTGTCTCCAACTTGGAAAATGATGCAGGAGAATCCAGGAAGATGCAGCCACCAGCAAAACTCGCCGAGAAGGTAAGAGAAAGACACCGACTGTTTCAAGTAAGACTTTGACAGAATTCTGGGATTTCTCCTGTTACCTTAATGTAAAATCAGGAAAGCTGCTGATCCAAGAAGGGATCTCAGAAAGGGGTAAAGAAACACAGCAGGGTTTTAACACTTGATCAGGTATTTCCAATCTGCTTCAGTGTTACGTGTCCCTACATAACCATTCTGTCTTCCCCTTCCATTGCCCTCCCACACCTCAGTTTGAATCCTACATCAGTTTAGCCACTCTGTGAAGTGAGGTGACCATATTGCTTAGCGACAGCAATGTCAGCAGTCCCTGTTGCCATTGTTAAATGAGGACCTCCTTGCAACTTCTTGCTGGCTTCCAACAAGCAAAATCAATGGGCAACAAGGTACAAGTCGTGGTCATGTGGCGTCGTGCTTAACCATGGGTAACATTACACTTCATGGCCGCAACTGGAACTGACACCATAAGGCAGTGCGGTCACACGACATTTTGCTTTACAACTGTGCCGCTTACCAACGGAGTTGCTGGTTCCCATCGTGGTTGGTAACTGAGCACTACCTGCACTGCGTTTGAGATATAGTACTGACTGCAGGTTATTAAAAAGCTTCCTGCAGTAAACTGTTCTATTAGTAAAGGGGGTGTAATGGCCTTTGCTAGCAGGTAGTAGCCTCTGCAAGGTAGTAAGAATTGTTGCATTGCCCCTGCCTGGGTGCTGTTCCTGTCCAGTAATGTTTCTAAAGGTTTCATGTTCATGAGAACCATTAGCTACATCATGATAGGCTCTAATGCCCCCCAAACTGGACAGGTTGTGTGTTGTCATCTCCAGATCAAATGTTTCCATTCATTTGCTTAGTATTTGTTTCTCCTCTGGATTTCTTTAACGTGTGACTTATTATCTGGAACAATTTTGATTCATACATAATGCTTCTTTTTCATTCATCACTAACATTATTATGAAAAAGAGAAGAGAGAAGGATCAACCCTACTTGCTTGTTACTAACCGGCAATTCAAAATTGAGTCTTCCCAGTGTAAGTCAAACATGGTGCTTACCGAATGAGACCGTCCTGGATCTCTGCTTTGCATGATGTATCTTTTTCAACACATGGAGGAAAAAGATCTCTCGCTTTCCAAAGCGATAAAGGGGGTTCCTGTGATATATGCAAAAAGATAAAAGGATTTTCAGGTCAAGAGACGGGCCTGAGAGCACTAACAACTGCGTGCAGTACATTTTTGGGAAGCAGAGACTATTGTGTGCCTGATAGCTGGGTTGGTTGTGCTCCAAACAGGCTTGAGTTGTTGGAATAAAATGCTGCATGGCATGTTTCAATGTTCCCCTGCACAGAGATGAGGAATGTGGAAGGGAAATTTTGGTCTGGATTTCCCTGAGGAATGGACTTCAAGCCAGGATCAGTTTCCGAGGAGAGTTTTATTCTGGTCAGCTGAGCAGACACGATTCCCAAATAGGAATGGTGATGACAACTGCTAGAGAGAAGGAAGAAAGTGTGTGTTGGAAGTGTGAACAACAAGAAGCGGACCTTTTATCACCTTTGGTGGACATAAAAGAAGCTAAGAAATTTGGGATCAAATACATGTTTTAATTCAGAAGATTTTAAAGATTAATATACAATTGAAACCAGAGACTTTTCTTTTGGAACTGATGCACAAAGAGTTAGAAAGAACTCATGGGAGATGGCAACAGCAGTGAGGCTCTTCTATGCCCAAAGGTGGAAAGACTGAACATGACCTACAATGTTAGGATGGTTGGTGAAGTGGATGGAGTTGGCTGAGAGGGAGAAATTGACAGCTTTCATTAGAGAAAAGACATTGACTAATTTTAATGTGACCTGGAAACCCCTTTTGGACTTTTTGTGTGAAACAGAGAAAAATGAAATCATGATATCTCCCCACTGGGGGAGAGGGGCTCTAATATAAATCTAATTAATTAATTAATATCTGGATCTGATGGTCAGAAATAACAATGGACAAGATAATTAATGAAAGCTCTGTTGTAAACTGAGTCAGAGTTTAATGGAAATGAATACTTACATCTGTAGCAAAGAAAGTCAGAAGTCATTCTTTTTCTGCAATTTCTTCCTTTTCCTTTTTTTTCCTGCACTTTTGACTATGTTCTTTTTTCTACTTTGCTTTCTTTTCTTTTTTCATTTCTTGTTAGCTTTTATCTTATTACCTTAAAATGTTAATAAAGTTTAATTAAAAGAAGAGAGAAAGATGAGAGGAAGGCACCATTGTATGGATTTATTTTTCAGTTTCTATCTTGCTTCTCTGTCTCTTATTTTCTATTTTGCTTTTGTTTTGTAATTTCTAATTCTAATTGAAAAAAAGGAATGTTTGTCACATAAAGAGTATGGCGACTTTTTATATTCTTTTCCGTGCACATGCGTACAGTAGTACCACCCTTTTTACAATCCTTTGAAATGTTTCTTTGGAATGTTTAATTTCCCATACAGAGGTAGTCTCCCCCTCTTTCTTAGCCCCCCTTTTGTAGGCCCTGCCCTGTACATCTCACTCTCACTTTGACCTAACAGAGACTCCTGTGCAAGCGAACTTACAGGTGCACATGGCATTGAGCCTTTCGCAGACTTAGAATCTCCTCCTGCAGGAACAAAGCCGGCTTGCTGGGAACACCGGCTTCAAGACCCCAGGCGCGCTTCAAAGCAGCCCTGGCCAGCATGTGTGAAGCTGGCTCTCTCGAAGCCTGTGGCCTGTTGGGGCTCCCAGGTCCTAAATCCTTTTGAGCCCCAGTAAATCAGGCATGAAGTTTTAGGAGGTAGAGAGGTTTTGGTCTCCACCAAGAGCCAAGCCCTGGGACAGAGCAGGAACCATTTGTTCAGCTTTTGATCCAAGGGTTGTGCCCAAGCGGCCTGGGAATTTTCAAGACTGAAAGCTAAATCCGGAGGGAATTGGAAAGGCTGCTCAGAGCAATTCGGCCCTCAGGCGAGATTTAGGCTCCACAGCGTAAGGGAGTTGTACTTTGTCGGTACCTGTTTGCACACCATTTCCCCCCAGGATGGTTTCCCTTCATTACCTCCTGCATCTTGCAAAGGACATTTATGGTCAGTTGGAGTGGCGAGGAGCGCACCCTTCGGAGACCCGAGGGATAGAACATCATGAAGAAAGTCTATCGATGTGGTCGCTGGGAGCCGAAAAGGATTTGACGGCACATAATAAACCAAAATGCTGTCGAGGTAATGCATGCTATATGCCAGCAAATTTGGAAAACACAAGAATGGCCATCAGACTGGAAAAAATCAACTTATATCCCCATACCAAAAAAGGGAAACACTAAAGAAGGTTCAAACTATCGAACAGTGGCACTCATTTCACATGCCAGTAAGGTAATGCTCAAGATCCTGCAAGGTAGACTTCAGCAATTCATGGAGCGAGAATTGCCAGATGTACAAGCTGGGTTTAGAAAAGGCAGAGGAACTAGAGACCAAATTGCCAATATCTGCTGGATAATGGAAAAGGCCAGGGAGTTTCAGAAAAACATCTATTTCTGTTTTATTGACTATTCTAAAGCCTTTGACTGTGTGGACCATAACAAATTGTGGCAAGTTCTTAGTGGTATGGGGATACCAAGTCATCTTGTCTGCCTCCTGATGAATCTGTATAAAGACCAAGTAGCAACAGTAAGAACAGACCACAGAACAACAGACTGGTTTAAGATTGGGAAAGGAGTACGGCAGGGCTGTATACTCTCACCCTACCTATTCAACTTGTATGCAGAACATATCATGCGACATGCTGGGCTTGAGGAATCCAAGGCTGGAGTTAAAATCGCTGGAAGAAACATTAACAATCTCAGATATGCAGATGATACCACTTTGATGGCTGAAAGCGAAGAGGAACTGAGGAGCCTTATGATGGTGAAAGAAGAACGTGCAAAAGCTGGCTTGCGGCTAAACCTCAAAAAAACCAAGATTATGGCAACCAGCTTGATTGATAACTGGCAAACAGAGGGAGAAAATGTAGAGGCAGTGAAAGACTTTGTATTCCTAGGTGCAAAGATTACTGCAGATGCTGACTTCTGAAATCAGAAGACGCTTAATCCTTGGGAGAAGAGCAATGACAAATCTCAATAAAATAGTTAAGAGCAGAGACATCACACTGACAACAAGGTCCGCATAGTTAAAGCAATGGTGTTCCCCGTAGTGACCTATGGCTGCGAGAGCTGGACCATAAGGAAGGCTGAGAGAAGGAAGATCGATGCTTTTGAACTGTGGTGTTGGAGGAAAATTCTGAGAGCGCCTTGGACTGCCAGAAGATCAAACCAGTCCATCCTCCAGGAAATAAAGCCAGACTGCTCACTTGAGGGAATGATACTAAAGGCAAAACTGAAATACTTTGGCCACATCATGAGAAGACAGGACACCCTGGAGAAGATGCTGATGCTCGGGAGAATGGAAGGCAAAAGGAAGAGGGGCCGACCAAGGGCAAGGTGGATGGATGATATTCTAGAGGTGATGGACTCATCTCTGGGGGAGCTGGGGGTGTGGCGTGGGCTGGTCCATGAAGTCACGAAGAGTCAGAAGCGACTAAACGAATAAACAACAACAATAAACCAAAAAATCTTGCCAACGCCTTAGGGAAGAGAGCTGACGAGTGTGTTTTTCAGCCTCATGTCGCTAGATGGCGGTCTAGAAATTAACAATCCCCACGCCGAGAAAGCTGTCAATCCAGTAGCGGTGTCTGTGGTTGCTGAGGTCCGACATCCAACGGGAGGGGGAGCTGGGGAGCTGAAACAATAGAGATTTGCATTGCTGGAGGGGATGCTGGGGAAGTGGAGGAGGGCAGAGGAACTTCCTGTTCCGGCTTCCGCCTGAGGGGAGACTGGCGCGGAGAAGCGCGTTGTGGTCTTCCCGGGGCTGGTCGGAGCAGCAGGAGAGGCTTAAGTGATTCGCTTAATCACCGCAGCCAGAACTGATGTTGTAAGTCAGCACTTTCATGTGATGTCATCTTTATTTTTTAATTTATATATCCAATTTATTCCCACCCATCTCACTTAGAGAGCAACTTAATGACCGATCTGCCTAGTGACAGAGTTGCTGGTCCCAATTGCAGTCAGAAAGGAGGACTACCTGTATTCTATGGTGATGTCCCCAGAGTGGTTGTGGGGAGTATTTTTTGCTCCTTTCTTATTGGGAGCTGAGGAGCTGAATGGACAAAACTGGTGCTTTAAATCTTGCAGAGGCTTTGGGCACCATTTCATCTGTTGAAGCCCCCCAGCCCTCTCAAGGTAGCCCCAAAACTTTGACCATACCCCCTTCTGGGACCTTTTGCAGGCTGAAATACACATGGATTTCCTTCCTACATACATTCGTAGGGGTCTGTTTCTGTATTTCTCTCTGTTTGCATCTATGTGCACGTGTAGAATCCATCCCCAGCATTTCCAGATATCCTTGATGATAACCCTTTGCAGTACTAAGAGTCTGTGGCAGACCCAAGCAAGCCAGTGAATTTCAGGGTTTGAATTGGGATCTTGCTAGTCTTCTGTGTGTCAAATGAATCATAATGAATGTTCGAGGTTAATCTAGCCATTTGGCACATTTACTTTTTCATTGTAATATATGTTTTTTTTGTTGCATTTTTCACATGTTGTGCAGCTATTTTATAGATAATAATGAAATTAACACTTTTATGTGAATCTTATAGACAAAAAGGATTCCATTAGAGCCTCCTCTACAACTGAGAATCACAAGCAGCATTAAAAAGGAAAGCAAATCAAGCCAGCAATCAGATCTTTTCCACTTTCTCCAGAGAACTCCAAAACTCTTCTTCCCCAGCAGGTGACAGACGAGGGAGAATAAAACAAGAGAGTTTTTGAGCTGGAAAAAACTGATTATGTGGAACTCAAATATTACATGAAAAGGTCAAGGGGGATGATTTCCAAATTCAGAAAAAGAGAGAAATACCTGGAAGTCAGTGGGGAGGAAGAGGTCACTTGGATAGCCCCGTAGGGCAGACAGTAACGCAAGCCTCACCCTGTGGGGAAGGAAACAATAGCTTCAATCAAAGCACCACCAAACAAGGGATCAGAAATAGTTTTGATCTCTTCAAGAATCCAAGAATATCAGTGGTGGAAAAGCCCCACAGAGGTGTATATCCTGGGAAAAGCACAGATTACAGGTCACAGCTGATTATGCATGAGAGCACCCACACCGGCGAGGAGGCCTACCAGTGTTCTCAGCGAAGCAAAAGCTTTAGCAAGCACGCCACCCTGGTGAATCACCAGAGGACTCACACAGGAGAGAAACCGTATGAGTGTCCAGATTGTGGGAAAAGTTTTAGTTTGAATTCCAGCCTGGTGAAACACCAGAGGACTCACACAGGAGAGAAACCGTATGAGTGTGCAGATTGTGGGAAAAGTTTCAGTCAGAATTCCGGACTGGTGAGACACCAGAGGACGCACACAGGAGAGAAACCGTATGAGTGTCCAGATTGTGGGAAAAGTTTCAGTTGGAAGTCTGACCTGGTGATACACCAGAGGACTCACACAGGAGAGAAACCGTATGAGTGTCTGGATTGTGGGAAAACTTTCAGTCGGAATTCTGAACTGGTGATACACCATAGGATTCATACAGGCGAGAAACCGTATGAGTGTCCAGATTGTGGGAGAGGTTTCAGTCAGAATTCAAACCTTGTGATACACCAGAGGACTCACACAGGAGAGAAACCATATGAGTGCCCTGATTGTGGGAAAAGTTTCACTCGGAAGTTCGAACTGGTGATACACAAGAGGACTCACACAGGAGTGAAACCGTATCAGTGTCCAGAATGTGGAAAAAGGTTCAGTCGGAAATCCAACCTAGTGATACACCAGAGGATTCACACAGGAGAGAAACGGTATGAATGTGTGGATTGTGGGAAAAGTTTCAGTCAGAATTCCCGCCTGGTGACACACCAGAGGATTCACTCAGGAGAGAAACCATATGAGTGTCCAGATTGTGGGAAAGATTTCAGTTGGAAGTCAGACCTGGAGAAACACCAGAGGACTCACACAGGAGAGAAACCGTATGAGTGTCCGGATTGTGGGAAAGATTTCAGTTGGAAGTCCAACCTGGTAAAACACCAGAGGACTCACACAGGAGAGAAACCGTATGGGTGTCTGGATTGTGGGAAAGATTTCAGTTGGAAGTCCAACCTAGTGATACACCAGAGGACTCACACAGGAAAGAAACCGTATGAGTGTCCGGATTGTGGGAAAACCTTTGTTCAGAATTCCAGCCTGGTTAAACACCAGAACACACAAACAGGAAAGAAACCATATGAGTGTCCAGATTGTGGGAAAAGGTTCAGTTGGAATTCTCAGCTGTTGATACACCAGAGGAGACACACAGGAGAGAAACCGTATCAGTGTCCAGATTGCGGGAAAAGTTTCAGTTTGAAGTCCAATTTGGTAATACACCAGAGGACTCACACAGGAAATAAACCTTATGAGTGTCTGGATTGTGGCAAAAGGTTCAATCGGAATTCCCACATGGTGATACACAAGAGGACTCACAAAAGAAAGCAACTGTATAAATGTATGGATTGTGGGAAAGGTTTCAGTCAAAATTCCTGCCTAGTGAAACACCAGAGGACTCACACAGGAGAGAAACCATATGAGTGTCCGGATTGTGGGAAAAGTTTCAGTCATAATTCCATCCTGGAGAACCACCAGAGGACTCATACAGGAGAGAAAGCGTATGAGTGTCCAGATTGTGGGAAGAGATTGAGTTTGAAGTCAAATCTGGTGAAACACCAGAGGACTCACACAGGAGAGAAACCGTATGAGTGTTCCGATTGTGGGAAAGATTTCAGTTGGAAGTCTGACCTGGTGAAACACCGGAGGAGTCACACAGGAGAAAAACCGTATGAGTGTCCAGATTGTGGGAAAGATTTCAGTTGGAAGTCTGACTTGGTGAAACACCTTAGGACTCACACAGGGGAGAAACCATACGAGTGTCCAGATTGTGGGAAAGATTTCAGTCTTAGGTCTAGCCTTATAAATCACGTAGGTTTACATGTAGGAGAGAAGCCATTCAAATGCCCAGATTGTGGACAGTGCTTCACAAAAAATTTCTCCCTTAGCAGACACAAGAAAATGCATATGAGGGAGAAGGTGCTGAGTGTAGAGAAGGCTTGAGTTTCACTTCTCATCTCCCATTGGACATCCAGCTGATTTCTTGCCTGATTCCATTTAGTCCACCATGTCTCAGTATTTGACATGAGGGAGTAGAGGAAAAAAATGCAAAATGTTAGTTTGAGAAAGGCCAACTACACATATCTGGCTATCAGCAGAGCTTCCCAGTAAGCTGCTGCAGGTCCTAAAAGATACATGATAAAAAGATAGAAGCACTCAGATTTTATGAGAGAATATATTAGGGAAGTTTATGGCAGTGACAAAAGCCCTGTAAAGTTTCAGATGGAAAGGCTTTCTGCCTTGCAATTGAACTTGATGGATAAGAGCTGGAGGAATACTGAGTTGATGAGAAAAGGCATTGTGGGTTTGAGCGTAGGATCTCCAGGTTTAGTAACAGCCCCTGTTGTGATCGTGTTTGCCTGGAGGTGCCTGCTTGTTAGCCTTCGATGGTTGTGGGTGACAGCAGCACCAAGAAGCTGACCCTTTTCTTACATGTCCTTGGTGGTGGAGATGGGAGGAAAAAATTGCACAGTGGAAGATGTTTCATGTCTAGAAATGGATTGTGTAAGAACCATTCATGGCTTTTGAGAAGGAAAGGAACTGGGTAGTGTCAGCATTGCTATAAACGTGGGGCCAAGGTAAGGCAAAGCTCCCTTCCCAAGATATGGGAGGTGTTTCCATTTCATTCACTGCTCTCTCAGGGCTTCTTTTTAAATTTTCCCAAAAAGTCCCTACAAATAAAGGGAGGAAAATTACTTGGAGTTGCTAAGTGGCATTTTTGCTCTGCAGATGAATGATCCTGATTTTGCTGAGTTCAGAAGACACCAAAGAATTCAAGGCTTGTTCATTTTAGGAACCCAATTCAGAGATCAGGTTATACATTTCTTTTCCTAGGAGATCATTTTGCATATTATCCCTCTGCAGGAGGAGACTTAACAGCCAGGCAAGGCCAGGGGTGGGGAGGAAGCAAGAAGCTTTTTTGGCCTTAGGTTCAATCTCCAGGTGGGTTCAAATGTAAACCTTTGCAAAATTGTTAAACTTTAAAACATTCAAATTATATTTAATTCTCTCCTTCCTCTCTCTTGTTCTTTTTTGGTGCCTTTTTTTTTGTGCACACCTGTTATGACGTCCCATTTTGTTATGGGCAGGAGCTGCAAATGCTTCTTTCCCTAAGGATTTATTTTGCAAAGTTGCCATTTTGGGGACATTGCCCACTGTAGTGCTACATCCTCTTGGATATGGATGGGGTCCTTGCATTTATAGAAAGATCCATCCTGCAGTCGGGACTTTTCTCTTAGAAGATACAGATATAGAAGCCCTGCTCAGGACCGCCAGTCTTGCTTTCATCCCGTTCTTGAATTTCTCCCCATATTTCATTGTTGGTTCTGCAATGTTAACTGAAGATGTATGAATTCTATTCAAAATATACTCTTGATTCTATGATGTGTTCCCTTCTTGTGATTAAACAAACAAAAAGCTGCTTTAATGGGCTTTTTTCTATTTCTTTCTAAAGGAGCCATTCCACTTTTTCCTACCTTTTAATGGTTTTTATTCCTTTAAATCTATATTTTACAGCAGTAGAGGCACAAAGTTGTGAGCAAGCTTCCTCATTCACAGAAATCTCGAGGGGAGAGTGCTTTCCTGGGGAAGATGATGGGGGTGATCCCCTCTTGCAGGCCCTGGCCAGGAGACTGCCATTGCTCAGACCCACCCAGCCACCCCCGCTTAAGTGAAGGGGTTAAACACAGAGAGCTTCTCCTCCTGCTTCTCCTCCTTTCGGCGTAAAGGGGAGAGACGTACAGGGTGAGGGCGAGGGATGGAGGGAGAGAAAGGGAAAGGGAGGTTCGAACCCATTTCCTGCCCCACCTGCTGCCCTTCCCGGTCTCCAGCTGCCTGCGCATGCCAGGGCTGCAGAATCCCCCCCCCCCCCGTGGGAAGGGGCAGGGAAGCAGCGCCAGGAGGACTTCTATCTTGCCAGGGGGCAATTGGATCCTGAGTGGGATGGGGGAGCAGTGAGGAGGGGGAATCCCCAGATGCTAGAAGGGAAGGGGGGAGTCTTGGGGAGGGAGGAGTTGGGCTTTTCCTAGTGGTCCCCCTACCCCTGCTTGCCTTGATTCCCCATCTTTGCTCCAAGGTTTGTACTTTGCAAAAACAGAAGGGGGGAGGGAGGAGATGGGCTTTTCCTACTGGTCCCCCCACCCCTGCTTGCCTTGATTCCCCCCCTTATTCCCGAGGTTTTCTGCTTGTCCTCCTGAGTTGCTGCTTCTCCAGACTGCTCTCTGCTCTCCTTGAAACCCCTCCTCCGAGCCCCCCCCTTCTCCCCTCCAGGCCCTCCAGGTCCCAGCATGAGGCTGCCTGGTGCTTTCCAGAAGGTTTCCCACGTTCCCTTGCCACTGCCAGGGATCATCAGGACCTGGCAGTGGCAGGTCTGGAGGGGCAGAGGAGGAGGATCTTTGGTTCAGGGGGCAGGTAGGGTAGAGGTACCCCCTCCGTGGGCAAGACCCGTGCTAGGAGAAGGCAAGGGCGGCTGGAGGCCCCATGACAGAGACCTGAGAGGTGTCCTGGGCTTAGCCAATGGGCAGCCCTGGCCAGGGGGGCATCTTTTGAGATGCAGCACCTGGGTCTGCCTCTCTTAACCTGTCCAGGTACTGCTGCAGGCTCCCATCCTTGTTCAGGTTGGCCCACCTCACTGAACAGCACCACACATGGGCGTTTTCAATTTTTATTTTTAGTTCTTGTATGAGCTGTATAATTTACACTGGAGAGGTTTTCCGCCATTTTTACACCAGCTAAAATAACAAGAGCTTTCTGACAGCTTTAGAAACCAAGGCTTCTTGGAGTCAGGTTTCACTCTGAATAGCATCTGAGTTGCTTTCTTGCCAGTGTTCTCTTCTCCTTAATTTAGTGTACAGATTGGAGATTTCCTAGTGATGTTCCGTCTAAATATTAACTTGTGCAGCTCTGCCTAATTTCCCAAGGCCAGCTAAATGCTGAGCAGTTTTTTTTAATGGGGTAAGTGAACTCTATTTTTTAAAAAAGTCTAATACATTTATAGGGCTATCACTTGGAATCACAGAATGATAGGGTTGGAAGGGACCTTGGAAGTCTCCTAGTCCAACACCCTGCCCAAGGCAGGAATCCTCATACCATCTCGGACAAATGGTTGTCCAACCTTTTCCTGAAAACCTCCACAACTCCTGGAGGGAAGCTGTTCCACTGCTTAAGAGTTCTCACGGTCAGGAAATTCCTCCTTATTTCCCTGTTGGATCTCCCTCTGATGAGCTTCACCCCATTGCTTCTTGTCCTACCCCCAGGTGCCATGGAGAACACATGGATGCCCTCCTCCCTGGGGCAGCCCTTCACATACTGGAAGACGGCTATCGTGTCTCCCCCCCCTCTTTTCTTCGTTGAGCTAAAGACACCCAGTTGCTTCAGCCGTTCTTCACAGGGTTGCATCCCTTGTCTCTTGTTTTTCTTTCTCTGTGGTATTGTTTTCGTCTGGGCCTTTATTATCTCGTTTAGAATTTCCCAAGCATCCTGAATGCTTTCCCTCTAAGATTTCCACCTGTGGAATCCTTCCTGTTCTTGCTCTCAGTTTGCTGAAGTCAGCTCTCGTAAAATCCAGACGACCAGTCTGACCTGGTTCCGTTCCCCTTGCCTGCATTATGGCGAATCCTAGCATGACACGGTCAGTCTCCCCCGAAGTCCCTACAACTTCCCCTCCCTCAGCCGTTTCACCCCTATTAGTAAGTATTAAGTCCAGCATCGCTGACGCTCTAGTCCCCTCTTCCACCCTTTGGATGATAAAGGCGTTCATCCTATGGTAATGTCACCTGTTATGATGTCCCATTTTATTATGGTTACAAGTTGCAAATGCTTGAAATGGTCCAAAAGCCTCTGGATCTTTGAGGAGGCCGTACCATAATGCAAAATCTTGCATTCTAAATCAGTGTTTAGAATCCACCCCAGTGAGGGCAAAGTATACTTAGTGGCCACAGAATACTGATGTCTTTGGGGAATAAAACGGGACAATAGGACAGAGGGAATGGAATGGAATGACTTGGAAGGGGCCATGGCTGGGTTTCAAGGGTTTCAGCTCCTAACCTTAATAAACCGTGGCATCATAACAGGTGTGCGCAAAAATACAGCACCAAAAAAGACCAAGAAAGGAAGAGATAATTAAATGTAATTTGAATATTTTAAAGTTTAACAAGTTTGCAGATGTTACAACTTGAAGCCACTCGGAACCTCAGGCTCAGGCCAAAAGAGACTCTTGGTTCAACCCTGCAGAAGTGAAAAAACTTTGATTGCTGGCTTGATTTGCTCTCCTTGTTAATGGTGCTTGTGATTCTCAGTTGTCCAGAAGGCTCTTATTGGCATCCCTTTTATCTATAAGATTGATATAAAAGTGTTAGTTTAATTATTATGGATAAATTGGCTGCACAACTTGTGAAAAAAGCAACAATAAAAAAAACATACCTTACAATGAAAAAGTAAATGTGCCAAAAGGCTAGATTAACCTCTAACATTCATTAAGATTCATTTGACATAGAGAAGACTAGCGAGATCCACGTTCAAATCCTGTCCCCAAAGGTGAAATGACATTAGGCACCGGCACTGTAGGACTCCACCACAATGCTCCATGTCTCATTGCCAATCGAGTGGAGGGAATTTCATGCAACCCCCTTTCCCAACTGGGATCAGCAATAAGGGAAAAACCTCACATGGGAACATTTTCTCTATCATTAATTGCAGTAATTTGGAGAGAAAATAATAGATTTAAAGGAATAAAAACCATAAAAAGATAGGAAAAACTGGAACGACTCCTTTAGAAAGAGAAAAAAGCTGATTAAAGAAGCTTTATGTTTGTTTATTCACAAGAAGGGAACACATCATTTGTTTACCTACAAAAGGAAAGAAGAAAAAGAAAAAGGAGAGGAGGAGGAAACACATTTGTTTACTCACAGGAAGGGAACACACATGCAGAGTATATATTGAACAGAATTGATATATCTTCAGTTAATACTAAGAGCCAACCACTAACTATGGGGAGAAATTCAAGAACGGGATGAGAACAAGATACTGGCGGTCCTGAGCAGGGCTTCTGTATCTCTATCTTCTAAGAGAAAAGTCCCGACTGCAAGATGGATCTTTCTGTAAATGCACTGACAGCATCCATATCCAAGAGGATATAGCCTAAGAGTGGGCAATGCCCCCAAAATGACAAACTTACAAAATAAATCCTTAAGGAAAGAAGCATTTGCAGCAACTACCCATAATAAAATGGGACGTCATAGCAGGTGTGCACAAAAATACGGCACCAAAAAAGAGCAAGAGAGAAGAAAGAAGAGAGGATTAAAAGTAATTTGAATATTTTAAAGTTAAACAACTTTGGAGAGGTTTACATTTGAAGCCACTTAAAGCTTGAGGCTCAGGACAAAAGAACCTCTTGCTTCCTCCCCACCCCTGGCCTGGTCCTGGCTGTTGGCTGTCCTTCTGCAAAGGGATCATAAGCAAAGGGATCTACTAGGGAAAAAAAGTATTATAACCTGATCTCTGAATTGGGTTCCTAAAATGAACAAGCCTTGAATTCTTTGGTGTCTTGTGAACTCAGCAAAATCAGGATCATTAATCCGCATAGCTAAAATGCCACTTAGCTGCTCCAAATAATGCTCCTCCATTGAATTTTGGCGAAAACAGGAAAAAAGGCCCTGAAAGAGGAGAGAAAGAAATGGAAGCATCTCCCATGTCTTGGGAAGGGAGCTTTGCCTTACCTTGGCCCCACGTTCACAGCAACGCTGACACCACCCAGTTTCTTTCCTTCTCAAAAGCCATGAATGGTTCTTACACAATCCATTTCTAGACATGAACCACCTTCTACTGCGGAATTTTTTCCTCCCATCTCCACCACCAAGGGGGATGTAACAAAAGGGTCAGCCTCTTGCCGCTGCTATCAGCAACAGCCATCGAGGGCTACCAAGCAGGCACGTCCAGGCAAACACAATCACAGCAGGGGCTGTTCCTACACCTGGAGATCCTACGCTCAGACCCACAATGCCTTTTTTCCTAAACTCAATATTCCTACAGCTCTTATCCATCATGTTCAGCTGCAAGGCAGAACAGCCTTTCCATCTGAAACTTTACAGGGCATTTGTCACTGCCACAAACGTCTCTAAAATACATTCTTATAAAATCTGACTGCTCCTATCTTTTTTTCATGAATCATTTAGGACCTGCAGCAGCTTACTGGGAAGTTCTGCTGATAGCCAGATATGTGTAGTTAGTCTTTCTCAAACTAACATTTTCCATTCTTTTCTCTCCTCCCTCATTTCTAGTACTGACACATGTTTGACTACAAAGAATCAGACCAGAAATTAAACACTAAACTTTTCAGCTCGATGTCCAATGGGAGATGAGAGGTGAAATTCAAGCCTCCTCTACACTCATCACCTTCTGCCTGAGGTGCATTTTCTTGTGTGTGATAAGGGAGGAATTTTGACTGAAGTGCCGTCCACAGTCTGGGCATTTGAATGGTTTCTCTCCTATGTGTAAACGTACGTGATTTATAAGGCTAGACCTAAGACTGAAATCTTTCCCACAATCCAGACACTCATATGGTCTCCCTCCAGTGTGAGTCCTCTGATGTATCGCCAGGTAGGATTTCCGACTGAAACTTTTCCCACAATCCGGACACTCATACGGTTTCTCTCCTGTGTGAGTCCTCTGGTGCATCACCAGCTCAGAATTCCAAATGAAACTTTTCTCACAATCTGAACACTCATAGAGTTTCTTTCCTGTGTGAGTCCTCTGGTGTCTCATGAGTTCAGATTTCCGACTGAAACTTTTCCCACAATCCGGACACTCATATGGTTTCTCTCCTGTGTGAGTCCTCTGGTGAATCCCCAGGTGGGAATTCTGACTGAAACTTTTCCCACAATCCAGACACTCATACGGTTTCTCTCCGGTGTGAGCCCTCTTGTGATACACCAGGGTGGCATGCCTGGTAAAGCTTTTGCCACATTGAGAGCACTGGTATGGCTTCTCTCCAGTGTGGGTCCTTCGATGAACCACCAGGGAGCTGTTCCAAGTAAAGCTTTTGCCGCATTTGGTGCATTTGTATGGCTTTTCTCTGGTGTGGATCCTCTTGTGAACAATCAGCCGTGATCTACAGCCTCTGCTTCTCGCACAGATTTCTCTCTTTTTCTGAATTTGGAGATTGGCCCCCTTGAACTTTTCAGGGAACGTTTCCTTGAATTCCACATACTGAATTTTTTCCAGCTCAAAACTCTCTCCCTGTTTTTCACTCCCTTGTCTGTTACCTGCTGCGGAAGCAGAAGGTCTTGTGGTTTTCTGGAGCAAGTGGAAATTTTTTGATTGCTGGCTTGGTTTGCTTTCCTTTTTAGTGCTGCTTGTGATTCCCAGTTGTCCCGAAGGCTGTTATTGGCAACCTCTTTATCTATAAGATTCACGGAGAAGTTTAATTATTGTTTATAAAATGGCTAGAGAACAAAGCATACGTTACAATGAAAATGAAAACATGCCAAAAGGCTTGATTAACCTCTAGCATTCATTATGACTTGACACAAAGAAGACTAGGGAGACCCAAGTTCAAATCCTGAAATTCACTTGTTGATTCTGGTCAATCACAGATGCTGAGCACTGCGGAGGGTTATCATCAAGGATCTCTGCAAGTGCTGGGGACGGATTCTACACAGACACACACACACACACACACACACACACACACACACACACAGAGAGAGAGAGAGAGAGAGAAAGACAGAAACACACACAGCCGGCACTTTGCAGCGGAGTTGCTCATCCGATTCCCCCCCGCGGAGGAAACGAGGCAGCCCCGCTCGCTCCCGGCCTCTCCTCCCGCCCGTCCTCCGCTCACCTTCCAGCCGCTGCTGCTCCGACCAGCCCCGGGAAGACCACAGAGCGCTACTCCGCGCCGCTCTCCGCCCAGGAGGGAGCCGGAACAGGAAGTTCCTCTGCCCTTCTCCTCTCCTCCGACATCCCCTCTAGCAATCCAATGCTAACGCATGGCTCAGTCTGAAAAGCTGCTCTTCGATGCCTTCGGCTTTGGGGCTGTCACAGACTAACTCGGCTCTCCCCAAACATGTGGGGACTCCCTTGTTCTGAGTAGGACGGTCCCTCTCCTGGCTTCCTTCTCCTGTTTTCAGGATTTCCATCTTTAAAATGAGGCTGCACCCTAAAAACAAGCTGAGGCCCCTTTTCCAACCGTAGACTTCTGTGTCCCCAAGGATGAAATGACATTCAGCCTGGGTGCCAGAGGACTCCACCCTAATGCTCCATGTCACATTGCCAGTTGAGGTGAGGGAATTTCATGCAACCCCCTTTCCCAACAGGATCAGCAATAAGGAAAAAAAAACTAACATGGGAACATTTTATCTATTGTTAATTGCACTAATTTGCAGAGATTTCAGATGGGGAGGGATCGCAAAAGTCAAGAGGAGGCCACAAGGTGCAGTATCAACGTCTGGTTTGCTTGGCAGCAACTTATTTAGTGCGGAGGGAAGTTTCAAACAGCCATTGGCTATTTTCATCTCTGCCCCCATTGGCACCTCTGTTTGGTCACCAATCCGCTCTGCATTAACGTTCCCGGCTACTTATAGTGTCATGAATACAAGCTTTGGGAGGGGCACTCCTCCCTCAAGATTTCTGGTGAATGTGGAAGCTGGCTCACAACCACGGCAAAATATGGCTTCAAAGGGAAAAATCCATAAAAAGATAGGAAAAAGTAGAATGGCTCCTTTACAAAATAGAAAAGAAAAAAGCCCATTAAAGAACCTTTTATTTTTGTTTAATCACAAGAAGGGAACTTATCATAGAATGCAGAGTATATTTTGAACAGAATTGATGTATCTGCAGTTAATATGGGGAGAAATTCAAGAACGGGATGAGAGCAAGAGACTGGCAGTCCTGAGCAGGGCTTCTATATCTGTATCTTCTAAGAGAAAAGTCCCGACTGCAGGATGGATCTTTGTATAAATGCAAGGACCCCATCCATATCCAAGAGGATGGAGCCCTAGAGTGGGCAATGCCCCCAAAATGGCAAACTTACAAAATAAATCCTGAGGGAGAGAACTAAAGGAGGGGGAAAAAGAAACTTTCCATGGCAACTTAGTATACACAGGAAGCAAGGAAAGTTGAGGGTCTGTCAAGTGAAAACAAAAGGGAAAAATAGGATATCCTGCAAAAGGAAATGGCTGATTATCAGCAGGCTAACCTTTGTAGAGGGGCACCCTACCTTGCCATTTCTGATACAGATCTAATACGGCGTGGAGGGTGATGGTGCTCCAGGTAGAATTGGAAGGGGCTGTTTTAGCTCTTCGCTCTAAACTCCGTTCCGTGGCGGGATTTAGATTAAAATAAAACCAACATATGTTTCCTTTCTTCTGTTTTCATTCATGAACTCAAGAGGGCATAGAAAGCAGTTCCTGTGCAGCGCCATGGGCCAAGAAAGAGGCCCTTGTTCTCATTTTAATCCCACCTAGCTACCTTCCTACCTACATGCACATAATTTTATTTTATTGAGGACAATTTGGGATGTTCAATTGGATGGGTAGTCCTCGCTTAGCACTTGTTCAGTGACTGTTTGAAGTTACAATGGCGGTGAAACAGGAGACTTACAACCGGTCCTCGAAGTTGTGGCTGTCGCAGTGATTTCGGTGCTGACAACCGCCGTGCATTTCCGATGGTCGCGGCGTCCCGCAGTCAGGTGATCACCATTTGCGACCATCACAGCCGGCTTTTGATAAGCAAAATCAGTGGCTAAGCCAACAGGAAGTTGCAAGACATGGTCATATGACATTGCGCTTACCAGCCAATGGTGGTTCGCTTAATGACAATGGTCAGAAATGATGTTATAAGTCAGTATGGTCATGTGACATTGTGATAAATCCCCACCACTGCCTAGCGATGGAGTTGCCGCTCCCAGTTGCAGGTGATAAGTGAGGACTACCTCTATTGCGATGTCATGAAAGTTGTTGTGGACTGTATATCCCAGGCAAGCGAATTCACAGGCGCACGTGGCATTGAGCCTTTAGCAGATTTAGAATCTCCTCCTGCAGGAACAAAGCTGGCTTGCTGGGAACACCGGCTTCAAGACCCCAGGCGCGCTTCAAAGCAGCCCTGGCCAGCATGTGTGAAGCTGGCTCTCTCGGAGCCTCTGGCGGTTCCCAGGCCCTAAATCCTTTTGAGCCCCAGGAAATCAGGAACAAAGTTTTAGGAGGTAGAGGGATTTTGGTGTCCACTGAGAGCCAAGCCCTGCGAAAGCGCTCCACATGTTGTGCCCAAGCAGCCTGGGAATTCTCAAGGCCGAAAACTAACTCCTGTGGGAATTGGGAAGCTGCGCAGAGTAATTCTGCCTTCTAGCGGAATTCTGCCTTCTAGCGGATTTAGGCTCCGCAATGTAAGCGAGGTGCCTGTCTGCACACCATTTCCCCGCAGGATGCTTTCCCTTGGTTTACTTCTTGCTTCTTGCAAACGACATTTTTGCTCAGTTGCAGTGGCAATGAGTGCACCCTTGGGAGAGCCGAAGGAACAGGTTAGGGATAGAACATCACGGAGAAAAATCTATCGATGTGGTCGCTGGGAGTCGAAAAGGACTTGATGGCATATAATCAAGCAAAAAATCTCGCCAGCAGTTTAGGGTAGAGACGGACGAGTGGGTTTTTCAGCCTCATGTCGCTAGATGGCGCTCTAGAAATACGCAATCCCCACGCCTAGAAAGCTGTCAATCCAGTAGCGGCTTCTGTGGTTTCTGAGGGCTGACATCCAACGGGAGGCGAGCGGGGGATGTGAAAGGAGCTGAAACAATAGAGTATTGGATTGCTAGAGGGGATGCCGGATGAGAGGGGCACGGAGGAGCTGATTTCCCGGGGCTCTAAAGGATTTAGGACCTGGGAGCCCCAACAGGCCACAGGCTCCAAGCCAGGGCTGCTTCAAAGCACACCCAGGGTCTTGGAGCCGGTGTTCCCAGCAAGCCAGCTTTGTTCCTGCAGGAACCCTAAAGGCTCAATGTCATGTGTGCCTCTAAATTCGCTTGCACAGCAATCTCCCTTAGGTTAAAGCGAGAGTGACACGTATGGGGCAGGGCCTACAAAAGTGGGGCTTAGGAAGAGGGGGAGACTGTCTCTATATGGTAAAAGAAACTGACAACTGGCCTCCAGCTGCTGCTGCTTAACGCCAGGTCAGTTAACAAGGCCCCCCTCATAAGTGATTTGATCATGGAGGAGGGGGCAGACCTGGTGTGTATCACCGGAATCTGGCTGCTGGGCCCTGAAAGAGGAGTGGCTTTGTTAGAGGTGTGCCCAGTCGGGTTTCGGGTATGGCACCAGCTGAGATGCCAGGGCAAGGGAGGAGGGGTGGCAGTTATCATCCAAGTCTCTAGTGGCCTTCAGGGGCCCTGCTCCGCAAGTAGCTGATTGTGAGACCCTGTTCTTCGAGTTGGGTGCCTGAGAGCAGTAGGGAGTGTTGCTGCTGTACCAGCCTCCGAGCTGCGTGGCAACCTCCCTGCCTGAGCTGCTCGAGGGTGTCTCAGGGTTGGCGGTGAAGTTCCCCAGGCTTATGGTTCTGGGGGACTTCAACGTGCCATCCCTGGGGTGGACCTTGGAGGCAGTCCGGGAGTTTATGGCCACCACGGCGGCCATGCGCCTGACTCAGATTATTCTGGACCCAACTCGAGACAGTGGCCTCACACCTGACTTGGTTTTCTTGTTGGAGCAATGGCAACATGATCTAAGGGGAGAGTTACATCTTTCCCCTTTGTCATGGTCAGATCACACCCTGGTGGCCCTGAGATTCTCCTATACCACCCTCCTCCGTGGGGAGGCAGGACCTATTCAATTGGTCTGCCCCTGGTGACTAATGGACCCAATGCGGTTTCAGAGGGAGCTGGGGGTTATATCTCAGAACCTGTTGCATGGTCCAGCAGAGGCCTTGGCTGCTGCTTGGAATAGGGAGGGAGCTGGGGCCTTGGACAGGATCGCATCTGTGCTTTATTTTTTTAAAAAATTAAATGTTTTTGATCCCAAATTTCTTAGCTTCTTTGTATGTCCACCAAAGATGATACCCATCGGAAGCCTAAATCAGTGTTTGGATCAACTAGTTTTAATGCAAAACTTCTGTAAAAGTTTAATGCCAAGGGTTTTCCCTGCACATGCTCCCAATTATCGAGGTACTGGTTTAAAAACAAACAAAAATAATTCCTTCCCATTTGATACAGTGAAAAAAAAGGATGACCTTTCAAATGAACATTTTGCCGCCTTGGTTGTCCAGTTTTCAAAAAGGGCCTTGCACTTGGGCTCCCTGAGGTGGATTTGCTTAGCTGGCAGTGAAAAACGTGGTCTCTTGGTCCTTTCTCATGCCCATGGATCCCACCTGGCCCATGGAGTCCTGGCGGATCTGGTTACCGCTTTCCCCCCCTGTGTGTAGAGAAAAACTCCCTGTTCCTCTGCACAGAGATGAGGAAAGTGGAAGGGAAATTCTGGTCTGGATTTCCCTGAGGAATGGACTTCAAGCCAGGATCAGTTTCCAAGGAGAGTTTTATTCTGGTCAGCTGAGCAGACACGATTCCCAAATAGGAATGTTGGTGACAATTGCTAGAGGGGACCTTTTATCAATTAGGTGGACATACAAAGAGGCTAAGAAATTGGGATCTGACAGTCTCCCCCTCTTCCCAAGCACCCTTTTTCTAGGCACTGCTGCGTATGTCCCTCTCTCACTTGGATCTAACAGAGATTTCTGTGCAAGCAAATTCACTGGTGCACATGGCATTGAGCCTTTAGCTGATTTAGAATCTCCTCCTGCAGGAACAAAGCCGGCTTGCTGGGAACACCGGCTCCAAGACCCTGGGCGCGCTTCGAAGCAGCCCTGGCCAGCATGAGTGAAGCCCTTGGAGCCTGTGGCCTGTTGGGGCTCCCAGGTCCTAAATCCTTTTGAGCCCCAGGAAATCAAGCACAAAGTTTTAGGAGGTAGAAAGATTTTGATCTCCACAGAGAGCCAAGCCCTGTGACAGAACAGGAATGTTTTGATCAGCCTTTGATCTGCCCTCCACATGTTGTGCCGAAGCGGCCTGGGAATCCTCAAGGCTGAAAACGAACTCCTCTGGGAATTGGGAAGGCTGCTCAGAGCAATTCGGCCCTCTAGCGAGATTTAGGCTCCGCAGTGTAAGGGAGGTGTGCTTTGTCATTGCCTGTCTGCACACCATTTCCCCCCAGGGTGCTTTCCCTTGGTTTACTTCCTGCTTCTTGCAAACGACATTTGTGCTCAGTTGGAGTGGCGAAGAGTGCGCCCTTGGGAGACCCGAAAGAACAGGGTAGGGATAGAACATAACGGAGAAAATCCATCGATGTGGTCGCTGGGCGTCGAAAAGGACTTGACGGCGCCTAATCAAAAAAGCAGCTTAGGGTAGAGACTGGACGAGTGTGTTTTTCAGCCTCATGTCGCTAGGTGGCGCTCTAGGAATAAGCAACCCCCGCGCCGAGAAAGCTGTCAATCCAGTAGCGGCGTCTGTGGTTGCTGAGGTCCGACATCCAACGGGAGGGGGAGCTGGGGAGCTGAAACAATAGAGATTTGCATTGCTGGAGGGGATGCCGGGGAAGTGGAGGTGGGCAGAGGAACTTCCTGTTCCGGCTTCCGCCTGAGGGGAGATTGGCGCGGAGGAGCACTTTGTGGTCTTCCCGGGGCTGGTCGGAGCAGCAGCGGCCGGAAGGTGAGCGGAGGACGGGTGGGAGGAGAGGCCGGGAGCGAGCGGAGCTGCCTCGTTTCCTCCGCAGGGGAGAATCGGATGAGCAACTCCGCTGGAAAATGCCAGCCGCTGCATCTGCCTCCCCTCCCCACATTTTCTTCCCCTGGTGCTGCACGCTTTGAAACTGGTGCATGCACTTTTCTGGCGGTCGGGAGATTTAAAGAGTCTCCTTCACGTTAGCCTTGACTCCTTGTGATATTTTCTTGGCAACAGCATAGGACTGATCTGCCACTGCTGTCTCCTGGGATATTTTTTTACTTCCAAGTCTAGCCAGAAACTCTCCCATCCATGTATTAACCAGGTTCACCTCTGCTTAACCCAGCACTTTTTCGCTAAATAGCTCTTGAGGACCACTTGGGATGTTCAGGTGTAGAGGTAGTCTTCGCATACCACTTGTTTAGCGACCATTCAAAGTTAGGATGGCGCTGAAAGGGAGACTTCCATCTGGTCCTCAAACTTGTGGACCTCCAAGCGATTTGGGTGCTGGCAACCGATGCGCACTTATGACGGTGGCAGTGTCTTGCAGTCACATGATTGCTTTTTGCCACCTTCACATCCGGATTCTGACCATCCAAATCAAAGAGGACTCCAGCAGGAAGCTGCAAGTCACAGTCATGTGACATTGCACTTAACGACCCATGGTGATGTTTCCTTTTACTGCCAAGTCTAGCCAACAAACACAGGATTTCCTAGTAGTCTTACATTCATGTATCATGGTTGTTTGACATTGTGCTTAATGACCCATGGTGATTCGCTTAATGACTGCAGCCAGAACAGATTTTCTAAGTCATCACGTTCACGTGACGTCATCTTTATTTTTTTTAGTTATATATCCAAATTATTTCCCACGCATCTCACTTGGAGAGCAACTTAATGACCGTCTTGCTTAGTGATAGAGGTCCCAATTGCAGTCAGAAAGGAGGACTACCTGTATTGTATGGTGATGTCCCCAGAGTGGTTGTGGAGAGCATTTTCTGCTCTTTTCTTATTTGGAGCAGAGGAGCTGAATGGGCAAAACTGGTGCTTTAAATCTTGCAGAGGCTTTGGGCACCATTTCATCTGTTGAAGCCCCCCAGCCCCAAAACTTTGACCATACCCCCTTCTGGGACCTTTTGCAGGCTGAAATACACATGGATTTCCTTCCTACATACATTCGTAGGGGTCTGTTTCTGTATTTCTCTCTGTGTGCATCTATGTGCATGTGTAGAATCCATACCCAGCATTTCCAGATATCCTTGATGATAACCCTTCGCAGTGCTATGAATCTGTGACTGACCGAAGCCAGCAAGTGAAGTTCAGGATTTGAACTTGGATCTCGCTGTTCTTCTGTGTGTCAAATGATTCATAATGAACGTTGGATCTTAATCTAGCCTTTTGGCACTTTTCCTTTTTCATTGTAATCTATGCTTATTTGTTGTTGTTTGTACATGTGCAGCCGTTTTATAGATAATTAAACTAACACTTGTGTTTGAATCTTACAGACGAAAAGGATGCCAATAACAGCCTTCTCAACAACTGGCTTAAAAAGAAAAGCAAATTAAGCCAGCAATCAGATCTTTTCCATTTTCTCCAGAGAACCCCAAAACTCTTCTACCCCAACAAGTGACAGAAGAGGGAGAGAAAAACAGGAAGAGAGTTTTGAGCTGGAAAAAATTGAGTAGGTGGAACTCAAGTATTACATGAAAATATCAAGGGGGATAATTTCAAATTCAGAAAAAAGAGGGAAATGCCTGGAGGTCAGTGGGGAGGAAGAGGTCATTTGGATAGCCATGTAGGGCAGGCAGTAATGCAAGTGTCACCCTGTGAAGAAGGAAACAGTCACTTGAATCAAAGCACCACCAAACAAGGGATCAGAAATAGTTTTGATCTCCTCGAGAATCCAAGAATATCAGTGGTGGAAAAGCCCCACAGAGGTGTAAATTTTGGGAAAAGCACAGATTACAGATCACAGCTGATTATGCATGAGAGCACCCACACCGGCGAGGAGGCCTACCAGTGTTCTCAAAGCAGCAAAAGCTTTAGCAAATACGCCACCCTTGTGAATCATAATAGGACTCACACCAGGGAGAAACCATATGAGTGTCCAGATTGTGGGAAAAGTTTCAGTTGGAAGTCCAAACTGGTGAAACACCAGAGGATTCACACAGGAGAGAAACCATATGAATGTCCGGATTGTGGGAAAAGTTTCAGTCAGAATTCCCACCTGGTGATACACCAGAGTACTCACACAGGAGAGAAACCGTATGAGTGTCCGGATTGTGGGAAACGTTTCAGTCAGAATTCCAACCTTGTGATACACCAGAGGACTCACACAGGAGAGAAACCGTATGAATGTCTGGATTGTGGGAAAAATTTCATTCAGAGTTCCCACCTGGTGATACACCAGAGAACTCACACAGGAGAGAAACCATATGAATGTCCAGATTGTGGAAAAAGTTTCAGTCGGAAATCCGAAATGGTGAAACACCAGAGGACTCACACAGGAGAGAAACCGTATGAGTGTCCGGATTGTGGGAAAAGTTTCTGTTTGAAGTCCAGCCTGGTGATACACCAGAGGACTCACACAGGAGAGAAACCGTATGAGTGTTTGGATTGTGGGAAAAGTTTCTGTTTGAAGTCCAACCTGGTGATACATCAGAGGACTCACACAGGAGAGAAACCGTATGAGTGTCCGGATTGTGGGAAAAGTTTCAGTTGGAAATCTGAAATGGTGAAACACCACAGGACTCACACAGGAGAAAAACCGTATGTTTGTCTAGATTGTGGGAAAAGTTTCTCCTTGAAGTCCAACCTGGTGATACATCAGAGGACTCACACTGGAGAGAAACCGTATGAGTGTCTGGATTGTGGGAAAAGTTTCAGTCAGAAATCTGAACTGGTGCAACACCAGAGGACTCACACAGGAGAGAAACCATATAAGTGTCCAGATTGTGGGAAAAGTTTCTGTTCGAAGTCTAACCTGGTTATACATCAGAGGACTCACACAGGAGAGAAACCATTTGAGTGTCTCGAATGTGGCAAAAGTTTCAGTCGGAAATCCGAAATGGTGAAACACCACAGGACTCACACAGGAGAAAAACCGTATGTGTGTTTGGCTTGTGGGAAAAGTTTCTCCTTGAAGTCCAACCTGGTAAAACACCAGAGGATTCACACAGGAGAGAAACCATATGAGTGTTCTGATTGTGGGAAAAGTTTCAGTCGGAAATCTGAACTGGTGATACACCAGAGAACTCACACAGGAGAGAAACCATATGAGTGTCCCGATTGTGGGAAAAATTTCAATCGGAATTCCCACCTGGTGATACACCAGAGGACTCACACAGGAGAGAAACCGTTTGAGTGTCCGGATTGTGGGAAACGTTTCAGTGTGAATTCCAACCTGGCCATACACCAGAGGACTCACACAGGAGAGAAACCATATGAGTGTCTGGATTGTGGGAAGCGTTTCAGTGTTAATTCCAACCTGGTACTACATCAGAGGACTCACACAGGAGAGAAACCGTATGAGTGTCCAGATTGTGGGAAAAATTTCAGTCGGAATTCCAGTCTTGTGAAACACCAGAGGACTCACACAGGAGAGAAACCATACGAATGTCCAGATTGTGGGAAGAGTTTCAGTCAGAATTCCTTCCTGGTGATACACCGGAGGACTCACACAGGAGAGAAACTGTATGAGTGTCTGGATTGTGGGAAGAGTTTCAGTCAGAATTCCTTCCTGGTGATACACCAGAGGACTCACACAGGAGAGAAACCATATGAGTGTACAGATTGTGGGAAGAGTTTCTTTTGGAATTCCCACCTGGTGATACACCAGAGGACTCACACAGGAGAAAAACCATATGAGTGTCCAGATTGTGGGAAAGATTTCATTGCTAGATCTAGCCTTCTCAATCATGTAGGTTTACACGTAGGAGAGAAACCATTCAAATGCCCAGACTGTGGACGGTGCTTCACAAACAATTCCTGCCTTAGCAGACACAAGAAAATGCACATGGGGCTGGAAGTGCTGAGTGTAGAGAAGGCTTGAATTTCACTTCTCATCTCCCATTGGACATCCAGCTAAAAAGTTAAGTATTTAATTTCTGGCCTTATTCTTTTTAGTCAAACATGTCTCAGTATTAGAGATGATGGAGGAGAGAAAAAAATGGAAAATAATAGTTTGAGAAAGGCAAATACACGTATCTTGCTACCAGCAGAAGTTCCTAGTAAGCTGCTGCAGGTCCTAAGGGATACATGAAAAAAAGATCCGAGCGCTTAGATTTTTTGAGAGAATATATTAGGGATGTTTGTGGCAGTGACAAAAGCCGTGTAAAGTTTTAGATGGAAAGGCTCTTCTGCCTTGCAATTGCACTTGATAGATAATAGCTTCAGGAATATTGAGCTGAGGAGAAAAGGCATTGTGGTTTTGAGTGTAGGATCTTCAGGTTTATGAACAGCCCCTGCTGTGACCTTGTTCTCTTGGAGGTGCCTGCTTGTTAGCCTTTGATGGCTGTGGGTGACAGCAGCGGCAAGAGGCTGACCCTTTTGTTACATCCCCTTTTGGTGGTGGAGATGAGAGGAAAAAATTGCACAGTGGAAGATGTTTCATTTCTAGAAATGGATTGTGTAAGAACCAAAAAGAAGGGAACACAGTTAACCAGACAAAAACAAGGTCGCAACAAGGTCAAGTAACAATGTAATCGGCCACAAATTATATTATATAATATTGTTTACTTGTGTTGGATGTAGAATTATAAAAACATACCTAAAGTACAATAGTACTTACTATTGTTAGAATAGTAACAATAAAAAAACAATGAAAAACGCTCCAAACAGGCAATATATAAGAATAAATAGAAAGTCAAGGATAATCAAGCAACCGTACTAGCTAACATCCAAAAACCTGACTAAATGCGTTTCGGCTTATGAGGCTTCATCAGTAGTCAGAAATATAAGGTTATGATAATGCTGGAAAAAATAAAGGAAAGAGGTATAAATAATCAAATATTACAACCAATTAAAATAATACACATGAACTTCACATAAAAATAAAAATAGGACTTACTTGAGTAGTATAATTAAAATATAGTTTGTTATAAACGCCTGTGGAATAAACCACTCCACACCTTAAAATGATTAAATATAAGTGAAAATTACATTCTTAGTATTAAGAAGATATACTATTTCTTGTTATAGATGTGCCTACATCCAAGCAAGCGCATAAGCTGGGTACACGATCCCAACTACATAAATAAAATGAAATGAACCTGGCCAAATTAAATAAAGAGTTTAGAATGGTGCAGTAATTACTACCATCTGACTCCAGTACAAGGAATTTAAGGCGAAGCTCCTAGCTGATGTAGAAGAGGAGAGATTAAAAATCCAAAAAGTCTCTCTAGCTTTCAAGCTGCGAAGAAGCTGAGTTCCTGAAGCATAAACTTTTTCCAGAACCCAGAAACATAACCGGCTCTCTGTGTGGTGAGGCTCTGAAGCATTGCACCAGAGGAGAAGTAATCTTCGGATGTCTGATACAACTTCTGTATTCACAGATCCTCGTTTTTACTGCTTTTGAAGTGTGACCGACATACAAAAGTGGACATGGGCACTGAATGCCATATACCACACCTCTAGAGTTACAGTTGACAAAGGGTTTGATGGAATGATTTTTCTGTTGGTACGTGCCCTGAAAAGAAGTGGTTCTGAGGCAAAACTTACAAGCTGAACAGTTACCACAAGGGTAACAGCCTATGCATATTGCCTGTCCATCTACTCCTAATCAGTGGAGCACAGGAGATCTCAAAGGACTCCTCACCAACATATCTTACAAATTCTTTTGTATGTGGGTTACACTTCTAGAGGGATGTGGTGGCGCTGCAGGTTAAACCGCTGAGCTTGCCGATCGAAAGATCGGCGGTTCGAATCCGTGTGACTGGGTGAGCTCCCATTGCCAGTCCCAGCTTCTGCCAACCTAGCAGTTCGAAAACATGCAAATGTGAGTAGATTAATAGGTACCGCTTCGGCAGGCAGGTAACGGCGTTCCATTTAGTCATGCCGGCCACGTGACCACGGAAGTGTCTATGGACAAACGCCGGCTCTTCGGCTTTGAAACGGAGATGAGCACTGGCCCCTAGAGTGGGACACGACTGGACTTAATGTCAAGGGAAACCTTTACCTTATACTTCTAGAGCAGTGAAAATGAGGATCTGTGAACACAGAAGCTAGATTTTTAATTTGCCTACCTTGACTGCCCCCCCCCATGGAATGAATGAGAAGATAGATTGGACGTGTTTATGAACTTATCTTATCTTTGGTTATAAAGTTTATCTTTTTAGTTTGTTATGCTTTACTCCCACTTCCCTCTCTTCTACTGATGAAGGCTCATAAGCTGAAACGCGTTTAGTCAGGTTTTTGGATGTTAGCTAGTAGGGTTGGTTGATTATCCTTGTCTGTATATTTATTCTTATATATTGGCTGCTTGGAGCCTTTTTCATTGTTTTTTTATTGATAATATTGTACTTTATGTATGTTTTTACAATTCTACATCCAACACTAATATTGTATAGTATAATTTGTGGCCCATTACATTATTACTTGACTTTGTTGTTACCTTGTGTAAGAACCATTCATGCCTTTTGAGAAGGAAAAAAACTGGGTAGCGTCAGCATTGCTGTGAACGTGGGGCCAAGGAAAGGCAAGCTCCCTTCCCAAGACATGGGAGATGCTTCTGTTTCTTTCACTCCTCTCTCTCAGGGCTTCTTTTTAAGTTTTCCCCAAAAATCCCTACAAGTAAAGAGAGGAAAATTCTTTAGAGCCACTAAGTGGCATTTTAGCTATGCAGATGAATGATCCTGATTTTGCTGAGTTCAGAAGACACCAAAGAATTCAAGGTTTGTTCATTTCAGTAACACAATTCAGAGATCAGGTTATAATACTTTTTTTTCCTCTAGTAGATCATTTTGCTTATGATCCCTTTGCAGAAGCACACTCAACAGCCAGGATCAGGCCAGGGGTGGGGAGGAAGCAAGAGGCTCTTTTGGCCTGAGCCTCAAGATCTGAGTGGCTTCAAATTTAAAGGTCTACAACTTTAAATTAAACTTTAAAATATTCAAATTATATTTAATTCTCTCCTCCTTCCTCTCTCGCTCTTTTCTGGTGCCATATTTTTGTGCACGCCTTTTATGACGTCCCATTTTATTATGGGCAGGAACTGCAAATGCTTCTTTCCCTAAGGATTTATTTTGTAAGCTTGCCATGTCTGGGGCATTGCCCACTCTACTGCTCTTGGATGTTGGATGGTGTCGTTGCATTTATAGAAAGATCCATCCTGCAGTCACAGCTTTTCTCTTAGAAGATACAGATATAGAAGCCCTGCTCAGGACTGCTAGTATCTTACTCTCATCCCGTTCCTGAATTTCTCCCCATATTTAGTTGTTGCTTATGTAGTGTTAATTGAAGATAACCCCTGCGATGAATTCCCTTCTTGTGATTAAACAAACAAAAAGCTTCTTTAATAGGCTTTTTTCTTTTCTATTTTGTAAAGGAGCCATTCCACTTTTTCCTACTTTTTAATGTGCTTTTTTCCCTTTAAAGCCATATTTTGCAATGGTTGTGAGCCACCTTCCACATTGAGCATAAATCCTGAGGGAAGAAGGCCTCTCCCAGAGCTTGTATTCGTGACCTTATAAGCAGCAGGGAGCCTTAATGCAGAGAGGATTGGTGACCAAGCAGAAGTGCCCATGGGGGCAGAGAGGAAAATAACCATTGGCTGTTTGAAACGTTCCTCAGTGCTAAATATGTTGCTGCCAACCAAACGGGACGTTAATACTACACCTTGTGGCCTCCTCTTCACTTTTCTAATCCCTCCCCATCTGAAATCTCTGCAAATTAGTGCAATTAACGATAGATAAAATGTTCCCATGTGAGGTTTTTTTCCCCTTATTGCTGATCCCAGTTGGGAAAGGGGGTTGCATGAAATTCCCTCCACTCGATTGGCGATGTGCCATGGAGCATTGGGGTAGAGTCCCCTGTTGCCCATGCCAAATGTCGTTTCATCCTTGGGGACGAATTCTACTGTTGGAAAAGGGGCAGCAGCTTGCTTTTAGGGTGCAGCCTCATTTTAAAGATGGAAACCCTGAAAACGGGAGAAGAAAGCCAGGAGACCAACCATCCTACTCAGAACAAGGGAGTCTCTGCATGTTTTGGGGAGAGTCGAGTTAGTCTGTGGCAGTCCCAAAGCCGAAGGCATCGAATAGCAAATCCTGGAGTTGGTGATGCTGGAGCAGTTCCTGATGATCCTGCTGCTGGAAATGCAGCGCTGGGTCCAGAAACAGAGTCCGGAGAGGGGCAGCCAGGCGGTGGCTCTGGCCGAGGAGTTTCTTTGGAGGCCGCAAGGTGGTGAGCAGAAGGTGAGCCTGGCTCCTTTTTGTGTTCCACACCCTTGTGGAATCTGAGAGGTGGAAGGCGCTGTGGAGGGGCTTTCCAACTAACCCACCATGGGAGTGTTTTAATGATGCATAAGCAGCCTAAAATCAGGAGGGGTCTGGTGGCTCCTTTTCCAACTAGAACATTTTATCAAAAGACATAAGCTTTCGTGAGCTGCGGCTCATAATCAGATGCACGGCATGGCTAGGTTTAAATTGGGGTGAGACGGGGGAGGGAGAGAAAGATAGGTTGGTGGTGCAGACGCGGGTTACACGGGAAACAGGCTAGACGTACCTTATCAAATAGCAGGTGTAACGTGTTACAATCCCAACGTTTGTGTGGAGACCTTCTGAGATGGCTTGGAACCTTTTGATGGACATATGTGAGTTCAGCAAACTCTCACTCAGGGGTGCTGTTAAAAAGAGGTCTTAACCCATATGTGCAATCGGTTTCCAACGCATTACAATTGTTAAGATGCTTGTAATCTGTCTCCTGTGTATCCTGCATCTGCATCACCAGCCTATCTTCCTCAGCTTCCCCTCCCTGCTCATTTTAAATTTAAATTTTGAATTTAAATCCGACATCAGTCCAGCCACTCTGTGCCTCTGATGAAGTGAGCTGCAGATCACAAAAGCTTCTGCCTTTTAATTTATTTGCTGCGTTTATATCTGCCCTCAGTACTAAATTCTATGGAAGCATGACATTTCCTTATGCCCAGTTAAGAAACTGGAATGGCTAAACTGGATGTTTTGCCTGGCATTCTTCTTAGATTTGGGGCTGGTCTTCTCCATCATTGCCAGTTTAAGAGATTAAAATTAAGAAATTTTGAACGTGTTCTGTACAGCTAAGCTATGGCTTCCCTTGTAACTTTGCAACCCTCTAAAGCAGCCTTTGGTCGTGCCACATCATTGCTCCGTGGACCCCAATGGTTTTGTAGCCTTTTAAAATTATTTTGCCAGAGTCAGAGAAGTGCTGAAATGGATGCCCAGTGGATCATGGTTTGTGTGCTAGCTGTTGGCTGGTATTGAAAAGATACGTCCCAATCACATCCTGAGATATCTTCATCTTTCAGATCCAGGAGGATCTGGTTGACTTGCCTGATGATTCTCCTGATTTTGAACTGGATCCGGCGGACATTGTGAAGGTCGAGGTTCCCATGGATGGTGACAGTGAGTAGACCAAAATGCTTTGAAAAACCTGGGGATGAATTCCTTTCAGCACGAGAAGGACTTGGCTGAGCAAACTGATTTTCCGCTTAGCGACCGTGGCTTTTAGCGACAGAGTTGCCAGTCCCAATTGTGGTCACTAAGCGAGGATACCTGTTTGTTCATCACCTCCCTGCAGCCTTATTCTTCCTGCAATTGAAGGGGATGAGACCAATGTAGAGCGGGGAGCCCCTTCTGTTATGGGGCCATTCTTTGAATCGCCCTCCTATTAGAGAGAGCTGTAGTGGTGAAGGTGCTGGACTAGGAGTGGGGACACCTAGATTCCAGTCCCTCTGCAAGCATGGAAGGTCCCTGGGTGTCAGCCCGCTTGGGAGACCGGAACAATCTCAGCAGGTGGCAGTAGTCAGGTGCCCTTGTTGGGCTGGGAAGCTAAGCAGGGATAAGCCTGGAGAGTCCATGGATGGGAGACTACTTGGGAAGAAAAGGGCTGAAAGCTAGACTGTGCAGGGGGGTGAACAAACGCCCTGAGGAAGGAAATGACAAATAGTTTCTCTGTTGCTGTCAAGAAACCTGTAGCGACGTATCCATGAAATCACCAGGCATTGAGTGTCACTCCAGAGAGACTTGAGCTGACTTCTAGTGCAATATAATTGATGTCTTTCCAACTTCCTTGTTCTTCTAGGAGGCCCCGACCATCAACAGTACTTCCTCAGAGAAGCAGCGGACCTGCCCCAGGGAACGTACGGCAGTGGGAGGAAGAAGATGAGTTTCGATTCCCCGCCAAGGAGCCAGAAAGTCCCGCTGAAGGAAAATGCGCACAAATGCCAATACTGTGGGAAGTTCTCCGACTGCCGCGCCCACCTGATTATCCACGAGCGAACTCACACGGGGAGAAACCCCAGAAGTGCTCAGCTTGTGGAAAAAGCTTCACCCGGAAGGAATCTCTGATTATCCACGAGAGGTTCCACACGGGGGAGAAGCCGTACAAATGCTCGGTGTCCAGAAAAACTTTCAGTGAAAAGATCAGGCCGCTCATCCATGAGAGAACTCACACCGGGAAGAAGCTGTACAAATGCTCGGAGTGCGGGAAGAGCTTTGGGACATGCTGCAACCTCCTGAGACACCGCAGGGTCCACACGGGCGAGAAGCCGTATCACTGCTGCAACTGCGGCCAGAGTTTCCAGTATAGACCGCAGTTTGCTTAATGACCACTTCACTTAGCAACTGAAATTCCGGTCCCAATTTTGGTTGTTAAGCAAGGACTACCTGTACAATCCACGAAACGTGGTTTGTAGTTGTAGGAATTACACCCGGAGGAATTGCATCACCAATGGGCAGTCATTGGTGGGACCATAGGAATGAGAGGAAGGGCACTCTAGTTTTTAACCATTAATCAGAAATATATCCTTTAGGAGGTTGTATTTCTGCTTCCCAGAAGAACACCAGAGCAAGGGAACTTCGAATCTAGCTCTTTCCATCAGCCACAAGAGGGGTACATACAAGGCAAAGTAGCAAAGACTGATACAGCCCTTCAAAATGAGGGGTTTTGAAAGATTTAATTTGTTTATCCAGAGTGGTTTTTTTTAGTATAATTAGTTTTGCAGATGAGAATAACAAGAGGAAGTTATTTTGTTCAAAATTAATCATCTTCACTTCATTAAAAAACAGTCCAAATTACCTTGACTCCAAAGAATTGAATCTTCTTTGAATATTATGACACTTTCATAACGTGAGTTGAAGGGAAGACGTACATGGAGATTGGTATTTGTATGCTGACACAAAGGTTATGGAGTTGGTGTCCTTAAAAGTTAGGCTTTAAAAGGTCAAAATGTCATTCAGCAACTTGAAACTTTTTTTTTTCCAGGTCTGTTTATGAATCAATGAAACATCTGGGGGAGGAAAATCCACTTTTTTGTGTTTTAGTCAGACATTTGTGTAAATCTATTATGCTAACCCTATCTGTTTTCAACCAGCACCAGGGACTAGAAAATAAATGTGCAAATTCCTAAATGTTGCGTTTTTAGCTTATGAGTAAGCAGAAGGTTTTATGTTGAAATGATCCCAGGTCCTCATTATAGTCAAGTCACTTTTGCTTTGTCTTGCTTGTTGAGGAATGGAATAGAAGACCGGTGGGAGGAAGGGACTGAATTTTGTTTGGCTTTTCAACAAAGAAATGGAAGGATTACAAATGGTTACCTTCTACCGATTCCCAATTATTAATTTTTTTGTTTTAAAAAGTTCTTCTGTATTAAAGGCCTGAAAGCTATTACCCTGAGAGTAGCTGAACCAAGAGCAGTGTTCCTCACCCTCAGCGACTTTTAAGATGTGTGGACTTCAACTGCCAGAAATCCATGCTGGCTGGGGAATTCTGGGAGTTGAAGTCCACAGATCTTAAAACTCGCTGAGGGTGAGAAACACTGAGCTAGAGCGACCTGGCAGAGTGGGGATTTGAGGCCGGTCCGCAGGAGAAAATGCAGTTCTTGCTCCTCATTGCAATCCGAGTGGACCGCGGGGAGGAAAAAAATCAGTGCAGAAGGCAGACCCTAGGCCAAAAGGTTTAAGAAATAAACGTTGCTGCAACCATTCCCCCCCAGTCTCTGGTGGGTGCTGACAACCAACCGCTTTGTGCTGCTATGTACGGCGCTTAGCTCTTCCCAGAGGACTGGATCTAGTATTTTCCATCTCCAGTGGGGACCATCATGGGGGAAGTGGTTGTCCTCAATATGCTGCTTTTGTACGGGGTGTGTGAGTGTATTAATCCCACCCTTGATTGGACGGTGCTTACGGGATTCGTCTCCGGTTTATCCTCACAACAACCCTGCAAGGTAGGCTGGAAGGGGGAACGACCCTAAATTACTAAATTATTCATGTTCATCCTTGGCCATGAGGGCTCAGGCTGACGGCAGAGGCAAATCATCCGCCTCTGGACAGCCGCAGTTCTGCTCAGTCACTTAAAGAGGAACCCACTTGTGCTGGACTACCGCACCTCTTGTCCGCAGCCACTAGCTAGAACGATGGGAGTTGCACTCCAAAGTGCTCGGAGGGCGCCACCTTGGGAAAGGACCGAGGGACGCCCACGCCACCGCACGGAGAGAGAGAAGTGGTGCGCTTTTCCCCTTCTCGCCCTCTGATTGGATAACAGCGACTTCCAAGCGGTCCAATTGAAAACGAGGATTTCGAAGGCAGGGTCTACCTTCTCGCGCGGGGAGAGGAGGCGGCAGCACTTTGTCCCGCCCAGGCTTAGTTTCCATTGGCTTAAGGTCTTGTCCTTCGCTCTCACACGGAGCGTCAACCAATCCTCCCCAAGAATGAGGCGAAATGGCAATAATATCCCTCATCCTTTTCCCCGCCCAGGCCCCAGCCCTGCCTCTTCATTGGAGAGCTGGTCAGCCCTGCCCGCCTCCTTCGGTTTCCAGTGTGAAGATTCGAAAGCCTTTCCAAGGCGTGGATTGGCTGCGCTCTCAAAGGAGGGGCGGGGCTCGAAGCGAGGCGCGCGGTGCGAATGTGGCGGAAGGGAAAGAGGAGGGGGTTGTCCGAGGACCCGCCGCCGCCGCCCCCCCCAGGTGAGAGTGCGGTTTGGAGTTTCTGGGCATTGTGGTGTCATAGCCGGGAATGCCGGGACGGAGTCTTCTAGTCAAGCGCGAGCGACTTTCCTCCCATTGATCGCGATGGCTCCCTGCCGTTGTGACGTCATAGAGGGGGACTGAGTTAGCTTCGTGCGCGGTGACATCACAGCTCCCACCCTGACCTTCCGCGCGCTGTGGGGCATTTTCGGGGACTGCAGCTGATCTCCGGCCGAAATCGCATTTGGCCTCCTTGGCCAGCTTGACGCCGGAATTCGGATCTCTCCAGTAAAAACTCCAGCTTGGTGCTCAGAGCGCACTAAGGCAGCTGCCATTGGCGGTGTCTGCGTTTGCTCTCTGGCCCTTCCGCACGAACGAATTAATTGCGTTGATTAATTGTATCGATTTCTTATCTTTCTTCTGGGTAGGGTTTACTAACTATGTTCATCAGACTGATAGGCGGATCGTTTTATCTTTTTTTATAAACCGGAATTGTGGCTAGTCCTCATTCTTGGGGGAGTCTCAACATTTTGATCAACATTTCTAAATATAGATGCTAATGTTGGACTCTGCCAATCCAAATTACTAGGGATAAATTCTGTGGTCAGAAAATCATTGCCAGAGGTATAGTTGCTTGCCCATATAAACCCTGAAAATACTCTTCCCATTCCATCATGATTGTGGCATGATGACCAAGAAGGATTTTTGCCCTTTATTCTTTCAACAATGATCCTGCAAGGCAGGCTGGGCTGAGAAAAAGTGGCTGGCCCAAAGCTGCCCACTCAGCTCTGTGGGCTTGTGCAGAGTTCCCCAAACCTGATAATTTCCGGGTTGGGGACTTCAGTTTCCAAAATTCCCAGCCAGCTTAGGCATTGCTGATAATTCTGGGAGTTGGTTGAGACGTCTGGGATTTGCCGAGAGAAACTGTTCTAGTGGAAATTGTATGTTGGTCTCCCTGGTCCTTAATCACTATGATACACTTGCTATCTTTATAAAAATAAAAACTGGCTTTAAAATCAGCCTTAATATAGCAAGAAGCTTGTTGTTTATTCGTTTAGTTGCTTCTGACTCTTCGTGACTTCATGGACCAGCCCACGCCAGAGCTTCCTGTCGGTCATCAACACCTCCAGCTCCCCATCTATCCATCATTATCCATCCTGCCCTTGGTCGGCCCCTCTTCCTTTTGCCCTCCACTTCCCCTAGCATCAGCATCTTCTCCAGGGCGTCCTGTCTTCTCATTATGTGGCCAAAGTATTTCAGTTTTGCCTTTAGTATCATTCCCTCAAGTGAGCAGTCTGGCTTTATTTCCTGGAGGATGGACTGGTTTGATCTTCTGGCAGTCCAAGGCACTCTCAGAATTTTCCTCCAACACCACAGTTCCAAAGCATCGATCTTCCTTCTCTCAGCCTTCCTTATGGTCCAGCTCTCGCAGCCATAGGTTACTACGGGGAACACCATTGCTTTAACTATGCGGACATTTGTTGTCAGTGTGATGTCTCTGCTCTTAACTATTTTATCGAGATTTGTCATTGCTCTTCTCCTAAGGATTAAGCGTCTTCTGATTTCCTGACTGCAGTCAGCATCTGCAGTAATCTTCGCACCTAGAAATACAAAGTCTTTCACTGCTTCTACATTTTCTCCCTCTATTTGCCAGTTATCAATCAAGCTGGTTGCCATAATCTTGGTTTTTTTGAGGTTTAGCTGCAAACCAGCTTTTGCACTTTCTTCTTTCACCTTCATCGTAAGGCTCCTCAGTTCCTCTTTGCTTTCAGCCAGTGGTATCATCTGCATATCTGAGATTTCTTCCAGCGATTTTAACTCCAGCCTTGGATTCCTCAAGCCCAGCATGTCGCATGATGTGTTCTGCATACAAGTTGAATAGGTAGGGTGAGAGTATACAGCCCTGCCGTACTCCTTTCCCAATATTAAACCAGTCCGTTGTTCCGTGGCCTGTTCTTACTGTTGCTACTCGGTCGTTACACAGATTCTTCAGGAGGCATACAAGATGACTTGGTATCCCCATACCACTAAGAACTTGCCACAATATGTTATGGTCCACACAGTGAAAGGCTTTAGAATAGTCAATAAAACAGAAATAGATGTTTTTCTGAAACTCCCTGGCTTTTTCCATTATTCAGCGGATATTGGCAATTTGGTCCCTAGTTCCTCTGCCTTTTCTAAATCCAGCTTGTGCATCTGGCAATTCTCGCTCCATGAATTGCTGAAGTCTACCTTGCAGGATCTTGAGCATTACCTTACTGGCATGTGAAATGAGTGCCACTGTTCGATAGTTTGAACATTCTTTAGTGTTTCCCTTTTTTGGTATGGTGATATAAGTTGATTTTTTCCAGTTTGATGGCCATTCTTCTGTTTTCCAAATTTGCTGGCATATAGCATGCATTACCTTGACAGCATCATCTTGCAAGATCTTGAACAGTTCAGCTGGGATGCTGTCTCATCTCCTGCTGCCTTGTTATTAGCAATGCTTCTTAAGGCCCATTCGACCTCACTCTTCAGGATGTCTGGCTCTAGCTCACTGACCACACCTTCAAAGCTATCCCCGATATTGTTATCCTTCCTATACAGGTCTTCCGTATATTCTTGCCACCTTTTCTTGATCTCTTCTTCTTCTGTTAGGTCCTTGCCATCTCTGTTTTTGATCATACCCATTTTTGCCTGGAATTTACCTCCGATGTTTCTAATTTTCTGGAAGAGGTCTCTTGTCCTTCCTATTCTATTGTCTTCTTCCACTTCCGCACACTGCTTGTTTGAAAATAATTCCTTACCTCTTCTGGCTAACCTCTGGAATTTTGCATTTAATTGGGCATATCTCCCCCCATCAGTGTTGCCTTTTGCTTTCCTTCTTTCTTGGGCTACTTCTAGTGTCTCAGCAGACAGCCATTTTGCCTTCTTGGTTTTCTCTTTCTTTGGGATGTATTTTGTTGCCGCCACCTGAACAATGTTGTGAACTTCTGTCCATAGTTCTTCTGGGACCCTATCTACTAAGTCCAGTCCCTTAAATCTATTCTTCACCTCCACTGCATATTCCTTAGGAATATTAGTGAGCTCATATCTAGCTGATCTGTGGGTCTTCCCTAATCTCTTTAGTCTGATCCTAAATTGTGCAAGAAGAAGTTCGTGATCTGAACTACAGTCAGCTCCAGGTCTTGTTTTTACCGACTGTATAGATGTCCACCACCTTTGGCTGCAAAGGATGTAGTCAATCTGATTTCAGTGTTGTCCATCTGGTGAAGTCCATGTATAAAGCCGTCTCTTAGGTTGTTGGAAGAGAGTGTTTGTTATGCAGAGTGAGTTGTCTTGGCAAAATTCTATCAGCCTATGTCCTGCTTTGTTTTGTTTTCCCAGGCCATGCTTACCTGTAATTGCAGGTGTCATCTGGCTGCCCACCTTAGCATTCCAGTGTCCCATGATGAAAATAACATCTCTTTTAGGCGTGTTGTCCAGTAGGTGCTGCAGATCCTCATAGAACCACTCTACTTCAGCTTCTTCAGCATCTGTGGTTGGGGCGTATATTTGGATCACTGTGATGTTAGATGGCTTGCCCTGAATTCGAACTGAGATCATTCTATCGTTTTTTGGATTGTATCCAAGCACTGCTTTAACCACTTTACTATTAATTATGAAGGCTACTCCATTTCTTCTGTGGTCCTCTTGTCCACAGTAGTAGATCTGGTGGTCATTTGATGTGAAGTGGCCCATTCCAGTCCATTTCAGTTCACTGATGCCCAGAATGTCTATCTTTAATCTTGACATCTCACCAATAACCACATCCAATTTGCCCTGGCTCATAGATCTTACATTCCAGGTTCCAGTGGTGTGTTGATCCTTAGAACATCGGATTTGCCGTTCACCACCAGCACCATCGGCCGCTAGCCGTCCTTTCGGCTTTGAGCTAGCTGCGTCATCACGTCTGGGGCTAGTTGAACTCATCCTCTGTTCCTCCCCAGTAGCATTTTGACCATCTTCTGACCTGGGGGTCTCATCTTCCAATGGTATACCGACATATCTCTGGTTGTACTGATCCATTTAGTTTTCACGGCAAGAATACTGAGGTGGGTTGCCATGACCTTCCCCAGGGATCGCATTTAGTCTGACCTCTCTGTCATGACCTTCCCGTCTTGGGTGGCCCTTCATGGTTTAGCTCATGGCATCATTGAGGTGCTCAAGCTCCAGCACCACGACAAGGTAACGATCCTTTGCTGAAGAGCAAGAAGCTAGCTGACCAATTTGTCAAGAGATCATTCCTGGTGGGGCAGAAGCAGGGGGCAGTTTAAACTCATGAAAGTCAACTAAGGCTGCATCTTCTAATGTTTTGTGAATTTGCAAACAAAGGTTTGGAGGGGTTGACTTTTGAGGGAAGCCACCAGCTTGTGCACATTGATATGTTTGACAGACCTTGGTGAAGGAGTTGGGTGTTGTTGGCAGCCAGACGTGTAAGGTGTTACTTTCATCGCATTTAGGGAAAATTGGTGGAAGGCCAGTGTGATGATGTGGCTGATAGGCTTCTTGATGCAGTTGATTGCGTATTAAACCACTCTCTGGATCGGCCAGGGGAATTCTGGGAGTTGAAGTCCACACATCTTGAAATTGCCAAGGTTGAGAAACACTGGTCTGGATGATCAGAGCAATTCTCTTCAAAGCTCTGCTTGGCAGACAAATATCCCCAGAACCGCACGAGTTCTTGCTCTGTTTGCATTTGTATTTTATAGAATGCGTGCTTTGCGAGCAGCAGGTTAGTTTAGGATTGATTCCTGGCTATATTAAGTGGACTATTAGGTGGGTTGTGCTGTTCTTATGTTGTTTTACTCTATTTTATTGTTTTCATTGTTGTGAGCGGTGGGTGGGTCTGTGGCCTGTAATAAAGACTTTTTAAGAAAGGTTAAATTCCAAAATACGTACAATTGGGGATTATAGCTGAATCATTTTGGTCACAAAGGTGTAGCTAGTCTGGGGCAAATTACTCTGTTTTGGCATGAACCTTTAGTGGCGTTTAAAAGATGAGGGCTTTTGACTTGAGGTCCTTTAGCAGTAGATTATGTACATCCGTACGTATGTATGTGTATGTATGTATGTGTATAAAAGTTTTAAGAACAATAATGAGAACAACCACAAACTAAATTAGAAGAGAAAAAGTGAAAAGAAAAAAAAATAGAATAACCTAAAAGTGCAATAGGAAAAGAAAATAGAAGGAAAGAAAAAAAAGAGAACAAGATACAAAGAAAGATGTAAAGGCATAAGGAAGTGGCTTCCCATATTCTTCACAGCTGTTATAAGTACAATTATATTTTAACCTCTCTCTCTAAAGTTACATCGTGATTCCTGTCTAATCAGTAAAACATAAATGACTAGTTCATTTTTTTCATTTTTCTGCAAAAAGTCCATAAGGGGTTTCCAGTCACCAGTAAATGTAGATATTGTCTTTTCTCTGATCAAAGAAGTTAATTTATCCATTTCAGCAAGATCTACCTTTAGCAGTAGATTCTATGGAAATTGAACCTAGAACTTTATATACAGTGTACCAGCCTCCAATTACCCTGATGCTCAGGAAGTGCGTGTAGGCAAGCAAGTGGGTTGATGAAGGAAGGGTTGTGTTGTTTAATCCGTTCCCCTCCCCAGTGGAGATATGGCCAGGCGTTATACAAGACAGAAGGAGCGCTCTATATTGCCTTGTTGGACAGCACCTAGTAACCCTTTTTACAAGCTTCTCTCTTTTATGAGCTTGATTTATATGGCAGCCTTACAGGTAGTCCTCACTTAACGACCACAATTGGGACTGGAATTTCAGTTGCTAAGCAAAGTAGTCATTAAGTGAATCTGGCCTGATTTTACGATGCTTTTTGTGGTGATCGTTAAGCGAATCACCGTGGGGTTAAGCAAACCATATGGTTGTTAAGTCAATTACACAGTTCCCCATCGATTTTGCTTGCCAGAAGCCGGCCAGGAAGGTCAAAAATAGCGATCACATGACCACAGGATGCTGTGATGGTCAAAAATGTGAACTGGTTGCCAAGCATCCAAATCATGACCATGTCGTGCGGATGCCATAACGGTTGTAAGTTTGAGTACCGGTTGTAAGTCGTTTTTTTCAGCACTGCCGTAAGTTCGAACCATCACTGAAAGAATAGTTGTTAAGCGAGGACTACCTGTATACCCTGGAACCTTCTTCTGCTGGAGAATTAGGACCATCTTTCACCTCTCTCAAAGCACACAGTCAGGGACCCCTCAAGGGAAAACTAATCATGCCTTGAGAGAGAGCAACTGATCCCAGCCATTCTCCCTGAAAAACCCACTGAAAATAACTCAGTTCTGCCAGCCACCCTTATCTTTGCTTTGCCAGCAGCCAGCCTCGAGAGCTCCAGTGCTCGGTTGCTCCAAAGGTCGGCCCTTGGAAACGTTTCAGGAAATTTCAGCTGCTTCCAAGGACAGACCCTTGCCTTGGTTAAAAAGAGGACTGGGAGGACAATGACAGTTCAGCTTTGCATAGGGGAATTAAAGAAAGTGCCTCATAAGAATTACTATTTATTTATTTGTTTGTTTGTTTTAATTTTTATCCCTTTATTATTTTTTTATAAATAACTCTAGCTTGCAGGTTTTAGGTTCAAATCACTGGGAAGGAACCTCGAATTCTGCATTTCCCTAATGGCATCATGGAGGGAAATATCCACTCTTGCCCCAAAATGCAAGCAAGGAGCTTGTGAGGAGGCCAGCTGCAACACACAGCACCCTCTTCATGGGGAGTGGCAGAGAAGGACCGCCAATGTGCCCCCCCGCCTTTCTGCCAGTCCATTACATGACCTCGTTGGCCAAGGTGGAAAAGTAGATAACAGGTGCGTTATGTTATATTTCCTTGAAGAGTTTTGTTGGCCTTCTTACTCTTCCTTTCTAACAGGCCCTGATAGATAGCTGTGTGCATAGAAACAAGGTAAGGTGTACATTCCAAGGATAGTTTCTCCAGAGGAAAGGCATTGTTTAATAACGGTCAAGGAGCCCTAGCAAGGATGGAAGGAAGTTCCTAATATGGAATGAGGTTAAGGTGGAGTATGGCTAACTGAGTTGTTGTTGCTGTTAGTTGCCTTCGAATCGTTTACAACTCATGGCGACCCTGTGTATAACAGAACGAAACGCTGTTCGGTCTTGCACCATATGCCTGACTGTTCCAAAGTTTGCATCCATTGTTGCCATGATTGTATCAATCCTTTGCATTGCAGGTCTTCCTCTTTTCCGTTGGCCCTTGACTTTACCAAACATGATGTCCTTCTCAAGCGATCGGTCTTTCCTGACAAGCCCAAAGTTTGAGAGTCTAAGCCTAGTTTTCTTCACTTCTAGGGAACATTCTGGTTGTATTTCTTCTAAAACTGATTTGTTTGTTCTTCTGGCAGTCCATGGTATTTTCAGTAATCTTCGCCAACACCACAATTCAAATGCATCGATTCTTCTTCTATCTTCCTTTTTTTGATGTCCAACTTTCACAGGGTGTTAGAATAGAGACTGAGTCAGAGGATGAATGGGACAGCTGGGAAAAACAGCTAAGCCAAGCCAAGGAAAAAACTGAAGAAGACTTACAATTAAAGAAAGGCCTCGAGTGGGAAGAAGCTGAAGGAGCCAGGAAGTGAATCGGGTTCGCCACCACCAATCAGCGCTCGAGAGCTGTGTGCAGCAAGGAGGGCCGAGCAACGGGAAGCCCGATTGGCTCCTATGCGAAAAAGGCGGGAAAGCCAAAGATATAAAAAGTGAAGGCAAAGCCAATTGTTGGAAACAACCGTTCCTCTCTACAGCCCCACGATTTCTCCTCAGTGTGTTCAGAGCTGTCTTTGAATTCTGAAAGCGCCCTTGATCTTGATAACCCCGATCTTCCTGTAGAGCCTGTCATTCTCCTGCCTGCTTCTCCCGTTGTCTCGGCTCCTAATTCCGCATTTCCTTAAGGACTTAATTGCCTCAGCAGTCACTGCCATTTCTCTGCCTTAGAGCACTTTGTGCAGCGGGGCTCCAACTGTCAGCCTGACATGATCGTTCAGCTGTCAGCTCCTGAACTCAGCCCTGTTGTAACTGTATCTACACCTTTCGCCCCAGCATTGTATACTTACCTTTGATTCCTTCGGAAAGCCACTGTCACCGCCTCACCTTAGTCTGTCTCAATTCTCCAGTTCTACCATCGATTCGTCTTGTTAAATACTCAGTTCACCAGATTCCTCTACCTCAGCTTCTGTGTTAATTCTACTCCCTCGGAACCGCCCTGTTTAACGCCTCAGAGTCAACGGCTTCTACAATCTTCAACCAAAATAAAATAGCACGGTGCAAACAATCCAATTACTCCTCATTTGTATTCTGTCTGTTGCCTATGACTTCCTTTGTTTATACCTTAATTTTAAGAATCAGTTTTCCTCAGAGTTAATTACCTTGCATGTAGAATCCATTCTTTTCCTATTCAGAATTCCATAATGAATTCAGTTTCAAAAACTGAAATAATAAATTTCTGTTAATTATTATTAGACCTTCCACTGAGGTAAAATTAGCTTAATAAAGAATTGTTATTAATTAATTCAGAGTCTATCGCCTAAACAGGACACAGGCATCTGTGGCAATTGAGAAGACGATGGCATGAGTCAGACGCACCTTTGTTTCTAAACTGACATCTTTACTCCTGAAAACTTGAGATAGGTCTTTGATGGCAGATTTTCCCAGCGCCATACGTCGTTTGATTTCTTGATTACTACTTCCCTTGGCATTGATTGTTGATCTGAGTAGAATGAAATTGTTGACAACTTCAATTTCTTCTCCATTTATTGTGACATTGTTTATTGGTGCATTTGTGAGAATCTTTCTCTTCTTCACATTCAGGTGTAGTCTGTAATGCTGACTACAATATTTGATCTTCATCAGCAAGTACTTCAACTCTTCTTCATTTCCAGCAAGCAAAGGTGTATCATCTGCATATCGCAGGTTGTTAATGAGTCTTCCACCAATTCTGATACCCTGTTCTTTGTACTTTCCTGCTTCTTGAATTATTTGTTCAGTGTACATATTGAATAAGTAGGGTGAAAGTATACAACCTTGCTGCACACCTTTTCCAATTTTGAACCACTCGGTGTCACCATTTTCTGTTCTAACGACTGCTTCTTGATCCGTGTACAGGTCCCACATGAATACAATTAAGTGCTCTGGAATTCCCATTCTTGGTAATATTAGCCATAACTTGTTATGGTCCACACAGTCAAACGCCTTTGCATAATCAATGAAACAGAGGTAAACATCTTTCTGGTGTTCTTTACATTCAGCCAAGATCCATCTGACATCAGCAATGATATTTCTCGTACCGCGTCCTCTTCTAAATCCAGCCTGGACTTCTGGTAGTTCTCTATCAATGTAAGGCTGCAAAAGTTGTTGAATTATTTGCAGCAAAATTTTGCTAGCACATGAAATTAATCAAATTGTTCGGTAATTTCCACATTCTGTTTGATCTCCTTTCTTTGAAATGGTATGAATACGGATCTCTTCCAATCAGTTGGCCACGTCGTTGTCTTCCAGACTTCTTGACATAGAAGAGTAAGTGCTTCCACTGCTGTGTCTGATTGTTGAAATATCTCAATTGGTAATCCATCAATTCCTGGAGCCTTGTTTTTCACCAATGCCTTCAGTGCAGCTTGAACATCCTTCATTACCGATGGTTCTTGGTCATATTCTACCTCCTGAAATAACTGAACATTGACTAGCTCTTTTTTCATACATTGATTCCGTATATTCCTTCCATCTTCTCTTGATACTACCTGCGTCATTTAATGTATTGCCCATAGAATCTTTAAGGATAGCAACTTGGGGCTTGAATTTTCTCTTCAGCATTTCCAGCTTGAGAAATGTTGATCATGTTCTTCCTCTTTGATTTTCTAACTCTAGGTCTTTACATATTTCATCATAATATTTTTCCTTATCTTTTCGAGCTGCCCTTTGAAATTTTCTATTTGGCTCTCTTACTATGTTCTTTCTTCCATTAGCTTTAGCTACTTGGTGTTTAAAAGCAAGTTCCAGAGTCTCATCTGACATCCATTTGGATCTTTTCTTTCTTTCCTGCCGTTTTAATGATCTTTCACTTTCTTTGCATATTATGTTCTTAATATCTTCCCACAACTCTTCTGGTCTTCGGTCATCAGTGTTTAATGCATCAAATCTATTTTTGAGGCGATCTCTAAATTCAGGTGGGATGTTTTCTAGATCATACTTTTGCACTCTTGGACTTGCTTTAATTTTCTTCAGCTTCAGCTTGAATTTGTGCATGAGCAATGGATGATCTGTCCCGCAGTCAGCTCCTGGCTTTATCTTAACTGATGTAAGGACGGAGAACCCAGAAGCAATAGCTAATTGCGACTGGGTGCTCCAACCTTACACATCAGGGGGAAAGAAGGATAGAGGAGAAACAATGGAGGGGCAAGGGAGGAGAAGAGAGCAGCTAGCAGTAACCCCACTCACAACTGAGAGATTGCGAAGCCACCATCATGCAAGCTGTCATTGCAGAGGAGGGGGTGGGACAAAGAAAAGGCGGGATGCTTAAGGAGGGAGGCAGGAGGAAGTGGAGCCAGTTGTGGCTTTGATAGAGTGAGATAAAGACCTAATAAAGAACTTTAGAATAATTTTATTCTACTGGTGCTGCACGCTTTGAAACTGGTACATGTACTTTTCTGGCGGTTGGGAGATTTAAAAAGTCTTCACGTTAGCATTGACTCCTTGTGATTTTATGGAGATACTGTTTTCATGGCAACAATCTGGGACTGACCTGCCACTGCCGTCTTCTGGGATGTTTTTTTTCCTTCCAAGTCTAGTCAACACTCTCCCATCCATGTATTAACCAGGTTCAACTCTGCTTAACCCAGCCCTTTTTTTAAAATAGCTATTGAGGACCGTTTGGGATGTTCAGGTGTAGAGGTAGTCTTCGCATACCACTTGTTTAGTGACCATTCAAAGTTAGGATGGTGCTGAAAAGGAGACTTCCACCTGGTCCTCAAACTTGTGGCCCTGAAAGCAATTTGGGTGCTGGCAACCGACCAGCATTTATGACAGTTGCAGTGTCTTGCAGTCCCATAATTGCTGTTTGCCACCTTCACATCTGGCTCCTGATTAATGACCCACAGTGATTCGCTTAATGACTGCAGCCAGAATTGATGTTGTAAGTCAGCGCATTCACATGATGTCTTTGTTTTTTAATTTACTGTATATATCCAATTTATTCCCCACCCATCTCACTCAGAGAGCGACTTAATGACCGAGCTGCTTAGTTACAGAGTTGCCGGTCCCAACTGCAGTCAGAAAGGAGGACTACCTGGGACTTTCGGTGGGATCATGGCTGACTGAGGAGCTTTGTCTGTGGGCTCTGCAGGCAGAACTGACAATGTGCAATTTTTATTTATTTTTTGACTTGGGGAAGTTTTTCCTGTAGCCCAGTGCTTTTTCATGAATAAAGAAAAAGCTCAGAATCACCCCAGTTGCTCCCCTGAACGCCGTCTTCTGGCCAGAGAATTGCAGCGTTTGCGACGATCTGGTAAGAGATGACTGGAGGAGGAGACATCACCATATCCTAGCCGCATTTGCAGCCTTAAAGGGACATTAGATTGAGCCACCCTATTTCTAAATCACCCAATTTATATATTTTTAAAGTTTTATATACCCCAAGAGAGACTTTCAACATCAAGAATAAGCAGACTCTCTTTGTGCTTATCATTATTTCTGGAATAAATTTTAATTTTTTAAAAAAAGTTTTTGCTTGTTTTCCTGATTAAGGTTTAAGGAGGACTGAGAATAAATAATTGCCTTCCTGTTACCATTTCTGTACTGAATTTGAAGGATTGAATATTTTCCTACACGTTGGATTTCTTGTTTTGAATCTTCAGCCTTCTGTTCACTTTCTCTGGGACCTGCTTGTTAGCGCAGTTTCCCTTGTGCCAACTTCACTCAGAAGTCCCCTGTTATCTCATTAACTCCTCTCTGCACAAGTCAAGTATCTATGGGGGCACCATATTTGTTCTTGTTTGCTCATGTGCAGCCATTTTATAGATAATAATTAAACTAACACTTGTGTTTGAATCTTACAGAGAAAAAGGATGCCAATAAGAGTCTTCTTGGCAAATGAGAATCACAAGCAGACTTCAAAAGGAAAGGAAATAAAGCCAGCAATCAAATCTTTTCCACTTTCTCCAGAGAACCCGAAAACTCTTCTTCCCCAGCAGGTGACAGACAAGGGAGAGAAAAACAGGAAGAGAGTTTTTGAGGTGGAAAAATGGATTGTGTGGAACTCAAATATTACATAAAAAGGTCAAGGGAGGTAATTTCCAAATTCAGAAAAAGAGGGAAATGCCTGGAAGTCAGTGGGGAGGAAAAGGTCACTTGGATAGCCATGTAGGCAGACAGTAACGCAAGCCTCACCGTGTGAGGAAGGAAAGAGTTGCTTGAATCAAAGCACCACCAAAGAAGGGATCAGAAATAGTTTTGATCTCGAGAATCCAAGAATATCAGTGGTGGAAAAGCCCCACAGAGGTGTATATTGTGGGAAAAGCACAGATTACAGATCACAGCTGATTATGCATGAGGGGACCCACACCGGCAAGGAGGCCTGCCAGTGTTCTCAAAGTGGCAAAATTGACATAATTTTTTTGTATTTGACAAAATACAAAATTGTATTGACAACTTCCTTGGCTCGGGGGTTGCACATTCCTAGATTGCCATCTAGTGACATGAGGCTGAAAAAAACACTCGTCTGGCATCTACCTTAGTAAGATTTTTTGGTTGATTCTGTTCCATCAAGTCTTTTTCGACTCCCATCGACCACATCAATAGATTTTTCTCCATGATGTTCTATTCCTAACCTGTTATTTCAGGTCTCCCAAGGGTGCACTCATCGCCACTGCAACTGAGCAAAAATGTTGTTTGCAAGAAGCAGGAAGTAAACCAAGGGAAAGCACTCTGGGGGGAAATGGCGTGCAAACAGGCAAACGACAAAGTGCACCTCCCTTACATTGCGGAGCCTAAATCTTGCTAGAGGGCAGAATTACTCTGAGCAGCCTTCCCCATTCTCAGAGGAGTTCGCTTTCAGCCTTGAGGATTCCCAGGCCACTTGGGCACAACACTTGGAGGGCACTAGCTTGAAGATCAAAAGCTGATCAAAAGATTCCTGCGCTTTTGCAGGGCTTGGCTGTCGGTGGAGATCAAACCCTCTCTGCCTTCTAAAACTTCGTTCCTGATTTCTTGGGGCTCTAAAGGATTTAGGACCCGGGAGCCCCAACAGGCCACAGGCTCCAAGAGAGCCAGCTTCACTCTGCTGGCCAGGGCTGCTTCAAAGCACGCCCAGGGTCTCGGAGCCGGTGTTCCCAGCAAGCCAGCTTTGATCCTGCAGGAACCCTAAAGGCTCAATGCCATGTGTGCCTCTAAATTCACTTGCACAGCAATCTCCCTTAGGTTAAAGCGAGAGTGACACGTATGGGGCAGGGCCTACAAAAGTGGGGCTTAGGAAGAGGGGGAGACTGTCTCTATATGGTAAAAGAAACTGACAACTGGCCTCCAGCTGCTGCTGCTTAACGCCAGGTCAGTTAACAACAAGGCCCCCCTCATAAGTGATTTGATCATGGAGGAGGGGGCAGACCTGGTGTGTATCACCGGAACCTGGCTGCTGGGCCCTGAAAGAGGAGTGGCTTTGTTAGAGGTGTGCCCGGTTGGGTTTCGGGTATGGCACCAGCCGAGATGCCAGGGCAGGGGAGGAGGGGTGGCAGTTATCATCCAAGTCTCTAGTGGCCTTCAGGGGCCCTGCTCCGCAAGTAGCTGATTGTGAGACCCTGTTCTTCGAGTTGGGTGCCTGAGAGCAGTAGGGAGTGTTGCTGCTGTACCAGCCTCCGAGCTGCGTGGCAACCTCCCTGCCTGAGCTGCTCGAGGGTGTCTCAGGGTTGAGTTCCCCAGGCTTATGGTTCTGGGGGACTTCAACCTGCCATCGCTGGGGTGGGCCTCGGTGGCAGCCCGGGAGTTCAGGGGCCTGACTCAGATTATTCTGGACCCAACTCAAGACAGTGGCCTCACACCAGACTTAGTTTTCTTGTCAGAGCAGTGGTAATGTGATCTGAAGGGAGAGTTACATCTTTCCCTTTTGTCACGGTCAGATCATGCCCTGGTGGCCTTGAGATTCTCTTATGCTGCCCCACTAGATTAGATTATTTCTAATCTGCCTCAGTGTTACGTGTCCCTACATAACTGTTCTGTCTTCCCCTTCCATCGCCCACTCACATCTCAATTTGAATCCTACATCAGTTTAGCCACTCTGTAAAGTGAGGCAACCAAATGAACATTTTGCCCCCTTGGTTGTCCAGTTTTCAAAAAGGGCCTTGCATTTGGGCTCCCTGAGATGGAATTATGTTGCCAGCAGTGAAAAACTAGTTTTAATGCAAAACTGTTACGTAAGTTTAATGCCAAGGGTTTTCCCTGCACATGCTCCCAATTATCGAGGTACTGGTTTAAAAACAGAAAAATCATTCCTTGCCATTTGATGCAGTGAAAAAAAAGGATGACCTTTCAAATAAACATTTTGCCCCCTTGGTTGTACAGTTTTCAAAAAGGGCCTTGCACTTGGGCTCCCTGAGGTGGATTTGCTTAGCTGGCAGTGAAAAACGTGGTCTCTTGGTCCTTTCTCATGCCCATGGATCCCACCTGGCCCATGGAGTCCTGGCGGATCTGGTTACCGCTTTCCCCCCCTGTGCGTAGAGAAAAACTCCCTGTTCCTCTGCACAGAGATGAGGAAAGTGGAAGGGAAATTCTGGTCTGGATTTCCCTGAGGAATGGACTTCAAGCCAGGATCAGTTTCCAAGGAGAGTTTTATTCTGGTCCACTGAGCAGACACGATTCCCAAATAGGAATGTTGGTGACAAGTGCTAGAGAGAAGGAAGAAAGTGTGTGTTGGAAGTGTGAAGTAGATGGAGTTGGCTGAGAGGGAGAGATTGACAGCTTTGGTTAGAGAAAAGACATTGACTAATTTTAATGTGACCTGGAAACCCCTTTTGTGTGAAACGGAAAGAAATGAAATCACGATATCTGGATCTGATAGTCAGAAATAACAGTGGACAAGAGAATTAATGAAAGCTGTTGTAAACTTAGAGTAAGAGTTTAATGGAAATGAATACTTATATCTGTAGCAAAGAAAGTCCGAAGTCATTCTTTTTCTGCATTTTCTTTCTTTTTCTGCACTTTTGACTATGTTCTTTTTTCTACTTTGCTTTCTTTGCTTTTTTCATTTCTTGTTAGCTTTTACCTTTTTACTTGAAAATTTTAATAAATTTTAATTAAAATAGGATAGAAAGACTGGCAGAAGGCACCATTGTACAGGGTTTCCGTTCGGTCTCTTTCTTGTTTCTCTGTCTCTTATTTTCTATCTTTGCTTTCATTTTGTATATCTTATTACATTAAAATGAATGTGTGACAAAGAGTATGGTGAGGTTTTACTCTTTTCCGTGCCCATGCATAGTACCACCCTTTTTACAGTCCTTTGAAATGTTTCTTTGGAACGTTTATCAGGTTTTTTTACCATATAGAGACAGTCCCCCCTCTTCATAAGCCCCCCTTTTGTAGGCCCTCCCCTGTACGTGTCACTCTTCCTTTGACCTAACGGAGACTACCAGGCAAGCGAATTCACAGGCGCACGTGGCATTGAGCCTTTAGCAGATTTAGAATCTCCTCCTGCAGGAACAAAGCCGGCTTGCTGGGAACACCGGCTCCAAGACCCTGGGTGCGCTTTGAAGCAGCCCTGGCCAGCATGAGTGAAGCCGGCTCCCTTGGAGTCTGTGGCCTGTTGGGGCTCCCAGGTCCTAAATCCTTTTGAGCCCCAGGAAATCAGGAACGAAGTTTTAGGAGGTAGAAAGATTTTGATCTCCACCGAGAGCCAAGCCCTGTGACAGCCCAGGAATGTTTTGATCAGCCTTTGATCTCCAACCTAGTGCCCTCCACGTGTTGTGCCCAAGTGGCCTGGAAATCCTCAAGGCTGAAAGCTAAATCCGGAGGGAATTGGGAAGCTGCTCAGAGTAATCCGGCCCTCTAGCGAGATTTAGGCTCCGCAGTGTAAGGGAGGTGCGCTTTGTCGTTGCCTGTTTGCACAGCATTTCCCCCCAGGATGCTTTCCCTTGGTTTACTTCCTGCTTCTTGCAAACGACATTTTTGCTCAGTTGGAGTGGCAATGAGGGCACCCTTGGGAGACCCGAAGTGACAGGTTACGGATAGAACATCATGGAGAAAATCCATCGATGTGGTCGCTGGGAGTCGAAAAGGAATTGATGGCATACAATCAATGAAAAAATCTCGCCAACGCCTTACGGAAGAGAACGGACGCGTGTGTTTTTCAGCCTCATGTCGCTAGATGGCGCCCTAGAAACCTGTCAGTTCAGTAGCGGCGTTTGTATTCGCTGAGACCGACATCCAACAGGAGGGGGAGCGGGGGAGCTGGAACAATAGAGTGTTGGGTTGCTAGAGAGTATGTCGGGGAAGTGGAGGAGTGCAGAGGAACTTCCTGTTCTGGCTCCCGCCTGGGAGGAGAGTAGCGTGGAGGACCGCTCTGTGGTTTTCCCCGGATTGGTCGGAGCAGTAGCGGCCTGAAGGTGAGTGGAGGACAGGCGGGAGGAGAGGCCGGGACCGAGTGGGGCTGCCTCGTTTCCTCCGCGGCGAGAATCAAATGAGCAACTGCCAGAAAATGCCAACTTCGTGTGTTTCTATATTTGTTTGTGCGTGTGTGTGTAGAATCCATCCCCAGAATTTCCAGATATCCTTGATGATAACCCTTCGCAGTGCTAAGAATCTGTAACTGACCCAAGCCAGCAGGTGAAGTTCAGGATGTGAACTTGGCCCTGCTAGTCTTCTGTGTGTCAAATGATTCATAATGAACGATGGATCTTAATCTAGCCTTTTGGCACTTTTCCTTTTTCATTGTAATCTATGCTTATTTGTTGTTGTTTGTACATGTGCAGCCGTTTTATAGATAATAATTAAACTAACACTTGTGTTTGAATCTTACAGACGAAAAGGATGCCAATAACAGCCTTCTCAACAACTGGCTTAAAAAGGAAAGCAAATTAAGCCAGCAATCAGATCTTTTCCATTTTCCCCAGAGAACCCCAAAACTCTTCTACCCCAACAAGTGACAGAAGAGGGAGAGAAAAACAGGAAGAGAGTTTTGTGCTGGAAAAAATTGAGTAGGTGGAACTCAAATATTACATGAAAATATCAAGGGGGATAATTTCAAATTAGGAAAAAGGGAAATGCCTGGAGGTCAGTGGGGAGGAAGAGGTCACTTGGATAGCCATGTAGGGCAGACAGTAATGCAAGCATCACCCTGTGAGGAAGGAAAGAGTTGCTTGAATCAAAGCACCACCAGACAAGGGATCAGAAATAGTTTTGATCTCCTTGAGAATCCAAGAATATCAGTGGTGGAAAAGCCCCACAGAGATGTACATTGTGGGAAAAGCACAGATCGCAGATCACAGCTGATTATGCATGAGAGGACCCACACTGGCAAAGAGGCCTGCCAGTGTTCTCAAAGCGGCAAAAACTTTAGCAACCACACCACCCTGGTCAATCACCAGAGGACTCAAACTGGGGAGAAATCATATGAGTGTCCAGATTGTGGGAAAAGTTTCAATTGGAAGTCCAAACTGGTGAAACACCAGAGGACTCACACAGGAGAGAAACCGTACGAGTGTCCAGATTGTGGGAAAGGTTTCAGTCAGAATTCCCACCTGGTGATACACCAGAGTACTCACACAGGAGAGAAACCGTACGAGTGTCCGGATTGTGGGAAAAGTTTCAGTCAGAATTCCAACCTTGTAATACACCAGAAGATTCACACAGGAGTGAAACCATACGAGTGCCTAGATTGTGGGAAAAAATTCATTCAGAGTTCCTACCTGCTGATACACCAGAGGACTCACACAGGAGAGAAACCATATGAGTGTCCAGATTGTGGGAAAAGTTTCAGTCGGAAATCCGAAATGGCGAAACACCAGAGGACTCACACAGGAGAGAAACTGTATGAGTGTCCGGATTGTAGGAAAAGTTTCAGTTGGAAATCTGAAATGGTGAACCACCAGAGGACTCACACAGGAGAAAAACCATATGTGTGTCTGGCCTGTGGGAAAAGTTTCTCCTTGAAGTCCAACCTGGTGAAACACCAGAGGATTCACACAGGAGAGAAACCATATCAGTGTTCTGATTGTGGGAAAAGTTTCAGTCGGAAATCTGAACTGGTGATACACCAGAGGACTCACACAGGAGAAAAACCGTATGAGTGTCCCGATTGTGGGAAAAATTTCAATCGGAATTCCCACCTTGTGATACACCAGAGGACTCACACAGGAGAGAAACCGTTCGAGTGTCTGGATTGTGGGAAACGTTTCAGTGTGAATTCCTACCTGGCCATACACCAGAGGTCTCACACAGGAGAGAAACCGTATGAGTGTCTGGATTGTGGGAAGTGTTTCAGTGTTAATTCCAATCTGGTACTACATCAGAGGACGCACACAGGAGAGAAACCATATGAATGTCTGGATTGTGGGAAAAGTTTCAGTCGGAATTCCAATCTTGTGAAACACCAGTGGACTCACACAGGACAGAAACCGTATGAGTGTCCAGATTGTGGGAAGAGTTTCAGTCGTAATTCCTTCCTAGTGATACACCGGAGGACTCACACAGGAGAGAAACTGTATGAGTGTCCAGATTGTGGGAAGAGTTTCAGTCGTAATTCCTTCCTAGTGATACACCGGAGGACTCACACAGGAGAGAAACTGTATGAGTGTCCAGATTGTGGGAAGAGTTTCAGTCAGAATTCCTTCCTGGTGATACACCAGAGGACTCACACAGGAGAGAAACCATATGAGTGTATGGATTGTGGGAAAAGTTTCTTTTGGAATTCCCACCTTGTGATACACCAGAGGACTCACACAGGAGAGAAACCGTATGAGTGTCCGGATTGTGGGAAAGATTTCATTGCTAGATCTAGCCTTCTAAATCATGTAGCTTTACATGTAGGAGAGAAACCATTCAAATGCCCAGACTGTGGACGGTGCTTCACAAACAATTCCTGCCTTAGCAGGCACAAGAAAATGCACATGGGGCTGGAAGTGCTGAGTGTAGAGAAGGCTTGAATTTCACTTCTCATCTCCCATTGGACATCCAGCTAAAAAGTTAAGTATTTAATTTCTGGCCTTATTCTTTTTAGTCAAACATGTCTCAGTATTAGAGCTGACGGAGGAGAGAAAAAAATGGTAAATAATAGTTTGAGAAAGGCAAATACACGTATCTTACTATCAGCAGAAGTTCCCACTAAGCTGCTGCAGGTCCTAAGAGATACATGAAAAAAAGATCGGAGCACTTAGATTTTTTGAGAGAATATATTAGGGATGTTTGTGGCAGTGACCAAAGCCGTGTAAAGTTTTAGATGGAAAGGCTCTTCTGCCTTGCAATTGCACTTGATAGATAATAGCTTCAGGAATATTGAGCTGAGGAGAAAAGGCATTGTGATTTTGAGCGTAGGATCTTCAGGTTTAGGAACAGCCCCTTCTGTGATCCTGTTTGCTTGGAGGTGCCTGCTCGTTAGCCTTCGTTGGCTGTGGGTGACAGCAGCGGCAAGTTGCCATTTTGGGGGCATTGCCCTCTCTAGCGCTCCATCCTCTTGGATATGGATGGTGTCCGTGCATTTATACAAAGATCCATCCTGCAGTCAGGACTTTTCTCTTAGAAGATACAGATATAGAAGCCCTGCTCAGGACCGCCAGTATCTTACTCTCATTGTGTTCCTGAATTTCTCCCCATATGTAGTTGTTGGTTATGTAGTGTTAACTGAAGATATATCAATTGTATTCAAAATAAGCTCTTCATTCTGTGATGAGTTCCCTTGTGATTAAACAAACAAAAAGCTTCATAATGTGCTTTTTTCTTTTCTCTTTTGTAAAGGAGCCATTCCAGTTTTTCCTACCTTTTTATGGTTTTTGTTCCCCTTTGAAGACATGTTTTGCAATGGTTGTGAGCTACCTTCCACACTGAGCAGAAATCTTGAGGGAGGAGGGCCTCTCCCAAAGCTTGTATTTGTGACACTACAAGCAGCAGGGAGTGTTAATGCAGAGAGGATTGGTGGCCAGACAGAGGTGCCAATGGGGGCAAAGATGAAAATAACCATTGGCTCTTTGAAGCCTCCCTCAGCGCTAAATAGTTGCTGCCAACCAAGGGGCGTTAATACTGAGCCTTGTGGCCTCCTTTTGACTTTTGCGATCCCTCCCCATCTGAAATCTCTGCAAATTAGTGCAATTAACGATAGATAAAATGTTCCCATGTGGGTTTTTTTTCCCCCTTATTGCTGATCCCAGTTGGGAAAGGGGGTTGCATGAAATTCCCTCCACTCGATTGGCGATGTGCCATGGAGCATTGGGGTAGAGTCCCCTGTTGCCCGTGCCAAATGTCGTTTCATCCTTGGGGACGAATTCTACTGTTGGAAAAGGGGCAGCAGCTTGCTTTTAGGGTGCAGCCTCATTTTAAAGATGGAAACCCTGAAAACGGGAGAAGGAAGCCAGGAGAGCGACCGTCCTACTCAGAACAAGGGAGTCTCTGCATGTTTTGGGGAGAGCCCTGTTAGTCTGTGGCAGCCCACCGAATAGCAGATCCTGGAATTGGTGATCCTGGAGCAGTTCCTGATTATCCTGCTGCTGGAAATGCAGAGCTGGGTGTGGAAACAGAGTCCGGAGAGGGGCAGCCAGGCGGTGGCTCTGGCCGAGGAGTTTCTTTGGAGGCCGCAAGGTGGTGAGCAGAAGGTGAGCCTGGCTCCTTTTTGTGTTCCACAACCTTGTGGAATCAGAGTTGGAAGGCACCATGGAGGGGCCTTCCAACTAACCCACCGTGGGAGTGTTTCTAATGACACATAAGCAGCCTAAAATCAGGAGGGGTCTGGTGGCCCTTGTCCGTCTAGAACATTTCATCAAAAGACATAAGCTTTCTTGAGCTGCGGCTCATAATCAGATGCACGGCATGGCTAGGTTTAAATTGGGGTGAGACGGGGGAGGGAGAGAAAGATAGGTTGGTGGTGCAGACGCGGGTTACACGGGAAACAGGCTAGACGTACCTTATCAAATAGCAGGTGTAACGTGTTACAATCCCAACGTTTGTGTGGAGACCTTCTGAGATGGCTTGGAACCTTTTGATGGACATATGTGAGTTCAGCAAACTCTCACTCAGGGGTGCTGTTAAAAAGAGGTCTTAACCCATATGTACAATCAATTTCCAACGCATTACGATTACAAGCATCTTAACAATCATTTTTTTTATCTGTCTCCTGTGTATCCTGCATCTGCATCACCAGTCTATGTTCCTCAGCTTCCCCTCCCTCCTCATTTTAAATTTAAATTTTGAATTTAAATCCGACATCAGTCCGGCCACTCTGCCTCTGATGTGGTGAGCTGCAGATCACAAAAGCTTCTGCCTTTTAATTTATTTGCTGTGTTTATATCTGCCCTCAGTACTAAATTCTATGAAAGCATGACATTTCGTTATGCCCAGTTAAGAAACTGGAATGGCTAAACTGGATGTTGTGACTGGCATTCTTCTCAGATTTGGGGCTGGTCTTCTCCATCATTGCTAGTTTAAGAGATTAAAATTAAGAAATTTTGAACGTGTTCTGTACAGCTAAGCTATGGCTTCTCTTGTAACTTTGCAACCCTCTAAAGCAGCCTTTGGTTGTGCCACATTGCTCCGTGGACCCCAGTGGTTTTGTAGCCTTTCAAAATTATTTTGCCAGAGTCAGAGAAGTGCTGAAATGGATGCCCAGTGGATCCTGGTTTGTGTGGTAGCTGTCGGCTGGTATTGAAAAGCTACATCCCAGTCATATCCTGAGATATCTTCATATTTCAAATCCAGGAGGATCTGGCTGACTTGCCTGATGATTCTCCCGATTCTGAACTGGATCCGGCGGACATTGTGAAGGTTGAGGTCCCCATGGATGGTGACAGTGAGTAGACCAAAATGCTTTGAAAAACCTGGGGATGAATTCCTTTCAGCATGAGAAGGACTTGGCTGAGCAAACTGATTTTCTGCTTAGCGACCATGGCTTTTAGCAAGAGTTGCCAGTCCCAATTGTGGTCACTAAGCGAGGATACCTGCTCATCATCTCCCTCCAGTCTTATTCTTCCTGCAATTGAAGGGGATGAGACCAATGTAGAGTGGGGAGCCCCTTCTGCTATGGGGCCATTCTTTGGATCGCCCTCCTATTAGAGAGAGCTGTAGTGGTGAAGGTGCTGGACTAGGAGTGGGGACACCCAGGTTCCAGTCCCTCCGCATCCATGGGAGGTCCCTGGGTGTCAGCCCGCTTGGTAGACCGGAACAATCTCAGCAGGTGGCAGCAGTTGGGTGCCCTTGTTGGGCTGGGAAGCTAAGCAGGGATAAGCCTGGAGAGTCCATGGATGGGAGACTACTTGGGAAGAAAAGGGCTGAAAGCTAGACTGTGCAGGGGGGTGAACAAACGCCCTGAGGAAGGAAATGACAAATAGTTTCTCTGTTGCTGTCAAGAAACCTGTAGCGACGTATCCATGAAATCACCAGGCATTGAGTGTCACTCCAGAGAGACTTGAGCTGACTTCTAGTGCAATATAATTGATGTCCTTCCAACTTGCTTGTTCTTCTAGGGGGCCCCGACCATCAGCAGTATTTCCTGGGAGAAGCAGCGGACCTGCCCCAGGGAACGTACGGCAGTGGGAGGAAGAAGATGAGTTTCGATTATCCGTCAAGGAGCCAGAAAGTCCCGCTGAAGGAAAAAGCGCACAAATGCCAATACTGTGGGAAGCTCTCCGACTGCCGCACCCACCTGATTATCCACGAGCGAACTCACATGGGGAGAAACGCCACAAGTGCTCAGCTTGTGGAAAAAGCTTCACCCGGAAGGAATCTCTGATTCTCCACAAGAGGTTCCACACGGGGGAGAAGCCGTACCATTACTGCAACTGAGGCCAGAGTTTCCAGTATAGACCGCAGTTTGCTTAATGACCACTTCACTTAGCAACTGAAATTCTGGTCCCAATTTTGGTTGTTAAGCAAGGACTACCTGTACAATCCACGAAACGTGGTTTGTAGTTGTAGGAATTACACACTGAGAAATTGCATCACCAATGGGCAGTCATTGGTGGGACCACAGGAATGAGAGGAAGGGCACTCTAGTTTTTAACCATTAATCAGAAATATATCCTTTAGGAGGTTGTATTTCTGCTTCCCAGAAGAACACCAGAGCAAGGGAACTTCGAATCTAGCTCTTTCCATCAGCCACAAGAGGAGTACATAGAAGGCAAAGTAGCAAAGACTGATATAGCCCTTCAAAATGAGGGGTTTTGAAAGATTTAATTTGTTTATCCAGAGTGGTTTTTTTAGTATAATTAGTTTTGCAGATGAGAACAACAAGAGGAAGTTATTTTGTTCAAAATTAATCATCTTCACTTCATTAAAAAAGAGTCCAAATTACCTTGACTCCAAAGAATTGAATCTTCTTTGAATATTATGACACTTTCATAACGTGAGTTGAAGGGAAGACGTAAATGGAGATTGGTATTTGTATGCTGACACAAAGGTTGTGGAGTTGGTGTCTTTAAAAGTTAGACTTTAAAAAGTCAAAATGGCATTGAGCAACTTGAAGCACGGATGTTGCATCAGTGAAACATCTGGGGGAGGAAAATCCACTCTTTTGTGTTTTAGTCAGACATTTGTGTAAATCTATTATTCTAAACCTATCTGTTTTCAACCAGCACCAGGGACTAGAAAATAAATGTGCAAATTCCTAAATGTTGCGTTTTTAGCTTATGAGTAAGCAGAAGGTTTTATTTTTATGTTGAAATGATCCCAGGTCCTCATTATAGTCAAGTCACTTTTGCTTTGTCTTGCTTGTTGAAGAATGGAATAGAAGACCGGTGGGAGGAAGGGACTGAATTTTGTTTGGCTTTTCAACAAAGAAATGGAAGGATTACAAATGGTTACCTTCTACCGATTCCCAATTATTAATTTTTTTGTTTTAAAAAGCTCTTCTGTATTAAAGGCCTGAAAGCTATTACCCTGAGAGTAGCTGAACCAAGAGCAGTGTTCCTCACCCTCAGCGACTTTTAAGATGTGTGGACTTCAACTGCCAGAAATCCATGCTGGCTGGGGAATTCTGGGAGTTGAAGTCCACAGATCTTAAAACTCGCTGAGGTTGAGAAACACTGAGCTAGAGCGACCTGGCAGAGTGGGGATTTGAGGCCGGTCCGCAGGAGAAAATGCAGTTCTTGCTCCTCATTGCAATCCGAGTGAACCGCGGGGAGGAAAAAAATCAGTGCAGAAGGCAGACCCTAGGCCGAAAGGTTTAAGAAATAAACGTTGCTGCAACCATTTCCCCCCAGTCTCTGGTGGGTGCTGACAACCAACCGCTTTGTGCTGCTACGTACGGCGCTTAGCTCTTCCCAGAGGACTGGATCTAGTATTTTCCATCTCCAGCGGGGACCATCATGGGGGAAGTGGTTGTCTTCAATACGCTGCTTTTGTACATGGTGTGTGTGTTTATTAATCCCACCCTTGATTGGACGGTGCTTACGGGATTCGTACCCGGTTTATCCTCACAACAACCCTGCAAGGTAGGCTGGAAGGGGGAACAACCCTAAATTACTAAATTATTCATGTTCATCCTTGGCCATGAGGGCTCAGGCTGATGGCAGAGGCAAATCATCCGCCTCTGGACAACCACAGTTCTGCTCAGTCACTTAAGGAGGAACCCATCGCTTGTGCTGGACTACCGCACCTCTTGTCCGCAGCCACTAGCTAGAACGATGGGAGTTGCGCTCCAAAGTGCTCGGAGGGCGCCACCTTGGGAAAGGACCGAGGGACGCCCACGCCACCGCACGGAGAGAGAGAAGCGGTGTGCTTTTCCCCTTCTCGCCCTCTGATTGGATAACAGCGACTTCCAAGCGGTCCAATGAAAACGAGGATTTCGAAGGCAGGGTCAATCTCGCGCGGGGAGAAGAGGCGGTGGCATGTTGTCCCGCCCAGGCTTAGCTTCCATTGGCTTAAGATCTTGTCCTTCGCTCTCACACGGAGCGTCAATCAATCCTCCCCAAGAATGAGGCGAAATGGCAATAATATCCCTCATCCTTTGCCCCGCCCAGGCCCCAGCCCTGCCTCTTCATTGGAGAGCTGGTCAGCCCTGCCCGCCTCCTTTGATTTCCAGTGTGAAGATTCGAAAGCCTTTCCAAGGCGTGGATTGGCTGCGCTCTCAAAGGAGGGGCGGGGCTCGAGGCGAGGCGCGCGGTGCGAATGTGGCGGAAGGGAAAGAGGAGGGGGTTGTCCGAGGACCCGCCGCCGCCGCCCCCCCCCCCCCCCCGCAGGTGAGAGTGCGGTTTGGAGTTTCTGGGCATTGTGGTGTCATAGCCGGGAATGCCGGGACGGAGTCTTCTAGTCAAGCGCGAGCGACTTTCCTCCCATTGATCGCGATGGCTCCCTGCCGTTGTGACGTCATGGAGGGGAACTGAGTTAGCTTCGTGCGCGGTGACATCACAGCTCCCACCCTGACCTTCCGCGCGCTGTGGGGCATTTTCGGGGACTGCAGCTGATCTCCGGCCGAAATCGCATTTGGCCTCCTTGGCCAGCTGACGCCGGAATTCGGATCTCTCCAGTAAAAACTCCAGCTTGGTGCTCAGAGCACACTAAGGAAATTTTCGGGTGTGGGGACTTCAGTTTCCAAAATTCCCAGCCAGCTTAGGCATTGCTGATAATTCTGGGAGTTGGTTGAGACGTCTGGGATTTGCCAAGAGAAACTGTTCTAGTGGAAATTGTATGTTGGTCTCCCTGGTCCTTAGTCACTATGATACACTTGCTATCTTTATGAAAATAAAAACTGGCTTTAAAATCAGCCTTAATATAGCAAGAAGCTAGCTGACCAATTTGTCAAGAGATCATCTTCACTTCGATTAATATTGTTCTAGGTAACTAGGGAGCTTCATCAGTCTGACTAATTGCAATATCCGAATACTGTAATACTATTTTTAAACAAGCAATGCGCGGAAGTGGAAGAAGACAACAGAATAGGAAGGACAAGAGACCTTTTCCAGAAAATTAGGAACATTGGAGGTAAATTCCAGGCAAAGATGGGTATGCTCAAAAACAAAGATGGCAAGGACCTAACAGAAGAAGAAGAGATCAAGAAAAGGTGGCAAGAATATACGGAAGACCTGTATAGGAAGGATAACAATATCGGGGATAGCTTTGACGGTGTGGTCAGTGAACTAGAGCCAGACATCCTGAAGAGTGAGGTTGAATGGGCCTTAAGAAGCATTGCTAATAACAAGGCAACAGGAGACGACGGCATCCCAGCTGAACTGTTCAAAATCCTGTGAGATGATGCTGTCAAGGTAATGCATGCTATATGCCAGCAAATTTGGAAAACACAAGAATGGCCATCAGATTGGAAAAAATCAACTTATATCCCCATACCAAAAAAGGGAAACACTAAAGAAGGTTCAAACTATCAAACAGTGGCACTCCCATCTCGGCATCTGGTCTTCCCCCAGTAGCATACTGAGTGCTTTCCAACCTGAGGGGCTGATCTTTCAGCACTGTATCGGAAAATGTTCTGTTGTAATCCATAGGGTTTTCATTGGCACATTTTCGGGAGTAGATGGCCAGGCCTTGCTCCCTAGTCTGTTCTTTGTCTGGAAGCTCTGCTGAAACCTGTCCACCATGGGTAACCCTTCTAGTAGTTGACCTACTGGTAGGATAGCTTCCAGCATCATAGCCATATGCAAGCCACCACAGTATGACAAACTGACAGTTGGGTGGTGGGGGTAACTGAGTAAGGGGAGGTATTCTAAAGGAGAAGTTGAATGGAATGTACTGTATACAATGTGCTGTAAGGAGGGGGTTCTGCGCAGCTGCCCACCTAACAGCTTGCTGTCACTGCTTTTGCTCTTGAGTGAAAAATAAAGAACTCAATTTCATGAAACTGCCTGTTTTTTTGGTCCCAGCTCAGAAATGAACCTGGTAAAGAAATAAAAAAAAATTCTAACAATCTAACCCTAGACAGTATGTCAAGAGGAGTCTGTAGCACCTTCTCTGTCCAACCAGTTGCCTTCAAATGCCTGCCTCGGTCTGAAAAGCTGCTCTTCGATGCCTTCAGCTTTGGGGCTGCCAGAGACTAACTCGGCTCTCCCCAAAACATGCAGAGAGTCCCTTGTTCTGATTGGGACGGTCCCTCTCCTGGCTTCCTTCTCCTGTTTTCAGGGTATCCATCTTTAAAATGGGGCTGCACCCTGAAAACAAGCTGACGCCCCTTTTCCACCGGTAGAATTGGGTGTCCCCAAGGATGAAACGACATTCGGCACAGGCAACATGGGACTCCACTGTAGTGCTCCTTGTCACAGCACCAATTGAGCTGAGGGAATTTCATGCAACCCCCTTTCCCAGCCAGGATCAGCAATAAGGAGAAAAAACCTCACATGGGAACATTTTATCTATCGTTATTTGCACTAATTTGCAGAGATTTCAGATGGGGAGGGATCACAAAAGTCAAGAGGAGGCCACAAGTATTAACGCCCCTTGGTTGGCAGCAACTATTTAGTGCTGAGGGAGGTTTCAAACAGCCATTGGTTATTTTCATCTCTGCCCCCGTTGGCACCTCTGTCTGGTCACCAATCCACTCTGCATTGACGCTCCCTGCTGCTTGTAGTGTCACAAATACAAGCTTTGGGAGAGGGACTCCTCCCTCAGGATTTCTGGTGAATGAGGAAGCTTGCTCACAACGGTTGCAAAATATGGCTTAAAAGGAAAAAAAGCACATAAAAAGAGAGGAAAAAGTGGAATGCTCCTTTACAAAAGAGAAAAGCAAAAAGCCCAGTAAAGAAGCTTTACAAGAAGGGAACTCATCAGAGAATACAGAGCATATTTTGAATAGAATTGATGTATCTTCAGTTACCACTACAGAGCCAACCACTAAATATGGGGAGAAATTCAGGAATGGGATGAGAGCAAGAGACTGGCGGTCCTGAGCAGGGCTTCTCTATCTGTATCTGTATTCTAGGAGAAAAGTGCTAACTGCAGGATGGATCTTTATATAAATGCACTGACACCATCCATGTCCAAGAGGATGGAGCCCTAGAGTGGGCGATGCCCCCCAAATGGCAACTTTGCAAAATAAATCCTTAGAGAAAGAACCATATGCAGTTCCTACCCATAATCAAATGGGATGTCATAACAGGTGTGCACAAAAATACAGCACCAAAAAAGAGCAAGAGAGAGGAAGGAGGAGAGATTTAAATATAATTTGAATATTTTAAAGTTTAACAACTTGACAGACCTTTAAATTTGAAGCCCCTCCGAGCTTGAGCCTAAGGCCAAATGAACCTCTTGCTTCCTCCCCACCTCCATCCTGGTCCTGGCTGTTGAGTGTCCTTCTCCAAAGGGATCATATGCGTATCTAGTAGGAAAGAAAAAGTATTATTATCTGATTGCTGAATTGTGTTACTGAAATGAACAAGCCGTGAATTCTTTGGGGTCTTCTGAACTCAGCAAAATCAGGATCATTCATCTGCATAGTTAAAATGCCATTTAGGGATCCAAATAATTCTCCTCTCTTTACTTTTGGGAAAACTTAAAAAGAAGCCCTGAGAGAGGACTGAAAGAAATGGAAACACCTCCCATGTCTTGGGAAGGGAGCTTTGCCTTACCTTGGCCCCACGTTCACAGCAACGCTGACACTACCCAGTCTTTTTTCCCTCTCAAAAGCCATGAATGGTTCTTACACAATCTATTTTTAGGCATGAAACATCTTCTACTGTGCCATTTTTTCCTCCCATCTCCACCACCAAGGGGGATGTAACAAAAGGGTCAGCCTCTTGGCGCTGCTGTCACCCACAGCCATAGAGGGCTAACAAGCAGGCACCTTCAGGCAAACACGATCACAGCAGGGGCTGTTCCTACACCTGGAGATCCTATGCTCAAAACCACAATGCCTTTTCTCCTAAACTCAATATTCCTGCAGCTCTTAACCATCATGTTCAACTGCAAGGCAGAACAGCCTCTCCATCTGAAACTTTACAGGCTTTTTTCACTGCCACAAACTTCCTTAATAAATTCTCCATTCTAATGGTGTCAGGCTCCCTTCTCTTGGTTCGCCTGCCATAAGAAGTCTCTACAGATGTTAGCTGGCTTCACACATTCACTGCATTCCCAGAGAACCAACCCATGTTAGCTTCACATTTCAGCCAAGGACACTTTGAGCTGCTGATAAGACACCTGCTTTAACAACTGCCAAGATGGGAGGGGGGAACTTAGGAGTGAGAAACAGCCTGTTTGCGAGACAGGGAAGAGGGATGAGATCAGAGGAGGGAAAGAATTATTTTGAATGTCTTGGTGCCAAATCCTCACTTGGAGCTTTGGCTACTATCCTGTGTTAATCAGATCCTCAATAAAGAATTCTTTAAGCTTCCTGATGGACTGTCTGGAGAATTTATAAGTTGGGATCTTGGTACTGGGATCGTCACAAATGGTTTCTTTGACATTTCTGTTTCAGCCTAGCCACAATCGGAACAGAGATACTCCTTGCACTGAATTTCTGGAGGTGTAAGGAAAATATGAACTTTGAACCCTCTTTACCTCTCCTCTCCTATCACTTTCTCCATATTTGAGGAGCCACAATTGCTAACTAAGGTCTGAGTGCTCCTATATTTTGTTACTGTGTTTTTTAGGACCTGCAGCAGCTTACTGGTTCTCCCAGAAACACTGACTATGACTCCCAGATATTTTTTTGCAAAGGGTATGCTGGCTGGGGAATCCTGGGGCTTGAAATCTGGAGGACACCCAGCTTGAAGAAGGTTGTAACTCTGCATGTCGCATTTCTAGGATCTTTGATAATCAATATGGAAAAAACACCCCCCAAAAGCCTTTCTAAAGCAATTGCACTATTTCTGCAAAAGGAAATATCCAGGAAGCTCTGCTGATAGCCAGATACTTGTAGTCAGTCTTTATCAAACTAATATCTTCCATTTTTTTTTCTCCTCTCTCGCGTCTAATCCTGAAACATGTTTGAATAAAAAGAATCAGGCCAGAAATTAAACTGTTATTTCTCAGCTGGACTTCCAGTGGAGTTAAAAAATGAAATTCAAGCCTTTTCCACACACATCATCTTCTGCCTCAGGTGGATTTTCTTGTGTCTGATAAGGGAGGAATTTTGCATGAAGCACCGTCTGCAGTCTGGGCATTTGAATGGTTTCTCCACTGAAATCTTTCCCACACTCTGGACACTCCTGTGTGAGTTCATCTTTTCCTGACACCTCCAGAAATTCAGTGCAAGGAGTATCCCTGTAAAATTCTTTAAAGCAGCAACATCTCTTGATGTCTCTAGGCTGGAGGGAAGTCCAAAGAAACAGGTGGATGTGACCCCTCCCACGGTCTAAAGCCACCCTATGCAAAAAGCTGAGCTGTTCAGAGCTGCTTGTGCCAATTCTATGGGGGGAAAAGTTGTTAGAACTGTACTGCAGGGCATTGTCCCAGGAGGAGCATTTGGATGTGGGTCTTTGTGGCTTGGATCCTGTGGATAACATCAAAAGGGAGAGGGAGGGAGGGAGGGAGAGGGAGGGAGGGAGGGAGGGGGGACAAAATGAGGGGGACAAAAGAGGGATGTCAGGGCCAGCCTCATTCCGAATAAGACACGGACTCACTTAATAGGGATTAAGGATTTCCGTTTCATTGAAAAGGTACTGACAGAGAGAAAAACGGGAATGGGGGTGCGGTGGTGAGGTGTCCTGTTTATACCCCTCTTGCGGGGTCCCATGCTTCTCCACCCTCCATTGTCCCCATTCCCCTTGATGGGTTTCTTGATGGCTGTGTGGGCGTTTTCCCGGTTGCTGTCCTTGTCCTCTTGGTTCAGGTGTGTCCTCCAGGGCACCAGGTGTGGGTTATCGCTGTTTATCTGAAGTCCTTCTATTCATCTGTATATGAGTCCATGGGTGTGAGTGCTTTGGGTGCTTGGTTTAAGCGTTGATTTGATTATCTGCTTTCTTTCTTTCTTAATGATCATGATCCACGTTGTGAGGCTCTTTGTGCCTTGCAACGGGGTCATGACAAGGGAGCAGTGCCACCCTTGGTTTGTGTCCAGGTACACTAGGTGGGGCAAAATTACATCAAGGACTAAGTGTGGTCCCTTGCATTGTAGGGCTGAAATCTGAAATCAAGGCTGAAATCTGGAGTGGCAGGCCTCAGGAACAAGAGGCCTGTTGGTGCAACAACCTTGCAGTGGTGTCTGCAGTATTTCTGCATGTGGGGAAGGCTTCCACCCATTCAGAAAATCCCTCAAAGTAGTCCAGGAAAATTGTGTCCCATGTTCCAATCTGTCTCTGACCATAAAGTAGGAGTTGCAACTTGGAGTAGTTCTGGTTTTGAACTTGGCATTCCAAGCTATTAGTGGCAGTGGGCTGAACAATTTGTTGATGATTGGGCCATGTTACAACTTAACTTGACTTGCCTTTGCCAAGGCTTCATCTACTCCTTCGCAGGCCAGGTTGTGCAAATCCAAAACCATCTCTTCCTTTTCCCCCAATTTACTTATCACTGCTAAGGTGTGTGCCTGTTGGGCAATCTCTAGTTCTGCCTCTTCTGTGCTGTAAGAATTTGGTAAAAAAAAGTTCCTAATTTCAAACCTGTGGTAGAAACGGTAGCCCAAGAGGCATATTGGGTCGCCTCCTCCCACCCTGAAGCCCCATCAGTAAACCAGATTTCCTGGACTGGGGTTTGAGAAGCTAAAGGGGGCATGGAGTTTTGGGTGGCCCAAACTCTGGGCAAGAAGTCATGCTGTGTACTTTGCCCAAGAATGGAGGCAGAAGGCCGATCAGGCTTGGATAAATTCTCCAGCCTGTAAATCCCCCATCTGATTTCAAAATGGGCCAGAAAGGGCTATTAAAGGGGGTTACTTGTTTATTTAGAGCACCTTCCTCCTCTAAATTGCTAATAATCTCTGTGATCCCTGTTTCAGCATTCCAACTCATTGGAAATGGGTTTGTTTTGGGGGGAATTACAGGGGCTCTGGCGATCTCTACCTGTGCACTAACAAGTGTCCCACCCTAGCTGCGGTTGGCTCGGCTAACCCCTGGAACCAAAGCCTCCCAGTCTGAGATCTGTGAGGCAGGGAGGGCTGCAATGGATATTTGCTTACCTAAAGGAAAGTGTTGAATAACAGAAGTTTCAGCTCCAGTGTCTAACAGAGCCTGCTTGGGACCATTGCAGGTTAAAACAGAGAGGTTAGTCCTCACCCCTCTGGGGTCTTTTAAAGTGTTTCCCCGATACTGCCAGCCAAGACCCACGTGTTTACCTACCACGGCAGCGGGGCAGCCCTAGAAATCGACAAAGGGCGGGTCTGAGACTGCAGTTTCCTCCTCCCCCTTTACAGCTAGGATTGAAACTTTCCTTAGAGCTTCTGTTAATTGTTTCAGTTCCTGCCGGAGCAGCGAAAAAGGCTGTTCTTTGTCCTTAACTTTCCCCTCTTTTTCCTCTTCTGATCCTCGCCTTCCTTGCTGATTTCGTTAACTGTTCCACCCGCTCCTTCAAGCTTCTAGTGGAAGCCCCATCCCACCCCTCCATGTTTTCCCCCCCTTCAGCTTTCGCCGCATTTGCACGCGCTCATCTCCATTCCCCACTCTCTGCCCCCGATTGCTCCAAAAATTCCTATTCCTGCCGTCTCCCCTTCTTTCCCACCTATCTTTTATTACTCTCACCTCCCCCACACTCTTTATCTTACTCTCCTCTACAAGACGCCCAACAGCTTTCCTCGCTTCTCGCAGATCGGTTTCCAAGGCAATCCAGGATTGCTCGGGGCGCTGCCCCTTTTAAGGACTGATTGCTCCAAGGGCACTGCGTGACGTCACCCGTCATTCGCCCCTCCTCCCTGTTGTTCTGGCTATGAATTGATACCATAAATAGCGATGGCAGAATTCTAAAGGGTCCTCTTTCCCCTGCCGATCCCCAATGGCTTTAAGCCGTAATTGGGTACCAGTCATCAAGTCCTGCACCATGTTTTGGAGCCCTGTAAGACACTAAGGCGGTCACCAGGATTGGGGGGATGAGGATGTCGCCGGTAGGTGTGCCATTTGGTGCGGACTTCAGGATATGCTAATACGGCCCACTCAATCTCTTGGCCAGACAAATGGTACTGGAGGCTGAGTTGATGTAGCCTCCGGGTCCGTTTGAGGGGGTCGGGGCTCAAGGCCGCCAGGTCTGTAACGATCTGTTTCAGCTCTCCTCCGGATAAAGGGGTACAGGTGACTACTTGTTCCCACTCTTCCCGTTGCTGGTTTTGGGCGTTTCTGCGCCTTGTTTGTGCCCGGGTTTCCACCACTGCTACTGAAGCCCCGGGAGGCTGTTGCTCAATGCCTCAAAAGACTCCTTCCCATCAGAGGGAAAGTCTGGGGTTCCATCAGGGTCTGAGCCTGTTAAGCAGGCAATTTGGTAATTTGTCTGCGCAGTTCCTCCACCTCACTACTTTCTCCACAGGCTCTGTGCTTGTTCCTGGCAGAGGTCTGCACAAGGTCCTTTAAAGCTTCAATTATTAGTTCCTGCACAGCCTGCTTTGGTTGCCATTCTTCTTCCCTTCCTACACTGTCCTTCAGTTGAGCCAAGGTCTCTCTTAGTTCCACCATGTGGCTCTTCTGCAGCTGGTAATCAGCCTGCAAGACATGGTGGTTATTCTTGAGTTGTTCCAAGTCTCCTTTTAAAGAGCAGTCCTCTGACCGCAGCTGTGTGAGGAGCTGGTCCATATGGGACAAGCCAACTCCCAATATTACTGCCAACACTCCAGGTAAAACTTTCTGTTTCTTTCCTCCTCTTAGTTTGTACAGCTTTCCAAATTCTATCCTAGCATCCCTCCCTGACTACACTGACTCCATTTTCTCCTGCAGGTCACCAATAGGCAATCCCAACTTCTTAATAAGTTTCTCCATCACTTCACAATACCCCAAACCCATTTCCCCTTCCTCAGGATTCTCCAGTGGAGCTGTCGCCTGGGAGGCAGGCGGTGACAAAGCACCCTTTCGTTGGGCATCCCCAGATTTCCACAGAGGCATAATTGATCACGCAAATAATAAATTCAAAGGGCCCAAACCATGTATCCCACTACTGACACCAATAAAAATGTTACACACAGGCTACCAGGTTTGGCTTATGGTACTGTTGGAAGGAAATCTTACCAAAGTTCCATTTCCAGGCGGGGAATGAAGAAATGCAGGCAATTGCTTGAACAGAGATAATTGCTATATTGTCCAAGAGCATGTACAGAGTATGCTGGTTGGAGGTGGCCATGCTTGCATTCCCTCCAACACCCCCTTATACAGAGACGTGGTTTTAGAAAAAGAGTGTGAAATACAGTGTTTGTTTTAGCTAGATTCGGGCTTTGTCAGTTTCAGGGATGCTTTTTAAGAGTTCTGAATTAGTGTTAATTGAACAAAGGTGGGAGACATTCCTGTGCTTAAGCCCCCTGTTGCTTTGTGGTTTCTAGTTCCCTTGACCAATTAAGCTCTGCCACTGTGGATTCAGTTGAAAGTTCAATGTATATGATCAGCTGACCAAAGTAAAACTCTCTTTGGAAACTGATCCTGGCTTGAAGCCCATTCCTCAGGGAAATCCAAACCAGAATTTCCCTTCCACATTCCTCATCTCTGTGCAGAGGAACAGGGAGTTTTTCTCTATGCACAGGGGGGAAAGCGGTAACCAGATCCTCCAGGACTCCATGGGCCAGGTGGGGTCCATGTGAATGAGATAGGACCGAGAGACCACGTTTTTCACTGCCAGCTAAGCAAATCCACCTCAGGGAGCCCAAGTGCAAGGCCCTTTTTGAAAACTGGACAACCAAGGGGGCAGAACTTTCATTTGAAAGTTCATCCTTTTTTTTTTCACTGTATCATATGCCAAGGAATGATTTTTCTTTGTTTTTAACTCAGTATCTCGGTAATTGGGAGCATGTGCAGGGAAGACCCTTGGCATTAAACTTTTACGGAACAATTTTGCATTAAGAATAGTCAATCCAAACACCGATTTATGCTTCTGATGGGTCCCCTCCACATTTGGAACCTGGGGAAAGTGGACCTCTGCCCTCTCCTTTTTCAGAAAAGCCCAGTCAAAATAGTATCATCCATCTGCAGTAGTGAGGTTAGTAGGCTCTGAAGTGCCCCAAGATTTACATGTATGTTAAAATACTGAAAGAAATCTTTATGGGAACTGAAAGCAATAAAAGTGAAGGGGACAAATTCAGAGCAATTCAGTGCCTAGGGACAGACATAGGATTTGGACTGTTGGAGGAATACTGAAAATTGGAAAGGGGAGAATGGAATGGAAGGACCAGAAGAAGCAGGAATGGCTGGATGGAATTCTAAACAGAAACACGCCATGCAACATTTTATCCCAACAGGTCAAGCCTGTTTGGAGCCCAGCCAACCCGGCTATTGTGCCCACACCAGTCTCTACTTCCTCAAAATGCACTGCACACAGTTGTTAGTGCTCCCTGGCCTGTCCCTTGACCTGAAATCCTTTTATCTTTTTGCATAAATCACAGGAACCCCCTTTATCTCTTTGGAAAGCCAGAGAGATATTTTTCCTCCATGCATTGAAAAAGAAACATCATGCAAAGCTGAGATCCAGGACGGTCTCATTCGGTAAGCACCGTGTTTGTCTTGTACTGGGAAGACTCAATTTCGAATTGCCAGTCGGTAACAAGCAAGTAGGGTTGATCCTTCTCTCTCTCTTTTTCACAATAATGTTAGTGATGAATTAAAAAAAAGCATTATGTATGAATCAAAATTGTTCCAGATAAAAAGTCACATGGGTCACCTGATTTCCACTTCCTCCTCCTCCTTGGACTTGGGGATTAACCATCTCCATTACCTCATGGGCAGACATGCAAGCAGGAAGAGCTGCAGAATGCAGCTCTCCCCTTTTTCATCATCCAGTGATGATTAAGTGCTTTCTACTATGAACCTACCTGTATCTAGATCTACTGAATAAAAGTAAGCTATCTCTATTTTTCTTCATCTAACTACAGTATGAAGACTGAATTTATTTCTGAATGTAATTAAGCTTAATGTGCAAGTTCCTTTTTTGGTTCATGCTTCCACTCTGCAAGATTGCTGTTTGCTGCTTGGAGTTCTTTTATTAACCTTTAAAAACTCCATCAATTAAAGCCTATTGTGATGTAACTAATGGTTTTCATGAACAGAGTACCTTTAGAAACATTACTGGACAGGAACAGCACCCAGGCAGGGGCAATGCAACAATTCTTACTACCTTGGAGAGGTTACTACTTACTAGCAAAGGACATTACACCCCCTTTACTAATAGAATGGTTTACTAAATCAGCAGCTTTCCTGATTTTATATTAAGGTAACAGGAGAAATCCAAGAATTCTGACAAAGTCTTACTGGAAACAGTCAGTGTCTGTTACCTTCTTGGCGAGTTTTGCTAGGTGGCTGCATCTTCCTGGATTCTCCTGCATCCTTTTCCAAGTTGGAGACAAGTACCTGGAATTGCTACAAAAATAAAAATTAGATAACACACGTGGGAGATGACGGATATAGACAGAACCATAAATCAAGTCCCCACTTCAAATCCTGCCTTACAGCACCCTTAAATATGGTGCTCTCATAGTTCATCCCTCTTGGTGCCTTTTGGAGATGTAAACAATTTTTGTCAACCTGTGTGTGTGTGTGTGTGTGTATGTGTGGTGTGTGTTGCCTTTGAGTCAGTGTTGACTCCTGGCAACTGCCAGGACAAGTCCATGAGGTTTTCTTGGCAAGATTTTGGAAGTGGTTTAGCCTAGCCTGCTTCTTCTGAGAGCTGAGAGGGAGGGACCAGCCCAAGGTCACCCAGTTGGCTTTGTGCCTGAGGTAGGATTGGAGCTCAGGGTCTCCCGGCTTCTGGTCTGGTGTCTTAACCACTACACCAAACTGGCTGTCTTTATCAAGCTTACAGCTAGACAATGCCAAGCCCTACATAAATTCAAGAAACTGTAGTGGGCCTGAAGCAAAATGTTGTTGAATGAAGGTAACGCTTTGATAGAACTTCACTGGTGCCACCCAAGATTTCTACCAGCCAGCCCTACTCTCCCTCAAGATATGCTCCGTCAGGTATCCAGTTTCTCTCCCACAGGGCTGTTTTGAGGGACCTCATTGATCAGGTTTTTAAACCACTCTCTTCGGATTGTGTGGAAGTTGCCATGATGCCCACAGAAGTAACAGCACTCACACCTACCCATTAAAACTGGCATGAATGATTAGGGGCAGATTAGTGCTAGGCGGGATCCATATCATGTCCACAGTGGAAACATTTCAGTATTTCCTTTGGCAACATGGTTTTCCCAAACATTCAGTTCTCTTTTAAATGCAAGAATCTTGTGACTTGGAGTCAAAACATTTCTCCAATGCCTTGCAGAGACTTGTTCAGCTGGTTCATGTGATGAACAATGTCCCTAAGAACGCTAGTTTCTGCAACCATTCTCCATCTCCAAAGCCCTCAGCGAAATGTGGCATACTATTTTCTTGAAAATACTCTTGCAATTCTTTGTGCATACATGCAAAGATGGAAAGATAAACAAATTAGCACAGTGAAAGGATGGATGGTGAAATTACTGGAATTGTCAGAGATGCTAAAACTGACAGCATTGATAAGAGAAAATACTGTCTCTGGATTTGTTTCTATGTGGAAACCACTTCTGGATTATTTGCTTGTATCTGAAAAAAAATCTTGCTTGTATCTGAAAAATCTTCGGCCTCATGTGGATTTTCTTGTGTTTGAGAAGGGAGGCATTTTGTGTAAAACACTGTCTGCAGTCTGGGCATTTGAATGGTTTCTCCCCTGTGTGTAAACATTCATGATTTATAAGAATAGATCTAGTACTGAAACATTTCCCACAATCCAGACACTCATACGGTTTCTCTCCGGTGCAAGTCCTCTTGTGATACACCAGGCTGGCATGCCTGGTAAAGCTTTTGCCACATTGAGAGCACCGGTACGGCTTTTCTCCAGTGTGGGTCCTTGTAATGATTGCCTATCCTGATATACTCAGACTCACAAGCAGGTACTTAATGATATCTGATTTATTAAAAGAATAGTATGCAAATACAGAGAAAGCTGAGAATGAGCAAAAGCGCGCCAAATACGAACTAAAAACCCTCGGCTCAAAACGTAATCCCTCCCCTCGCCCGGCCGTAGCAACCACCCCCCTCCCAGGTGCTGTTAACTGTTTTCCACTGATCCTGGGAAAGTGACCTTGAACACACGAGATAACCCAAACACATTCCAACCCAGCAGCCAACAGATAACGACTCCCCGAAAAGGAATCCTCCTCCCTTCCCAGATCAAACACGTATCAGGGAAATGACATGCAAAACGTTACGATGTACCAGGAACATTGGAACGGTGAACATGACAGTCCTTTGATGAAACTCCAGGGAGCTGTTCCAAGTAAAGCTTTTGCAGCTTTCCTAGCATTTGTATGCCTTTTCTCCAGTGTTGATCCTCCGGTGTGTAATTATCCATAATCTCCAATTTCTGATTCTCCCATCTTTCTCTCTCTCTTTCTGACTTTGCAAAATATCCTCCTTGACCATTTCATGTAATATTTGAGTTTCACATACTCGATTTTTTCCAGCTCAAAACTCTCTTCCTGTTTTCCTCTCCCTTGTCTGTCACCTGGTAGGGAAGCATTTGTTTAATCATTGTTTACAAAATGGCTGCACGACATTTGAAAAAAAACAAGAACAAAAAAGCATACATTACAATGAAAAAGGAAAAGTGCCAAAAGGCTAGATTAAGATCCATCGTTCATTATGAATCATTTGACAGACAGAAGACTAGCGAGGGCCAAGTTCACATCCTGAACTTCACCTGCTGGCTTGGGTCAGTCACAGATTCATAGCACTGCGAAGGGTTATCATCAAGGATATCTGGAAATGCTGGGGATGGATTCTACACATGCACATAGATGCACACAGAGAGAAATACAGATGCACACACCTACAAATGTATGTATGTAGAATCCATGTGTATTTCAGCCTGCAAATTCGCTTGCACAGAAGCCTCCATTAGGTTAAACCGAGATTTAGGCTCCACAATGCAAAGGAGGTGAGCTTTGCAGTGGTAATGACTGCACCCTCGGGAGACCCGAAAGAACAGGTTACGGATACAACATCATGCAGAAAATCCATCGATGTGGTCGCCGGGAGTCGAAAAGGAATGGCGCATAATCAAAAAATCTCACTAACGCCTTAGGGTAGAGACCGGACGAGTGTGTTTTTCAGCCTCATGTCACTAGATGGCGCTCTAGGAATAAGCAACCCTCGCGCCTAGAAGGCTGTCAATACAGTAGCTGCGTCTGTGGTTTCTGAGGACCGACATGAGACGGGAGGGGGAGCGGGGGAGCTGGAAGAATAGAGTATTGGATTGCTAGAGGGGATGTCGGAGGAGAGGTGGGCGGAGGAACTTCCTGTTCCGGCTCCCTCCTGGGGGGAGAGCGGCGCGGGGCAGCGCTCTGTGGTCTTCCCGGGGTCGGAGGAACAGCAGCGGCCGGAAGGTGAGCGGAGGCCGGGTGGGAGGAGAGTCCGGGAGCGAGCGGGGCTGCCTCGTTTCCTCCGCGGGGAGAATCGGATGAGCAACTCCGCTGCAAAATGCCAGCCGCTGCATCTGCCTCCCCTCCCCACATTTTCTTCCTCTGGTGCTGCACGCTTTGAAACTGGTGCGTGCAATTTTCTGGCGGTCGGGAGATTTAAAAAGCCTCCTTCAGATTAGCCTTGACTCCTTGTGATTTTATGGAGATGTTTCCTTGGCAACAATCTGGGACTGAACTGCCACTGCTGTCTCCTGGGATGTTTTTTTTCCTTCCAAGTCTAGCCAACAGACTCTCCCATCCATGTGTTAACCAGGTTGAACTCTGCTTAACCCAGAACTTTTTTTTAATCCCCATTGAGGACCATTTGGGATGTTCAGGTGTACAGGTAGTCTTCACGTGCCACTTGTTTAGTGACCATTCAAAATTAGGATGGCGCTGAAAAGGAGACTTCCACCTGGTCCTCAAACTTGTGGCCCTGAAAGCGATTTGGGTGCTGGCAACTGATGCGCACGTATGATGGTGGCAGTGTCTTGCAGTCACATGATTGCTTTTTGCCACCTTCACATCCAGATTCTGACCATCCAAATCAAAGAGGACTCCAGCAGGAAGCTACAAGTCACAGTCATGTGACATTGCACTTAACGACCCATGGTGATGTTTCCTTTTACTGCCAAGTCTAGCCAACAACCACAGGATTTCCTAGTGGTCTTCCATTCATGTATCATGGTTGTTTGACATTGTGCTTAATGACCACAGCCAGAACTGATGATGTCAGTCAGCGCATTCACATGTCTTTATTTTTTAATTTACTGTATATATCCAATTTATTCCCCACCCTTCTCACTCAGAGAGCGACTTAATGACTGAGCTGCTTAGTGACAGAGTTGCCGGTCCCAACTGCAGTCATAAAGGAGGACTACCTGGGACTTTCAGTGGAATCATGACTGACTGAGGAGCTTTGTCTGCAGGTTCTGCAGGCAGAACTGACAACGTGCAATTTTCTTTTTTTTTTGACTCGGGGAAGTTTTTCCTGTAGCCCAGTGCTTTTTCATGAATAAAGAAAAAGCTTAGAATCACCCCATTTGCTCCCCTGAATGCCGTCTTCTGGCCAGAAAATCACAGCATTCACGACAATCTGGTAAAAGATGACTTGAAGAAGAGACATCACCATATCCTAGCCGCATTTGCAGCCTTAAAGGGACGTTAGATCGAGCCACCCCATTTCTAAATCACCCAATTTATATATTTTTAAAGTTTTATGTACCCCAAGAGAGGCTTTCAACATCAGACTCTCTTGGTCCTTATCGTTATTTCTGGATTATATTTTAATTTTTTTAAAAAAAGTTTTGGCTTGTTTTCCCAATTAAGGTTTAAGGAGGACTGAGAATAAATAATTGCCTTCCTGTTACCATTTCTGTACTGAATTTGAAGGATTGAATATTTTCCTACACGTTGGATTTTTTGCTTTGAATCTTCAGCCTTCTGTTCACTTTCTCTGGAACCTGCTTGTTAGCGCAGTTTCCCTTGTGCCAACTTCACTCGGAAGTCCCCTGTTATCTCATTAACTCCTCTCTGCACAAGTCAAGTATCTATGGGGGCGCCATAGTCTCCTGCCTGAAACATGGAGGATTTCAAAGACGACTTTTCAGAATTCCATTGTGAGCGTAAGCAGTCGTTCAAAGAGATCCTTTCAGAGTGCTGTCAAGCTATTCTGCAGAATATTCGGGATCTTGGGGAAGCAATTATGTCTAAAGTGTGTCCTTTGACTGAAGATGTTACGGAAGAAGATGAGGATTTTGGTGAAGATGGATATGTTTTTACAGATAGTGAGATCGAAATAATGCCAAGTGAAGACTATATTTGGTGTTGGAGGGGTTGAAGCGACAGTCTGAGCTGCAGATTACAAGGAGAGATGTTTTTCTGGGGGATTGTTATGGGAGGGAAGAGAATTTGTTTTGTGGGAGTTTTTTTGCTGAGAAGTCTGATGAGTTTTTAAGGGGGGCAGTTGGGCTGTTTGATTTCTGTATAAAAATGCCTTGTGTGTAAAATGGAGAGATGTAAAATTCTTGGTATATTTTGAGTTGGGGTAAAAAGTTAACATTTAATAGGATTGATAATGAGGTTTTTTTATGATTTCATGTCTTTTTAAGGATCTGGATTAAGATTTACTGGTCTTTTTTTAAGGTTTGTTTCATTTTCAAGATTTACAAGGTATCTATAAGGTATAATAATAACTGGTTATAGGTTTCATAGGGTTAAGATTGTTGTGTATGTGTGTGTGTGTGTGTATTATTATTATTATTATTATAAGGGGAAGGAGCAATTATTTAGTGATTTCTATGTGTGCTGATGGATTGATTTATAGAAATAATGTGATCTTGGTTTGATATAAAGGATTAATTATGGAAATTGCTGTATATTCTTGTTGAAAGTTGGAAGTCACTTCTTTATGCAATCTTTAAAATTCCTTTTCTTGTATTTCTCATTTTTTAGTATATTCTTTCCTTTCTTTTTGTAGGTTTTCTTTTGCTTTTCTGTAATTTATATCTTTTCTTTAAATTTAATAAAATTCTTGGAAGGAAGGAAGGAAGGAAGGAAGGAAGGAAGGAAGGAAGGAAGGAAGGAAGGAAGGAAGATAGGAAGATTACGAAGGAAGGAAGGAAGGAAAGGAAGGAAGGAAGGAAGGAAGGAAGGAAGGAAGGAAGGAAGGAAGATAGGAAGATTACCTGTATTGTATGGTGATGTCCCCAGAGTGGTTGTGGACAGCATTTTCTGCTCTTTTCTTATTTGGAGCTGGGGAGCTGAATGGGCAAAACTGGTGCTTGAAATCTTGCAGAGGCTTTGGGCACCATTTCATCTGTTGAAGCCCACCAGCTGTCATGAGCACTGATGGTGAGCAGGAAGGGGCCACTATCCAGGGGGGAAAATGCATGCGTAGTTTAGAGACTTTGAGCTGTCATTCAAAGAGACACAGAACAGACCCGCCTTGACTTTTGGGGGTTTATCTGTCTGGGTTTTGCCATGCTTCTTCAGTTTGGTAGGATTTTCTGTCTACTATAGCAATAATAATGCACTAGAGACTTCATCCTCGTCTCGGCATGGTTCTTGCTTAGTCAGGACATCAATCCTACCAAACTCATACTCCCATTGAAAGAGGGAGGAAAGAAAAGAAATTTTTGGGGGGGCAATATGTCTTCGGAAAACCAAGAACCACGCCGAGACGAGGAAGAAATCTCTTGTGCTTTATTATTGCTATAGTAGACAGAAAATCCTACCAAACTGAAGAAGCATGGCAAAACCCAGAAAGATAAACCCCCAAAATCAAGGCAGATCTGTTCTGTCTCTCTTCAAATGACAGCTCAAAGTCTCTAAACTGCACATGCGTTTTTGCCCCTGGATAGTGGCCCCTTCCTGCTCACCATCAGAACTCAAGACACCAGCCCTTTCAAAGTAGCCCCAAAAGTTTGACCATGCCCACTTCTGGGATGTGTTGGAGGCTGAAATACATATGGATTTTTAACATACATACATTCGTAGTTGTATGCATCTGTATTTCTCTCTGTGTGCATCTATGTGCATGTGCAGAATTTCCAGATATCCTTGATGATAACCCTTTGAAGGGCTATGAATCTGTGATTGACCCAAGCCAACAAGTGAATTTCATGATTTGAACTTGGATCTCGCTAGTCTTCTGTGTGTCAAATGAATCATAATGAATGTTGGAGGTTAATCTAGCCTTTTGGCACTTTTCCTTTTTCATTCTAATGTATGCTTTTTTTTGTTCTTGTTTGCACATGTTGTATAGCCATTTGATAGATAATAATTAAACTAACACTTGTGTTTGAATCTTATATAGACAAAAAGGATGCCAAGAAGAGCCTTCTCTGCAAATGAGAATCACAAGCAGACTTAAAAAGGATAGGAAATAAAGCCAGCAATCAAATATTTCCACTTTCTCCAGAGAACCCCAGAACTCTTCTTCCCCAGCAGGTGACAGACAAGGGAGAGAAAAACAGGAAGAGAGTTTTGCGCTGGAAAAAAATATGTGGAACTCAAATATTACATGAAAAAGTCAAAGGGGATAATTTCCGAATTCAGAAAAAGAGGAAAATACCTGGAGGTCAGTGGGGAGGAAGAGGTCACTTGGATAGCCACATAGGGCAGACAGTAACTCAAGGCTCACCCTGTGAGGAAGGAAAGAGCCTGAATCAAAGCACCACCAAACAAGGGATGAGAAATAGTTTTGATCTCTTTGAGAATCCAAGAATATCAGTGGTGGAAAAGCCCCACAGAGGGCTGTATTGTGGGAAAAGCACAGATTATAGATCAGAGCTGATTATGCACGAGAGGACTCACACTCGCGAGGAGGCCTATCAGTGTTCTCGATGCAGCAAAAGCTTTAGCAAGCACACCACCCTGGTGAATCACCAGAGGACTCACACAGGAGAGAAAGCGTATGAGTGTCCAGATTGTGGGAAAAGTTTCAGTTGGAAGTCCAGTCTGGTCAAACACCAGAGGACTCACACAGGAGAGAAACCGTATGAGTGTGTAGATTGTGGGAAAAGTTTCTGTTTGAAGTCCAGTGTGGTGATACATCAGAGGACTCACACAGGAGAGAAACCATATGAGTGTCCGGATTGTGGAAAGAGTTTCAGTCAGAATTCCAGCCTGGTGAAACACCAGAGGACTCACACAGGAGAGAAACCATATGAGTGTCCGGATTGTGGAAAGAGTTTCAGTTGGAAGTCCAACCTGGTGATACATCAGAGGACTCACACAGGAGAGAAACCATATGAGTGTCCAGATTGTGGGAAAAGTTTCAGTGAGAATTCCAGCCTGGTGAAACATCAGAGGACTCACACAGGAGAGAAACCGTATGAGTGTCTGGATTGTGGGAAAAGTTTCAGTTGGAAGTCCAACCTGGTGATACATCAGAGGACTCACACAGGAGAGAAACCATATGTATGTCCAGATTGTGGGAAGAGTTTCAGTGAGAATTCCAGCCTGGTGATACACCAGAGGACTCACACAGGAGAGAAACCGTATGAGTGTCCGGATTGTGGGAAAAGTTTCAGTCGGAATTCCATTCTGGTGAACCACCAGAGGACTCACACAGGAGAGAAACCATATGGGTGTCCAGATTGCAGGAAAACTTTCAGTCAGAATATCAACCTTGTGATGCATCAGAGGACTCACACAGGAGAGAAACCTTATAAGTGTCTTGATTGTGGGAAAAGTTTCAGTCAGAGTTCCAGCCTGGTGAACCACCAGATGACTCACACAGGAGAGACGCCTTATGAGTGTCTGGATTGTTGGAAACGTTTCCATCAGAATTCCACTCTAGTGATGAACCAGAAGACTGACACAGGAGAGAAACCGTATGAGTGTCCGGATTGTGGGAAAAGTTTCAGTCAGAATTCCAACCTTGTGAGACACCAGAGGACTCACACAGGAGAGAAACCATATGAGTGTCCGGATTGTGGGAAAGGTTTCAGTCAGAATATCAACCTGGTGATGCATCAGAGGACTCACACAGGAGAGAAACCGTATGAGTGTCCAGATTGTGGGAAAAGTTTCAGTACTAGGTCTATCCTTATAAATCATGTAGGTTTACACATAGGAGAGAAACCATTCAAATGCCCATACTGTGTACAGTGCTTTAAGCAAAATTCCTCCCTTAGCAAACACAAGAAAATGCACTTGAGGCAGAAGGTGTTGAGTGTAGAGAAGGCTTGAATTTAAGTTTTCATCTCCCATTGGTCATACAGCTGAAAACTATTTAATTTCTGGCCTGATTCTTTTTAGTCAAGCATGTCTCAGTATTGGACATGAAGTAGGAGAGAGAAAAATGGAAAATGCTAGTTTGAGAAAGGCCAACTACACATATCTGGCAATCAGCAGAACTTCCCAGTATGCTGCTGCAGGTCCTAAAAGATACATGATAAAAAGATAGGAGCACTCAGATTTTATGAGAGAATATATTAGGGATTTTTGTGGCAGTGACAAAAGCCCTGTAAAGTTTCAGATGGAAAGGCTGTTCTGCCTTGCAGTTGAACATGATGGGTGAGAGCTGCAGGAGTATTGAGCTGAGGAGAAAAGTCATTGTGGTTTTTAAGTGTAGGACGTTCAGGTTTAGGAACAGCCCCTGTTGTGACCTTGTTGGCTTGGAGGTGCCTGATTGACTGACTGATTGATCATATTTGTATTGCTGCCCATCTCAGAAAATAGTGACTCTGGGCAGCGTACAACAATTAAAAGAACCAATAAATACATATAAAACAATCATTAAAACTATAAAGAACACCAAATGAGAGCTTACCGCAGCAAGGCAGCCTTTGCAAAATCTCTCCCTTGGTAGTGAAGAGGTGAGAAAAGAATTGTACAGTGGAAAAAGTTTCATTTCTAGAAATGAATTGTGAAAGAACTGTTAGCTGGTCTCATCAGGTGTCTCTTGTTTTTGTTTGTGCCCCATTATCTCATTTTTTTAGAATTTCCCAAGCATCCTGAATGGTTTTCCCCTCCAGGATGTCCACCCGTGGAATCCTTATTTTATTTATTTATTTATTAGATTTATATCACCGCCCCTCTCCCCCAATGGGGGACTCTTAGAATCCTTCTTTTTCTTCCTCTCAGTTTGTTGAAGTCAGCTCTCTTAAAATCCAGAAGACCAGTCTGACCTGGTTCCGTTCCCCTTGCCTGCATTATGGGAAATCCTAGCATGACATGGTCACTCTCCCCCAAAGTCCCGACAACTTCCACTCCCTCAGTCGTTTCATCCCTATTAGTAAGTATTAAGTCCAGCATCGCTGACCCTCTAGTCCCCCACCCTTTGGATGATAAAGGTGTCAGCTGGGCATGTTGGGAACCTGTTCAATCTCCCACTTGCTGCATTTCTTTCCCAGTCAATGTCGGGGTGGTTAAAGTCCCCTGTTACTACGGTGGTGTGTTTCCTGGACACCTCTGCCGACTGATTTGCAAAGCGTTCAACTATTTCCTCTGCTTGGTTGGGCGGCCTTTAGTGCACCCCTATGTCATGCGCTGCCTACCGCTGAGTAAAACACAGACACTGTTTCAGGGAAAGCAGGTTCAGGTTTATTACAGCGTAGTGCTGGACGAGAAAAAAGTTGAGAGTGAAGGGAGCGCGCCGGTGCGGGGTTTAAATACCCCGCGCCGGTCAGCGCCCCCTCACTTTGGGTTGCGTCATCCCCCCTTTGTCCTGCATGCTTTCGTGCCGGTAGGTGAAGGGTTGCGGGGCCCCTGCTGGTGCCCCAGGATTGCCCATAATCTGTTTCTTCCTTCAGCCGGTGATTTCTGTCAGCTGGGCGATCTCCGTTGCGCTTTGCTGACAGCTTAGGTGTGCCTCGTGATCCGCCCTGTCTTTGTCTTTCCTTCTTCCTCTTTTGTGTCCTGATGGCTGAATCATCCGGCCGGGGTCTGTGTTTGTTGTTGTGCGTGCTTTGCTTATCTTAAGTCCCTTCCTCTGCTTCCTCGGTATTGTCATGTGTGCCGTTGTGCTGATGTCTTCAGCTCAACGGCACTCATGACATACTGCCCCCCGTCCGAATAGTGCCCCCCCCCCGGCCTTCCGGTTTCCTCCAGGAGAGCTGTCAAATTTTTTTGTTTGTTTTGTTTTTTAAATTTCCCGCCGGAGTGTTTTCGCCCCTCCCTCTGTTCCGCCCTCTACCTCGTGTCCATCTTTAGGGTGTGTTCCGAGTGCGCATGCCTCGACCACACCCTGGGAGTGCGCATGCCCCGGCCACACCCTGCTTGTTTGGCTCAGTTCGTCGTGGGAAGAGGCGTGGCTGGTCGGGTGCTTTTCAGCTCCAGGTAGGAACCTTATCTTTTTGCATTGTGCGATCGCCATTGTCATGTGTGCATCCTGGGCGTTGCCCCCAGGCATGCACTGGTGACCAATCGTCACTCCCTCGTGGGCCCGGGGCGGGGGAAGGGTGAGTCCCGGGGGGGAGGAGGTCTACTCAAGTTGCAGACTTGGGGGGCCCTTTCCCCTGGGGGCGCGGCGGGTGGGGGGGGAGGCCCGCGGGGAAAAGGGTGTTCAGGGGCCGGTTCGGCTTGGCGCCCCTTTGGCTTGTCGGGGTACGTCCTGTGGAATGCCCGGGTCAGGTCTGGCGCCTTGACGTGTTGCGCCGCCACCCATTCTGGGTGGGGGAAGTGTTTCCACCTTACTAGGTAGTGTAGTGTTCCCCGTTGACGGCGAGAGTCGAGTATGTCTCTTACTTCGAAATGTTGTTGGCCGTCGATCATCACTGGGGAGGGCAGTAGCGTGCTTGGGTGCCATCGAGAGGTGGTTGCAGGTTTCAGGAGGCTGCTGTGGAATACCAGGTGGAGTCTCCTTAGATTGTGCGGCAGGTCCAGGCGTACTGCCACCGGGTTCACTATCTGTGTTACTCGAAGCGGCCCAATATACTTAGGCCCCAGTTTTTTCGAGGGTTGAGGTGACTTCAGGAATTTGGTGGATAGGTAGACCATATCCCCTGCCTGGAACGTCGGTTGCTGGCGCCGGTGCTTGTCGGCCTGCTCTTTGTAGGCCGCCTGTGCTTCCTTCAGCGCTGCCGTGATTATTGGCCACGATTCCACTATCTTCCGTCCCCAGTCACTAGCGTCCACTTGGGGTCCTGGGGGTTGCGGTAGCTCCGGTATGGGTACGAAGTCGCGCCCAGAGACTACTTCGAACGGGGTTTTCCCCGTGCTCGTGTGGACGGCGTTATTGTATGCGACTTCTGCAAACGGGAGCAGTTCGACCCAGTCGTCTTGGTGGTAGTTGGTGTATGAGTGTATGAATTGTTCCAGGGTGGCATTGAGGACCTCTGTGGCTCCGTCCGTCTGGGGGTGCCAGGCCGTGGATAGGGCTTGTTGGGTCCCCGTCAGCTTTAGGAAGGCCCGCCAGAATTTCAAGGTGAATTGTGTGCCCCTGTCGGTCACCACGCGTGCGGGACATCCATGTAACCTGTACACGTGTATAAGGAAGAGTTTGGCTAGTTGCTGGGCGGACGGGACCGATGAACAGGGAATGAAGTGGGCCTGTTTCGAAAAGTAGTCTTTCACCACCCAAATGGCCGTTTTCTTCTGGTTGGGTGGGAGATCTACTATGAAATCCATGGAGATTTCCTCCCATGGGCGGGAGGGCTCCGCCACCGTTTGTAGAAGTCCCGGGGGCTTACCTGGTGCCTGTTTGGCCCTGGCGGATGTCGGGCAGGACGCTACATAGGCTTTCATGTCCCGTCTCAGCGCGGGCCACCAGAATTGATGTCGTGTTAGATGCAGGGTCTTTAGGAACCCGAAGTGTCCCGCTTGCTTGGTGTCGTGTGATCTGCGCAAGATCGCCTGGCGTTGCGAGTCCGGGACATATGTTCTGCCTTCCCCCCATGCCAGGTCCTGTGCCATCGTCACCTTGTCGGGGTTTGCTAGTAGCCAGGGGTCGGTTTTGAGGGCGGCGGTGAGGTCCGCGCGTATACCCCCTGGCAGTTGCGGGTGGCGCCGTCTGGTCACTGGTTGCCCCACCGTCGGTTGCGCCGTGGGGTTGGGCTGCCTCCGAGCGCCGCTCTGGGTGGTCACAGCCATCCCCAGCTGGGAAGCGGATAGGACCGTCCCGATCATATCTGGGGCGGGCTCTTCATCTTGGGGCAGTCGGGAGAGGGCGTCAGCCAGGAAGTTCTTTTTGCCCGGCATGAACTTCAGCTGAAAGTTAAAGCGGCTGAAGAATTGGGCCCATCTGACCTGTTTTGGGCTGAGGCGTCTGGGCGTCCGGAGGGCCTCGAGGTTCCGGTGGTCTGTCCAGACCTCGAATGGTTGGGTGGCTCCTTCCAGTAGGTGCCTCCATGTTTCTAGCACCGATTTTACTGCGAAGGCTTCCTTCTCCCACACGTGCCAACGCCTTTCTGTCTCTGAGAATTTCCTCGACAGGTAGGCGCATGGTTTCAGGACTCCTGTGGGGTCTTTTTGGAGTAGGATGGCCCCCAGGGAGAAGTCTGAGGCGTCGGCTTGGACCACGAACGGCCGTTCTGGGTCCGGGTGCGCGAGGATTGGCTCCGTGGTGAACAGCGCTTTCAGCCTGTTGAATGCGGTTTGGCACGCGGGAGTCCAATTTAGTACTGTCCCTGGGTTCTTGGCGCGTCGTGTGTCCCCCACCCCTTTAGTTTTGAGGAGGTCTGTTAGGGGGAGGGCTATCTCCGCGAACCCCCGTGCGAATGACCTGTAGAAATTCGCAAAGCCGAGGAAGCTCTGGAGTTGGCGCCTGTTACGGGGGCGTTCCCAATTCACCACCGCCTCGACTTTTGCGGGGTCCATCTCTATGCCTTCCCCGGAGATTCGGTACCCCAGGTAGTCTAGGCGTGCTTTATGGAATTCGCACTTTGAGGGTTTGGCATAGAGTTTCGCCCTTTTTAGCTTCTCGAGGACTTGTCTGACTAGGGTCACGTGTTCCTCGTGCGTCTGGGTGTAGATGAGGACGTCGTCTATGTAGACCAGGACCCCTTTGAACAGGTGTTCATGCAGAACCTCATTGATGAGCTGCATGAACACCCCCGGGGCCCCTGCTAGTCCGAATGGCAGCACTTTGTACTGAAAGGCGCCTAGGGGGCAGTTGAACGCAGTTTTCCATTCGTCCCCCTCCCTGATTCGGATTCGGTAGTACGCCTCGTGAAGGTCCAGCTTGGAGAATACTCTGCCCGTGGACAGGTGGGCGAGCATGTCTTTCACGAGGGGTAGGGGGTATTTATTGAATAGGGAAGCTGCGTTGAGGCCCCGGTAGTCGGTGCAGAGCCGTAGGGTGCCGTCTTTTTTCTCCCGGAATAAGACGGGCGCTCCGACTGGTGAGCATGCCGGCTCTATGAAGCCGCTCTCCAGGTTTTTATCGATGAACTCCCGGAGGGTTGTCATCTCCTTCGGGGTCATCGAGTAAATCTTCGGCCTAGGTAAGGGGACATCAGGCAGCAGGTCAATCCTACAGTCTGTCTTGCGGTGGGGGGGTAGTTGATCAGCCTCCGCCTCTCCGAAGACCTCTGAGAAGTCAGCGTATTGCTCAGGTAGGTCTTCTGGGGTAGCTATGTTGTCCTGGGTTGCCGCCTCTGCCCGTCCCACAGTGGGGTTGGTCCTGCCCGCCGGAACTGGCGCCCGGTACGCGCCGTCGTCGAATTGGAAAGTGCGGGTCTTCCAGTTGATGCGCGGGTTGTTTGTCGCGAGCCATGGTATTCCCAAGACTACGATGGGCCGCCCTATGTGGGTTACCACAAACGATGTTCGTTCGGTGTGGGTGCCCATTTGTAGGGTGACCGGCTCGGTCTGCATCGTGGCTGGTTTCCCTCCCGCTGTCGAGCCGTCCAGCTGGTGGAATGCCAGCGGCGTGGGGAGGGGGAGGCAGCGTAGGTCGAGCTTGGCGACTATGTCAGGGTGGATCAGGTTTTTAGAGCACCCCGAGTCCACTAGTGCCACGGCCATGGTGGCTCTGTTGCCCACGGAGAGCTTGATTGCCGCCATTATTATGGAGCTTTCGTCGCTCTGTCGAAGTGATTCACGCCCCTGTCCCACCACCTGCCTCGCGGCGCGTTTTAGGGCAGGCGGGGAGCGTTTCCCGCTGGCTGGTCTGGGCCTTCGGCGTCCTCCCCCCCCAAGTAAGCGTCCCAGCCTTCGTCCGGTGTCGCTGTGGCTCCGGTCATCCGGCGGTGGGGGGGCGGCGGCGGGTTAGTTGGTTTGAGGCTAGGTTTCAGTGCGGGTTTGGGAGCGCTAGCTAGGGTTCGGTTGGAGAAGCAATCTGCCGTTTTGTGCCCCATTTTTCCGCACCTCCCGCAGGGCCCGCGAGTAAACTTCTTCTTTTGATATGTGGGACCGGCCGGCCCCAAGTGTGGCGCGGGTACCTTTGGGCTGGTGTTGGTTTTGTCTTCTGTCGTCGCCATTAGGAAGGTGCGGTGCGCGTGTTCCGCTCTCCCCGCGAGGTGGATCCAGCCTTGCAGAGTCTCCGGGTCGTCCCGGTAGAGAGCCCATTGGAGTACCTCGCGGTTGAGGCCCCTTTTGAACATTTCTAGCAGGGTGGTCTCGGACCAGTCGTTGATCTTCCCTGCGAGGGCTTTAAATTCGAGGGCGTAGTCCGGGACAGTTCGTGCGCCCTGTTTGAGGCCTTGGAGTGCGCTTTTAGCCCTCTCTTTGGCTAGTGGGTCCTCAAAGTAGGGCTTCATCTCGGTGATGAAGGCATGGAAGTCAGAGAGGGCGGGGGAGTTGGACTCGTACATTTGGACGTACCAGTCCGCCGCCCTGTCTTGTAGTTTGATCGCCACGGCTGCGATCTTGTCCGCTTCTGAGTTAAAGGAGTGTCCGTGCCGCCCCATGAACTCCCTGGCGTTCGTGATGAAGAACGACAGTTTCGCGGGGTTCCCGTTGAAGAAAATGGGGAAGTCCTTTGGGGCCCGGGTGTTCGGTGAGTCCCCTCTTCTCGCTCCCCGATCCATGGCTTCGTCCACCTGGGGCGCTTGCCGGTTAGCATTTGGCCTATGGGGGTGCCCAGGCCCGCTCGGGGTTTGGATCGGGGTGTGTACCTGCACGGGGACGTAGTTGTGAGGTATGGAGGACATCAGCGACTGCAGTGTGGTCCCGAGGTCCCTTAGTTGGGCCTCCATGGCCGCGAGTCTGGCTTGCGTTTCTCGGTCCGAGATCCACGCCGCAGCTGTGGCCGGACCTGTCAGCGTTTCCGGACGGTTGAGCCACCGGTGGGGTTCAGGCGTTCCCTTCCGCTGGTCAGCTTCCTCAGTTTGGAAGTGATTCGGCTGGTTTGCCTCTCCGTCCTCCGCCGCGCTTGCTGCAGTTGGGCTGAAGCTCCACGCCTGTGGCTGGGGTGCGATGTGGGGCGGGGAGGTTTCCGCGGGTCCCGGGAGGTATGTTGCTCCCTCCCGTGGCCAGGACGCCTCCGCCTCCCTCCGGGGTTGGAGCTGAGGCTCGGGGTGGGCCGGGAGGGTGTCCGTGGCTCCTGGGGTCCACGTTGCCTCTGGCCTCGGTCGGTCCTCCTCCTCTTCTCGCCGTGCGGCTCGGCCGCCCTGGCTGCGACGCGTCGGCTTCATCGCCCTCCGCTCGTGTTCTTCTCGCCGTTTGTTCCGCGGCTCGTTGGTGTCCGGTGGGGCTTGGCGAGGCTGAGTTTATGACTCTCAGCTTTATGTCATGCGCTGCCTACCACTGAGTAAAACACAGACACTGTTTCAGGGAAAGCAGGTTCAGGTTTATTACAGCGTAGTGCTGGACGAGAAAAAAGCTGAGAGTGAAGGGAGCGCGCCGGTGCGGGGTTTAAATACCCCGCGCCGGTCAGTGCCCCCTCACTTTGGGTTGCGTCATCCCCCCTTTGTCCTGCATGCTTTTGTGCCGGTAGGTGAAGGGTTGCGGGGCCCCTGCTGGTGCCCCGGGATTGCCCATAATCTGTTTCTTCCTTCAGCCGGTGATTTCTGTCAGCTGGGCGATCTCCGTTGCGCTTTGCTGACAGCTTAGGTGTGCCTCGTGATCCGCCCTGTCTTTGTCTTTCCTTCTTCCTCTTTTGTGTCCTGATGGCTGAATCATCCGGCCGGGGTCTGTGTCTGTTGTTGTGCGTGCTTTGCTTATCTTAAGTCCCTTCCTCTGCTTCCTCGGTATTGTCATGTGTGCCGTTGTGCTGATGTCTTCAGCTCAACGGCACTCATGACACCCTATGGCAGTGTGATTTCTTTTTCCCCGATATTCACCCAAATGCCTCCAAGAAGGCATTCATCCTATGGTAATATCACCTGTTATGATGTCCCATTTTATTATTATTTTTTTATTTATCACATTTTTATCACCACCCATCTCCCCCACATGGGGGATTTTATTACGGTTAGGGGCTGCAATCTCTTGAAATGGACCAAAAACCTGTGGATCCTTGAGGGGGACGTACCATAATGCAAAATCTTGCATTCTAAATCAGTGTTTAGAATCCACCCCAGTGAGGGCAAAGTATACTTAGTGGCCACAGAATACTGATGTCTTTGGTGAATAAAACGGGACAATAAGACAGAGGGAATGGAATGGAATGACTTGGAAGGGGCCATGGCTGGCTGGTTACTGCAATGGTTTATGGCAGATCGTCTGTTTCTTTTGATTACCATCCTGCGAAGACTTCATATTTTTTCTTTTGGGAGATGTCTCATGCGTACACCCAAACCCCCAGAAGGCAAAAAGTGGGGGAATGGGTATGAGTCTGAGGATAATCTTTACAATAATTTATCTCATGCTTAAGAATTAAACGCGGAACAGAAAGAAAGGAATAATGATAGATAAATTAGACCCTACAAAACCTACTAATATATCTATTTTCTACTAAAACTCTTGTGTCTGTTGGTTTATTTGTAACCTTCAGTCGCACAAAACAGTGCATCATAGGGCAACGATCTTTGAACCAAGGTACCTCAAATGGGCTAGCTTACAGAATGCCAAGACCCATTACTCCCGTGCAAATGAAATTTGGGGAAGCTGTGGCTGTTTCAGCACCATCATGCTGCTGCTGCTTCAGCGCTTCCTCGTCGTGGTCAGCCGAGGTCATGTGATCCTAATTTCCAACTCTTGCTGACACCCTCCCGCTAGTCAATGGGGAAGCCGGCAGTCTAATCTGGATGGTGATTTCCGAGGCTCCCTGCCAGCTTCCTACAAGTGAAGTCTTTGCTTGTGGGACTCTTGCAGGGAGAAAATCAATGGTGGGGTAAGTGTCCCCGCCCACACACCCTCCCTCACGCACCCTCCCGGACCCTTTCCGCACCTCTTGAACAACCCCTCGCAGCCTCACATATTCTCCCTGACCCATGCCGCACCCTCACACACCTCCCTGATACATACACCGCTTGCACACCCCCTTGCTGCACCTCTCACACACCCCTTGCAGCCTTGAGCACCATCCATTTCAAATGCCATGTGTCTCACACACTCCCTGGCCCACACCTTGCCTTTCATGCAGCGCTGTGCAGCCCTCGCTGCATCTCTGGCACATATCCTTGCATTTTTGTGCACCCTCTCTGACTCATGCTTCGTCTTTTGCACCCCTCTTGCACCTTCGAGCACCCACCCTGCACCCTCGCCGCACCTGTCACATACTCCCTCACACCCTCGTGCACCCTGCCTGAAATTCGGTGCGCCTCTCGAGAAACCTCTCTGATCCATGCCGCGCCCCCCATAGACACTCCCTTTCCTGCACTGCACCTCTTAGGTACCCCATCGCACCCTTGCACCACCTTCCTCACCTGTGCTGCACCTGTTGTGCATCTTTTCAGACCCTCACACACCTCCCTGACCCACATGGCTCTTCTTGTGCACACCCCCCAACCCTCACTACAGCTCTTGAGCACCCCTTTGCGCCCTCATGTACCATCTTTGACTTGGGTGTACATGAGGGAGGGAGGAAGGAGAGAGGGAGGGAGGGAGGGAAGATTTCTGATGCTTCCTGCCAGCATCCAACAAGGAAAGTCAGTGGGGATGCTGGCAGGAAGTTGGAAGTCACCCCTGCTTCCTCTGTTTTTTTGCCCTCCCGTCATCATTCTGTTTCTCTCTTTAGGCAAGGAAATATCTCTGAAACGATGACCCAACAGGTCATGGGTGGTCTAGTTGCTAATACGATCAAACCAAATTAAAACAAGGCAGAACATACAAGCCAGAGGAGCTGGTCCCCAGGGCCCAGCCAGAAGACATGAGTCCCCAGTCAGAGGAACACTCCATTTCCTCGGAATAAAAGTGTCAAGCTCAGATTTAAAGACAAAAAGGATCTGTTTTCTGAAGAGTGAGGGGGAGCTGATTGCAAAGATGTCGGACTAGATCTTGAAAGGCTGCAGCCTTGAATTTGCTGTTGGAGTAGCAGGAAAGGGCAGATTTTGTGGGGAGTATCCGGTGTAAGAAGATCCAGTCTGGTGCAGTGGTTCAGGCCCCAGGCTAGAAACCAGGAGATGCTCGGTTCTAGTCCTGCCTTAAGCACAAAGCCAACTGGGTGACCTTGGGCCAGTCCCTCTCTCTCAGCCCTAGGAAGCAGTCAATGGCAAACCACTTCTGAAAAACCTTGCCAACAAAACTGCAGGGACTGGTAGAGCTAGAAAGTTGTGAGCAAGTGTTCACATTCACCAGAAATCTTGCGGGCAGGGTGCTTCTCCCAAAGCTTTAATCAGGACACTCCAAACCAGCTTTTCTCAACCTTTTGACCCCAGTAATTTCTTGAAAAATGCACTTCTCCCTCCGCTTCCTTCAATATATCCCTCCCTTCCTGCAATGTAGTGTTCACCTGTTATCAACAGTCTCCACTACCTCGCATCAAAAATTAAGAATGGAGTTCTACACTGTACTACCAGAGAGCTCATAATTTTTAAAATAAATCATCTGCCAGGGAACCCCTAGTGGTTAGACCAGGGTTTCTCAACCAGGTTCCATGCAACCCTATGGTTCTGCAAGAGGTCACTAGGGGTTCCCTGGCAGATCATGATTGATTAAAAAAATTATTTCAAATTTTGGCAACGCGCTTTCACATTGATGAGCAGAGACCAAGCAAAGATCTAGTTAGAACTCTTTCTGAGCTCTGGTAGTGTGAGGGTGGGAGGGAGGAACAGGAAGGAAGGAATATATTGAAGAAAGGGGAGGGAAAAGTGCATTTTTCAAGAAATTAATGGTCTCATCTAACCTAGTCTGTGATGTCAGTCTCTCCCTCCCATGTCTTTTCCTTGCAGTTTTCCTGTACAGGTAGTCCTTGCTTAACAACCACAGTTGGGACTGGAATTTTGGTTGGTAAACGAAGGGGTCATTAAGTGAATCATATCCGATTTTACAACCTTTTTGCGGTGGTTGTTAAGCGAATCATGTGGTTCCCCATTGATTTTGCTTGCAAGAAGCTGGCCTTGGAGGTTGAAAATGATTATGTGACCATGGGACACTGTGAAGGTCATAAATGCGAACCAGTTGCCAAGCACCCAAATCATGATCATGCAACCACGGGGACACTGCGACAGTCATAAGTGTGAGGACCGATCGTAAGGTAGTATTTGCAGCACCTTTGAGTCTGAACCAACACTAAATGAATGGTTCTTAAGACTACCTGTAGTTATTTTATTCCCTTATTTTAAATAAATTTGTACACATTTATTTGGTCATGTCTGAGGGTCCAATCTGGTGATTTTTGAAGAGGAGGCATCTGAGAGGAGGGTTGTAGAACAGACAATACCGGTAAGTTTAATGATGATAATGATATTGAAGAATTTAAATCTTTTCAGGCATTTCTCTGCACTGGTACAACCACAGACTCAAAAAAATCTGTCTTTACAGTGGAAGCTAGCTATCAATGGGTTTTACATGGATTGGTGATCCAAGTTGTCCTATTCTGTTGTGCCTCATCTGCGGCAAACACCTGACAAATGCAGCAGTGGCTCCTGCAAAATCAAAAAGACACAAATCACAACCATATGACAAGTAAAAGTCTGCTTATTTTAAACGGCTGTGGGAATCACAGAACAAACAGAGTAAAGCTTTTGTTAATAAAATGGCAGGCAGTAAAAAAAAAAAGCCCAAGAAACTGGTTATTTAGTAGTAGAACTTTAATTTGATTTAACTTAGTTTAATTTTCACATTTGTATGACTGCCCATCTCACAAAAAGCGACTCTGGGTGGTGTTTTATTACTTATTACAGAGCAAAGGAAAAGTCACACTTTGGGTAAGGAAGTAATCACGCCAGCATGTAAAGTAATCGTGGGGACCAGATGCAGCGCAAGAAACTGAAAAGGTTCCACGGACAATCCGTACAATTAAGTCAGCATATGGAGGGCGTCGCATTTTGTGTGATCAGCTGCTTTTCTCTCCAAGCTGATGAGTCAACAGATTCCACCAATAAATGTCGTATTGTGGCACTTGTAAGATTTGTAAATGATGGTGGAATTCAAGAAAGCTTTTTCTGCTGCAAAGAACTACATGAAACATGCAAAGGCCAAGATGTCTTCAATGTTTTGTCTTCATCTCTGGAAACAAGAAGTCTGTCTTGGAGGAACCGTGTTGGCCTCTGTTCTGATGGTGCTCCCTCAGCGGTTGGCTCCACGAGAGGTTTTGTTTCCCTTGTGAGGAAAGAAAATCCTGATGTTGTCACAACACTCTTCTTTCTTCACAGAGAGGTGTCGGTGTCAAAAACCCTTGGTTCTCGGTGCTACAAAAAAGGTTAACTTTTAAACGAAGACCAGTTCACTCCAGAACGTTTTAAAAAGTGTGTGAAAACCAGGGCAAAGAGGACATAAGTCTCCTGTTACGCAGAGAAATATGGTGGCTCAGCAGAGGAAGAGTTCTCAACAGGGTGTTGAGATGAAGGCAGAATTGCAAGAGTATTTTCGAGAAAACGGTATTCCACATTTCGCTGAGGGCTTTGGAGATGGAGAATGGTTGCAGGAACTAGCATTCTTAGCGGACTTCTTTCATCACAGGAACCAGCTGAACAAGTCTCCGCAAGGCACTGGAGAAAACGCTGTGACTCCAAGTCACAAGATTCTTGCATTTAAAAGAGAACTGAATGTTTGGGAAAATCATGTTGCCAAAGGAAATAGTGAAATGCTTCCACTGTGGACATGATATGGATCCTGCCTGGCACTAAATCTGCCCCTAATCATTCATGTCAGTTTTAATGGGCAGGTGTGAGTGCTGTTGCTTCTGTGGGCAACAGGTCAAAATCCACACACTCCAGAAAGAGTTGTTTAAAAAATTTGAGGTAACACCTAGGATTCTAGAAGGAGGTCCCTCAAAACAGCCCTGTGGGGGAGAAACTGGATACCTGAAGGAGCCTATCCTGAGGGAGAGTAGGGATGGCTGGTAGAAATCTTGGGTGGCACCTTTCAACTTCCACTAAAGCGTTACCTTCATTCAACAACAATTTGCTTCAGGCCCACTATATGGTTTGTGGAAGTTGTGTAGGGCTTGGCATTGTCTAGCTGTAAGCTTGACAAAGGCAGTTTGGTGTAGTGGTTAAGACACCAGGCCAGAAGCCAGGAGACCCTGAGTTCCAGTCCTGCCTCGGGCACGAAGCCAACTGGATGACCTTGGGCCAGTCACCCCCCCCCCTCTGCGCTGGGAAGAAGCAGCAGGCAAGGGCAAACCACTTCCAAATGCTTGCCTAGAAAACTGCAAGGACTTCTGGCAGTTGCCAGAAGTCAACACTGATTCAGTGGCAACACACATACTCAGAGACAGGTTGATCAAAATTGTTTTCATCTCCAAAAGGCACCAAGAGGGATGAACTATGAGAGCAACATATTTAAGGGTGCTGCCAAGGCAGGATTTGAAGTGGGGACTTGATTTATACTTCTGTCTATATCCATCATCTCCCACGAGTATTAGCTCATTTTTATTTTTGTAGCAATTTGTAATTGTTAACTGATCAGGTATTTCCAATTATGTGTCCCTACAGAACCATTCTGTCTTCCCCTTCCATCATCCCCCCACACCTCAATCAGTTTAGCCACTCTGTGAAGTGAGGTGACCATATTGCTTAGCGACAGCAATCTCAGCAGTCCCCGTTGCCGTCGTTAAACAAGGACCTCCTTGCAACTTCCCAGCGGCTTCCAACAAGCAGTCAATGGACAACCCAGCAGGAAGGTGCAAGTTGCAGTCATGTGGTGTCATGCTTAGCGTGAAACTGTCCTGGATCTCCACTTTGCATGATGTAACTTTTTCAATGCATGGAGGAAAAAGATCCCTCTGGCTTTCCAAAGAGATAAAGGGGGTTCCTGTGATACATGCTAAAAGATAAAAGGATTTTCAGGTCAAGAGGCAGGCCTGGGAGCACTAACAACTCCGTGCAGTGCATTTTGAGGAAGTAGAGACTGGTGTGGGCACAATAGCCGGGTTGGCTGGGCTCCAAACAGGCTGGAGTTGTTGGGATAGAAGGTTGCATGGCGTGTTTCTGTTTAGAATTCCATCCAGCCATTTCTGCTTTTTCTGGTCCTTCCGTTCCATTCTCCCCTTTCCAATTTTCAGTATTCCTCCAGCAGTCCAAATCCTATGTCTTTCCCCAGGCATATATGTGCGCTTCAGAGCCTACTAACCCCACCCCAGCAGATGGATGATGCTATTTTGACTGGGCTTTTTTGAAAAAAGGAAAAGGCAGAGGTCCACTTTTCCCTGCACATGCTCCCAATTATCAAGCTACTGAGTTAAAAACAAAGAAAAATAATTCGCTGGCATACGATACAGTGAAAAAAAGGATGAAATTTCAAATGAACATTTTGTCCCCTTGGTTGTCCAGTTCTCAAAAAGGGCCTTGCACTTAGGCTTCCTGAGGTGGATTTGCTTAGCTGGCAGTGAAAAACGTAGTCTCTTGATCCTATCTCATTCGCAGGGATCCCACGCGGCCCATGGAGTCCTGGAGGATCTGGTTACCACTTTGCCCCCCTGTGCATAGAGAAAAACTCCCAGTTCCTCTGCACAGAGATGAGGAATGTGGAAGGGAAATTCTGGTCTGGATTTCCCTGAGGAATGGACTTCAAGCCAGGATCAGTTTCCGAGGAGAGTTTTATTCTGGTCAGCTGAGCAGACACGATTCCCAAATAGGAATGTTGGTGACAATTGCTAGAGAGAAGGAAGAAAGTGTGTGTTGGAAGTGTGAAGTAGATGGAGTTGGCTGAGAGGGAGAGATTGACAGCTTTGGTTAGAGAAAAGACATTGACTAATTTTAATGTGACCTGGAAACCCCTTTTGTGTGAAACAGAAGAAAATGAAATCATGATATCCGGATCTGATCGTCAGAAATAACAGTGGACAAGAGAATCAATGAAAGCTCTGCTGTAAACTGAGTAAGAGTTTAATGGAAATGAATACTTATATCTGTAGCAAAGAAAGTCCAAAGTCATTCTTTTTCTGTATTTTCTTCCTTTTCCTTTTCTTTTCTGCACTTTTGACTATGTTCTTTTTTCTACTTTGCTTTCTTACTCTACTTTTTTCATTTCTTGTTTGCTTTTATCTTTTAACCCTAAAATTTTAATAAAAGTTTAATTAAAATAAGATAGATGGGTGGAATGCACCATTGTATGAGGTTCTTTTTCAGTTTTTCTTGTTTCTCTGTCTCTTATTTTCTATCTTTGCTTTCGTTTTGTATATTTATTACATTAAAAATTTCTAATTAAAAAAGGAATGTGTGTCAGACAAAAAGTATGGCAACTTTTCTACTCTTCTGTGTGTACATGCATAGTACCACCCTTTTTACAATCCTTTCAAATGTTTCTTTGGAAAGTTTATCAGTTTTTTTTTTACCACATAGAGACAGTCTCCCCCTCTTCCCAAGCACCCTTTTACTAGGCACTGCTGCGTATGTCCCTCTCTTCCTTTGACCTAACGGAGACTACCAGGCAAGCGAATTTACAGGCGCACGTGGCATTGAGCCTTTCGCAGACTTAGAATCTCCTCCTGCAGGAACAAAGCCAGCTTGCTGGGAACACCGGCTCCAAGACCCTGGGCGCGCTTCGAAGCAGCCCTGGCCAGCATGAGTGACGCTGGCTCTCTCGGAGCCTGTGGCCTGTTGGGGCTCCCAGGTCCTAAATCCTTTTGAGCCCCAGGAAATCAGGCACGACGTTTTAGGAGGTAGAGAGGTTTTGGTCTCCACGGAGAGGCAAGCCCTGTGACAGAGCAGGAATCTTTTGATCAGCCTTTGATCCGCCCTCCACGTGTTGTGCCCAAACGGCCTGGGAATCCTCAAGGCTGAAAGCGAACTCCTCTGGGAATTGGGAAGGCTGCTCAGAGTAATTCGGCCCTCTAGCGAGATTTAGGCTCCGCAGTGTAAGGGAGGTGTGCTTTGTCATTGCCTGTCTGCACGCCATTTCCCCCCAGAGTGCTTTCCCTTGGTTTACTTCCTGCTTCTTGCAAACGACATTTGTGCTCAGTTGGAGTGGCGAAGAGTGCGCCCTTGGGAGACCCGAAAGAACAGGGTAGGGATAGAACTTCATGGAGAAAATCCATCGATGTGGTCGCTGGGAGTCGAAAAGGACTTGACGGCGCCTAATCAAAAAAGCAGCTTAGGGTAGAGACTGGACGAGTGTGTTTTTCAGCCTCATGTCGCTAGGTGGCGCTCTAGGAATAAGCAAACCCCACGCCTATAAAACTGGCAATACGGTAGCTGCGTGTGTGGCTGCTGAGGTCCGACGTGCGACGAGAGGGGGAACTTGGGAGCTGGAAGAATAGAGTATTGGATTGCTAGAGGGGATGTCGGAGGAGCGGAGGAGGGCAGGGGAACTTCCTGTTCCGGCTTCCGCCTGGGGGAGAGTGGCGTGGTGGAGTGCTCTGTGGTCTTCCCGGGGCTGGTCGGAGCAGCAGCGGCCGGAAGGTGAGCGGAGAACGGGTGGGAGGAGAGGCCGGGAGCGAGCGGGGCTGCCTCGTTGCCTCCGCGGGGGAGAATCAGATGAGCAACTCCGCTGGAAAATGCCAGCCGCTGCATCTGCCTCCCCTCCCCACATTTTCTTCCCCTGGTGCTGCACGCTTTGAAACTGGTGCATGCACTTTTCTGGCGGTCGGGAGATTTAAAGAGTTTCCTTCACGTTAGCCTTGACTTCTTTTGATGTTTCCTTGGCAACAATCTGGGACTGATCTGCCACTGCCTGGGATGGCTTTTTTCCTTCCAAGTCTAGCCAACAGTCTCTCCCATCTAACCAGGTTCAACTCTGCTTAACCCAGAACTTTTTTTTAATCCCCATTGAGGACTATTTGGGATGTTCAGGTGTAGAGGTAGTCTTCGCATACCACTTGTTTAGTGACCATTCAAAGTTAGGATGGCACTGAAAAGGAGACTTACAACTGGTTCTGAAACTTGTGGCCCTCCAAGCGATTTGGGTGCTGGCAACCGGTGCACATTTACAACGGTGGCAGTGTCTTGCAGTCACATGATTGCTGTTTGCCACCATCACATCCAGCTTCTGAGAAGCCAAATCAAAGGGGAATCCAGCAGGAAGCTGCAAGTCACAGTCATGTGACATTGCACTTAATGTCCCATGGCGATGTTTCCTTTTACTGCCAAGTCTCGCCAACAACCACAGGATTTTCTAGTGGTGTTCCATTCATGTATCATGGTTGTTTGACATTGTGCTTAATGACCCACAGTGATTCGCTTAATGACCACAGCCAGAACCGATGATGTCAGCGCATTCACATGTCTTTATTTTTTAATTTACTGTATGGTAAGGTTTCCCTTGACATTAAGTCCAGTTGTGTCCGACTCTAGGGGGCGGTGCTCATCTCCGTTTCAAAGCCAAAGAGCCGGCGTTTGTCTGTAGACACTTCCGTGGTCATGTGGCCGGCATGATTAAACGGAACGCCGTTACCTGCCCGCCGAAGCGGTACCTATTAATCTACTCACATTTGCATGTTTTCGAACTGCTAGGTTGGCAGGAGTAATTTACTGTATATATCCAATTTATTCCCCACTCATATCACTCAGAGAGCAACTTAATGAACGAGCTGTTTAGTGACAGAGTTGCTGGTCCCAATTTTATTCTGAAAGGAGGACTACCTGTATTGTATGGTGATCCCCCCAGACTGGTTGTGAAACAGCACTTTCTGCTTTTTTCTTATTTGGAGCTGAGGAGTTGAATGGACAAAATGTGCTTTAAATCTTGCAGAGCCTTTGGGCACCATTTCATCTGTTGAAGCCCCCCAGTGCTCTCAAAGTAGCCCCAAAAGATTGACCTTACCCAATTCTGGGACATTTTACAGGCTGAAATACAGATGGATTTTCTACATACATACATTTGTAGGTGTGTGTATCTGTATTTCTCTCTGTGTGCATCTATGTGCATGTGTAGAATCTATCCCCAGCATTTCGAGATATCCTTGATGATAACCCTTTGCAGTGCTAAGAATCTGTGATTGACCCAAGCCAGCAGGTGAAGTTCAGGATTTGAACTTGGATATCGCTAGTCTTCTCTGTGTCCAATAAATCATAATGTTAGAGGTTAATCTAGCCTTTTGGGATGTTCGCTTTTTCATTGTAATCTATGTTTTTTGTTGCTGTTTGCACATGTTGTACAGCCATTTTATAGATAATAATTAAAGTAACACTTTTATATGAATCTTATAGACAAAAAGATGCCAAAAAGAGCCTTCTCAACAACTGAGAATCATGAGCAGCGTTAAAAAGGAAAGCAAACAAAGCCAGCAATCAAACCTTTTCCACTTTCTCCAGAGAACCCCAGAACTCTTCTTCCCCAGCAGGTGACAGATGAGGGAGAGGAAAACAGAGAGTTTTGTGCTGGAAACAATTGAGTAGGTGATATTCAAATATTACCTAAAAGGGTCAAGCAGATAATTTCCAAATTCAGACAAGGAGAGAAATATCTGGAAGTCAGTGGGGAGGAAGAGGTCACTTGGATAGCCACGTAGGGTAGACAGTAACACAAGCCTCACCCTGTGAGGAAGGAAAGAGCCTGAATCAAAGCAGCACCAAACAAGGGATCAGAAATAGTTTTGATCCCTTCGAGAATCCAAGAATATCAGTGGTGGAAAAGCACAGATTACAGATCAGAGCTGATTATGCACGAGAGGACCCACACCGGCGAGGAGGCCAACCAGTCTTCTCAAAGCGGCAAAAGGTTTAGCAAGAACGCCACCCTGGTGAATCACAAGAGGTCTTACACTGGGGAGAAACTGTATGAGTGTCCGGATTGTCAGAAAAGTTTCAGTTGGCATTCCAGACTGGTGATACACCAGAGGACTCACACAGGAGAGAAACCCTATGAGTGTCAAGAATGTGGAAAACGTTTCTGTTTGAAGTCCAACGTGGTGATACATCAGAGGACTCACACAGGAGAGAAACTGTATGAGTGTCCAGATTGTGGGAAAAGTTTCAGTCAGAATTCCCACCTGGTGAGACACCAAAGGACTCACATGGGAGAGAAACCATATGAGTGTCCAGATTGTGGGAAAAGCTTCAGTCGGAATTCCAGCCTGGTGAAACACCAGAGGTCTCACACAGGAGAGAAACTGTATGAGTGTCTGGTTTGTGGGAAACATTTCAGGCAGAATTCCCAACTGGTTAACCACCAGAGAACTCACACAGGAGAAAAACCGTATGAGTGTCCAGATTGTGGTAAAAGTTTCAGTCAGAATTCCAGCCTGGTGTTGCACCAGAGTACTCATACAGGAGAGAAACCCTATGAGTGTCAAGAATGTGGGAAAAGTTTCAGTCGGAAGGCCAGCCTGGTGATACACAAAAGGACTCACACAGGAGAGAAACTGTACGAGTGTCCAGATTGTGGGAAAAGTTTCAGTCGGAATTCCCACCTGGTGAGACACCAAAGGACTCACACGGGAGAGAAACCGTATGAGTGTCCAGATTGTGGGAAAAGCTTCAGTCGGAATTCCAGCCTGGTGAAACACCAGAGGTCTCACACAGGAGAGAAACCGTATGAGTGTCCAGATTGCGGGAAAACTTTCAGTCAGAATATCAACCTTGTGATGCATCAGAGGACTCACACAGGAGAGAAACCATATGAGTGTCTGGATTGTAGGAAACATTTCAGGCAGAATTCCCAAATGGTGAACCACCAGAGAACTCACACAGGAGAGAAACCGTATGAGTGCCTGGATTGTGGGAAAAGTTTCAGTCAGAATTCTGGCCTGGTGAACCACCAGAGGACTCACACAAGCGAGAAACCATATGCGTGTCCAGATTGTGGGAAAAGTTTCAGTTGGAATTCCAGCCTGGTGTTGCACCAGAGTACTCATACAGGAGAGAAACCGTTTGAATGTCCAGATTGTGGGAAAAGTTTCAGTCGGAATTCTGGCCTGATGAACCACCAGAGGACTCACACAGGCGAGAAACCATATGAGTGTCCAGATTGTGGTAAAAGTTTCAGTCAGTATTCCAGCCTGGTGTTGCACCAGAGGACTCATACAGGAGAGAAACCGTTTGAGTGTCCGGATTGTGGGAAAAGTTTCAGTCGGAGTTCTGGCCTGGTGAACCACCAGAGGACTCACACAGGAGAGAAACCATATGAATGTCCAGATTGTGGTAAAAGTTTCAGTCAGTATTCCAGCCTGGTGTTGCACCAGAGTACTCATACAGGAGAGAAACCGTTTGAGTGTCCGGATTGTGGGAAAAGTTTCAGTCAGAATTCCTGCCTGGTTAAACACCAGAGGACTCACACAGGAGAGAAACCATATGAGTGTCCAGATTGTGGTAAAAGTTTCAGTCAGAATTCCAGCCTGGTGTTGCACCAGAGGACTCATACAGGAGAGAAACCGTTTGAGTGTCCGGATTGTGGGAAAAGTTTCAGTCGGAATTCCCATCTGGTGATGCACCTGAGGACTCACACAGGAGAGAAACCGTATGAGTGTCCAGATTGTGGTAAAAGTTTCAGTCAGAATTCCAGCCTGGTGAACCACCAGAGGACTCACACAGGAGAGAAACCGTACGAGTGTCCAGATTGTGGGAAAAGTTTCAGTCAGAATTCCCATCTGGTGATGCACCTGAGGACTCACACAGGAGAGAAACCGTATGAGTGTCCAGATTGTGGTAAAAGTTTCAGTCAGAATTCCAGCCTGGTGAACCACCAGAGGACTCACACAGGAGAGAAACCGTATGAGTGTCCAGGTTGTAGGAAAAGTTTCAGTACTAGGTCTATCCTTATAAATCATGTATGTTTACGCACAGGGGAAAAACCATTCAAATGCCTAGACTGCGCACAGCACTTTAGTAACTTACTTCCTAATCAAACAAGAAAATCCACATGAGGGAGAATATTATGTTTGTAGAGAAGCCTTGAATTTCATTTCTAATCTCCCATTGGAAGTCCTGCTGAGAAATTAACTATTTAATTTCTGGCTGTTTCTTTTAGTCAAAGATTAGACATGAGGGCCGAGGGAAGAAGTGGAAAGAGTTTGATAAAGATTGACTACATGGATCCGGCTATCAGCAGAACTTCCTGGATATTTCCTTTTGCAGAAATAGTATTTTTTTCTTTTTTTTAAAGAGTTTATTAAAGTTTCAAAATATAGACAATACAAAGTGGAGAAAAGCTTGAGAAAAGACCTTATAGAAAAAGATCAAACTAAAAATGGAGAAATATTTAGAAAGAAATACAAAGAAAGTGAGTTCTGATCTTAATACAAATCGCTTGCTCTTAACTAAACAATAAACCTTATTCCTATAAAAAATAATTTAATTATCAAAATCCAAAATCAAAACTTAATTTTTTTCAGATACAAGCAAATAATGCAGAAGTGGTTTCTACATAGAAACAAATCCAGAGACAGTATTTTCTCTTATCAATGCTGTCAACTTTGCCATCCCTGCCAATTCCAGTAATTCGCCATCCATCCTTTCATTGTGCGAATTTATTTATTTTTCCATCTTTGCGCATACAAAAGTCTTGTAGACGCAGGAAAAGCCACATGAGGCAGAAGGTGATGAGTGTAGGGAAGGCTTGCATTTGACTTCTGATCTCCGTTTGGTCCAGCTAAAAAGTATTTAATTTCTGCCCTGATTCTATTTAGTCAAACATGTCTCAGTATTAGACCTGAGGGAGGAGAGAGAAAAATGGAAAATGATAGTTTGGAAAAGGGTAACTACATGTATCTGGCAATCAGCAGAAGTTCCCAGTAAGCTGCTGCAGGTCCTAAAAGATACAGGAAAAAAAGATAGGAGCAGTCAGATTTTATGAGACAATATACTGGGGACGTTGTGGCAGTGAGAAAAGCCCTGCAAAGTTTCAGATGGAAAGGCTGTTCTGCCTTGCAGTTGCACATGATGGAAAAGAGCTCTAGGAAAGTTGAGGAGAAAAGGCATTGTGATTTTGAGCATAGGATCTCCAGGTGTAGGAACAGCCCCTGCTGTGATTGTGTTTGCCTGGAGGTGCCTGCTTGTTACCCTTGGATGGCTGTTGCTGATAGCAGCGGCAAGAGGCTGACCCTTTTGTTACATCCCCCTTGGTGGTGGAGATGGGAGGAAAAAATTGCACAGTGGAAATGTTTTATGTCTAGAAATGGATTGTGTAAGAACCATTCATGGCTTTTGAGAGGGAAAAAAGACTGGGTAGTGTCAGCGTTGCTGTAAAAGTGGAGCCAAGGTAAGGCAAAGCTCCCTTCCTAAGACATGGGAGATTTCTTTCACTGCATTTCTTTCACTCCTCTCTTAGGGCTTCTTTTTAAGTTTTCCCCAAAAATCCCTACAAGTAAAGAGAGGAAAATTATTTGGTGACTAAGTAGCATTTTCGCTCTGCAAATGAATGATCCTGATTTTGCTGAGTTCAGAAGACACCAAAGAATTCATGGCTTGTTCATTTTAGGAACCCAATTCAGAGATCAGGTTATGATCCTTTTTTTTCCCTAGTAGATCACTTTGCATATGATCCCTTTCCAGAACTCAACAGCCAGGGCCAGGATGGGGGTGGGGAGGAAGCCAGAGGCTCTTTTGGCCTTAGGCTCAAGCTCAAACTTCAAATTTAATGGTCTGCCAAGTTTTTAAACCTTAAAATATTCAAATTATATTTAATTCTCTCCTTCCTCTCTCTTGCTCTTTTTTGGTGCCTTTTTTTTTGTGCACACCTGTTATAACGTCCCATTTTGTTATGGGCAGGAGCTGCAAATGCTTCTTTCCCTAAGGATTTATTTTGCAATGTTGCCATTTTGGGGGCATTGCCCACTGTCGTGCTACATCCTCTTGGATATGGATGGTGTCCTTGCATTTATAGAAAGATCCATCCTGCAGTCGGGACTTTTCTCTTAGAAGATACAGATCGAGAAGCCCTGATCAGGACTGCCAGTCTTGCTCTCATCCCGTTCTTGAATTTCTCCCCAAATTTCATTGTTGGTTCTGCAGTGTTAACTGAAGATGTATGAATTCTATTCAAAATATATTCTTGATTCTATGATGTGTTCCCTTCTTGTGATTAAACAAACAAAAAGCTGCTTTAATGGGCTTTTTTCTATTACTTTCTAAGGAGCCATTCTACTTTTCCCTACCTTTTTATGGTTTTTATTCCTTTAAATCTATATTTTACAGCGGTAGAGTGGCAAAGTTATGAGCCAGCTTCCACATTCCCCAGAAATCCTGAGGGAAGAGGGCCACTCCCAAAGCTTGTATTCGTGACCTTATAAGCAGCAGGGAGCCTTAATGCAGAGCGGATTGGTGACCAGACAGAAGTGCCAATGGAGTCAGAGAGGAAAATAACCAATGGCTGTTTGAAACCTCCCTCAGCGGTAAATACCTTGCTGCCAACCAAACCGACATTAATACTGCGCCTTGTGGCCTCCTCTTGACTTTTGCAACCCCTCCCCATCTGAAATCTCTGCAAAGTAGTGCAATTAGTGATAGAGAAAATGTTCCCATGTGAGGTTTTTCCCCCTTATTGCTGATCCCGGTTGGGAAAGGGGGTTGCATGGAATTCCTTCCACTCGATTGGTGATGTGACATGGAACACTGGGGTGGAGTCCTATGGTGCCAGGGCCAAATGTCGTTTCACCCTTGGGGACACTGAATTCTACGCATAATCCGAGACTGATCTGGAGCCTTGAACCAACTCCCTTAGGGCTACCTTTGCTTTTTCCTCAGCTAGAGGATCCCCAAAATGCCTTTTCATTGCCCACATGAAATCATCAAAGCAATCCAACTCCAAAGCGTCCATGTCAACCAGTCTCACGAACCAGTCTGCTGCCCTCTCCTGAAGTTGGGTCGCGACAGCATTAATCTTAGCCCGCTCAGAACGAAACACGCTCCCAAACTCTTCCATATAGCTGTGTGCATTAGTAAAAAAAAATGACAGCTTTGTAGGATTCCCATTAAACTTCACATTAAAGTCTCGATATCGGACCCGGGTTGGGCTATCGTGTCTCTTTTTGTGCTTAGCCTTTCGTGGCTGTGGTGGCTCTTCCTCCTGCACCTCTGGCGCTATTTCTTGAGCCTCTGCCAGTCGAAGTTTCACACGTCTCCCCCCTCCCGGCTCCGTCCTCTCTCCTTCTGCTCCCTACTTGGGGAAGGTAAGGAGGCTTTCTTTGGAGGCCTGCTCGGCGGGGGCCCTCCCCCCCAATATTTCCGTTGCTTTCCCTGTTTGTCTACTGGGGGAGGGGGGGTTGGGGACGCGGAGGTGTCAGGAGAGTCACTACCTTCTTCACCTCCTGTCTTTTCCTTTTTCTGAGTGTCCCTGGTAAAGGTTAACTTTGCCAACAAATCCTCTATGGATTTCATCCTCGCCTCCAGCTGCTGGGATTTCTCGATCTCCATCTCTGTTGGTGTCACTGCTCTTGTCCTTTTGGTGATCTGCACGGTCGGAAACAGCGAGGAATACACCGGCTTGGCTGGGGCTGGTGGCGACCCATACAAGGGTCCCTCCGTCTTCTTGACTACCACTGACTTCACTGCCTTCTCCGTATCGCAACTGGAATCCGTTGCCTCGGAGAGGTCATCCGACCCTGGCGTGAGAGTCCCCTCTCTCCGCGGTCCCATGGGCTCTTGTTCCCCACCTCTGGAGAGCTGACTTTCCCCCGAGCCGGTGGTTGAGGTTGGGGCAGTTTCAGTCATCGCTAATTAAACTCCTCACAGGAAACTGGATGGATGCTAGCAGACTGATATTAAAGATTCTCAGCTTTATGTAATGATAGCCTATTCCAATAAAAGGAGTCTCATCAGTAATTACTAGAGAAAACTAATTTATTGAATGAATAGTATGCAAAGTATGAAGAAAGCTGAGAATGAGCAAAAGCGCGCCAAATACAAACTTAAAAAGCCTTGCTCCCGTTGCGAACCCTCCCCTCAGGCTAGCATAGCAACCACCCACCCCAGATGCTAGCAACCGTTAGAATCGGCCTGAGAAAGTAACCTTGAACAGCAGAGATAACCCAAACATACATTCCAGAAGATCACAAGTCAGCACAAAGGAAATTTACCAGCGTGGCCAGGCAGGCACGCAACTGCAGATATGACATGTGAAACGTTACGAGGAACCATAAACATCGGAACGGGAACATGACAGCAGGTAGGGTAGAGGTGCCACCTTTGTGGGCAAGCCTTGTGCTAGGAGGAGGCAAGGGCGGCTGGAGGCCCCATGACAAAGACCTGAGAGGTGTCCTGGGCTTGGCCAATGGGCAGCCCTGGCCAGGGGGGCATCTTTTGAGATGCAGCACCTGGGTCTGCCTCTCTTAACCTGTCCAGGTACTGCTGCAGGCTCCCATCCTTGTTCAGGTTGGCCCACCTCACTGAACAGCACCACACATGGGCGTTTTCAATTTTTATTTTTAGTTCTTGTATGAGCTGTATAATTTACACTGGAGAGGTTTTCCGCCATTTTTACACCAGCTAAAATAACAAGAGCTTTCTGACAGCTTTAGAAACCAAGGCTTCTTGGAGTCAGGTTTCACTCTGAATAGCATCTGGGTTGCTTTCTTGCCAGTGTCCTCTTCTCCTTAATTTAGTGTACAGATTGGAGATTTCCTAGTGATGTTCCGTCTAAATATTAACTTGTGCAGCTCTGCCTAATTTCCCAAGGCCAGCTAAATGCTGAGCAGTTTTTTTTAATGGGGTTGTTGTTTATTCGTTCAGTCGCTTCCGACCCTTCGTGACTTCATGGACCAGCCCACGCCAGAGCTTCCTGTCGGTCGTCAACACCCCCAGCTCCCTCAGGGACGATTCCGTCACCTCTAGAATATCATCCATCCACCTTGCCCTTGGTCGGCCCCTCTTCCTTTTGCCTTCCACTCTCCCTAGCATCAGCATCTTCTCCAGGGTGTCCTGTCTTCTCATTATGTGGCCAAAGTATTTCAGTTTGGCCTTTAATATCATTCCCTCAAGTGAGCAGTCTGGCTTGATTTCCTGGAGGATGGACTGGTTTGATCTTCTTGCAGTCCAAGGCACTCTCAGAATTTTCCTCCAACACCACAGTTCAAAAGCATCTATCTTCCTTCTCTCAGCCTTCCTTATGGTCCAGCTCTCGCAGCCATATGTTACTACGGGGAACACCATTGCTTTAACTATGCGGACCTTTGTTGTCAGTGTGATGTCTCTGCTCTTAACTATTTTATCGAGATTTGTCATTGCTCTTCTTCCAAGGATTAAGCGTCTTCTGATTTCCTGACTGCAGTCAGCATCTGCAGTAATCTTCGCACCTAGGAATACAAAGTCTTTCACTGCTTCTACATTTTCTCCCTCTATTTGCCAGTTATCAATCAAGCTGGTTGCCATAATCTTGGTTTTTTTGAGGTTTAGCTGCAAACCAGCTTTTGCACTTTCTTCTTTCACCTTCATCATAAGGCTCCTCAGTTCCTCTTCACTTTCAGCCATCAAAGTGGTATCATCTGCATATCTGAGATTGTTAATGTTTCTTCCAGAGATTTTAACTCCAGCCTTGGATTCCTCAAGCCCAGCTTGTCGCATGATGTGTTCTGCGTACAAGTTGAATAGGTAGGGTGAGAGGATACAGCCCTGCCGTACTCCTTTCCCAATCTTAAACCAGTCCGTTGTTCCGTGGTCTGTTCTTACTGTTGCTACTTGGTCGTTATACAGATTCTTCAGGAGGCATACAAGATGACTTGGTATCCCCATACCACTAAGAACTTGCCACAATTTGTTATGGTCCACACAGTCAAAGGCTTTAGAATAGTCAATAAAACAGAAATAGATGTTTTTCTGAAACTCCCTGGCTTTTTCCATTATCCAGCGGATATTGGCAATTTGGTCTCTAGTTCCTCTGCCTTTTCTAAACCCAGCTTGTACATCTGGCAATTCTCGCTCCATGAACTGCTGAAGTCTACCTTGCAGGATCTTGAGCATTACCTTACTGGCATGTGAAATGAGTGCCACTGTTCGATAGTTTGAACATTCTTTAGTGTTTCCCTTTTTTGGTATGGGGATATAAGTTGATTTTTTCCAGTCTGATGGCCATTCTTGTGTTTTCCAAATTTGCTGGCATATAGCATGCATTACCTTGACAGCATCATCTTGCAAGATTTTGAACAGTTCAGCTGGGATGCCGTTGTCTCCTGTTGCCTTGTTATTAGCAATGCTTCTTAAGGCCCATTCAACCTCACTCTTCAGGATGTCTGGCTCTAGCTCACCGACCACACCGTCAAAGCTATCCCCGATATTGTTATCCTTCCTATACAGGTCTTCTGTATATTCTTGCCACCTTTTCTTGATCTCTTCTTCTTCTGTTAGGTCCTTGCCATCTTTGTTTTTGATCATACCCATTTTTGCCTGGAATTTACCTCCAATGTTTCTAATTTTCTGGAAGAGGTCTCTTGTCCTTCCTATTCTATTGTCTTCTTCCACTTCCGCGCATTGCTTGTTTAAAAATAATTCCTTATCTCTTCTGGCTAACCTCTGGAATTTTGCATTTAATTGGGCATATCTCCCCCTATCACTGTTGCCTTTTGCTTTCCTTCTTTCTTGGGCTACTTCTAGTGTCTCAGCAGACAGCCATTTTGCCTTCTTGGTTTTCTCTTTCTTCGGGATGTATTTTGTTGCTGCCTCCTGAACAATGCTGCCAACTTCTGTCCAGAGTTCTTCCGGGACCCTATCTACTAAGTCCAGTCCCTTAAATCTATTCTTCACCTCCACTGCATATTCCTTAGGAATATTAGTGAGCTCATATCTAGCTGATCTGTGGGTCTTCCCTAATCTCTTTAGTCTGATCCTAAATTGTGCAAGAAGAAGTTCGTGATCTGAACTACAGTCAGCTCCAGGCCTTGTTTTTACCGACTGTACAGATGTCCGCCACCTTTGGCTGCAAAGGATGTAGTCAATCTGATTTCGGTGTTGTCCATCTGGTGAAGTCCATGTATAAAGCCGTCTCTTAGGTTGTTGGAAGAGAGTGTTTGTTATGCAGAGTGAATTGTCTTGGCAAAATTCTATCAGCCTATGTCCTGCTTCGTTTTGTTCTCCCAGGCCATACTTACCTGTAATTCGAGGTGTCATTTGACTGCCCACCTTAGCATTCCAGTCTCCTGTGATGAAAATAACATCTCTTTTAGGCGTGTTGTCCAGTAGGTGCTGCAGATCCTCATAGAACTGCTCTACTTCAGCTTCTTCAGCATTTGTGGTTGGGGCGTATATTTGGATCACTGTGATGTTAGATGGCTTGCCCTGAATTCGAATTGAGATCATTCTGTCGTTTTTTGGGTTGTATCCAAGCACTGCTTTAGCCACTTTACTATTAATTATGAAGGCTACTCCATTTCTTCTGTGGTCCTCTTGTCCACAGTAGTAGATCTGGTGGTCATTTGATGTGAAGTGGCCCATTCCAGTCCATTTCAGTTCACTGACGCCCAGAATGTCTATCTTTAATCTTGACATCTCACCAATAACCACATCCAATTTGCCCTGGCTCATAGATCTGACATTCCAGGTTCCAATGGTGTGTTGATCCTTAGAACATCGGATTCGCCGTTCACCACCAGCACCGTCGGCTGCTAGCCGTCCTTTCGGCTTTGAGCTAGCTGCGTCATCACGTCTGGGGCTAGTTGAGCTCATCCTCTGTTCCTCCCCAGTAGCATTTTGACCATCTTCCGACCTGGGGGTCTCACCTTCCGATGGTATACCGACATATGTCTGGTTGTACTGATCCATTTAGTTTTCACGGCAAGAATACTGGGGTGGGTTGCCATTACCTTCCCCAGGGATCGCATTTAGTCTGACCTCTCTGTCATGACCTTCCCGTCTTGGGTGGCCCTTCACGGTTTAGCTCATGGCATCATTGAGGTGCTCAAGCTCCAGCACCACGACAAGGTAACGATCCTTTGCTGAAGTTTAATGGGGTAAGTGAACTCTATTTTTAAAAAAAAGTCTAATACATTTATAGGGCTATCACTTGGAATCACAGAATGATAGGGTTGGAAGGGACCTTGGAAGTCTCCTAGTCCAACACCCTGCCCAAGGCAGGAATCCTCATACCATCTCGGACAAATGGTTGTCCAACCTTTTCCTGAAAACCTCCACAACTCCTGGAGGGAAGCTGTTCCACTGCTTAAGAGTTCTCACGGTCAGGAAATTCCCCCTTATTTCCCTGTTGGATCTCCCTCTGATGAGCTTCACCCCATTGCTTCTTGTCCTACCCCCAGGTGCCATGGAGAACACATGGATGCCCTCCTCCCTGGGGCAGCCCTTCACATACTGGAAGGCGACTATCGTGTCTCCCCCCCCTCTTTTCTTCGTTGAGCTAAAGACACCCAGTTGCTTCAGCCGTTCTTCACAGGGTTGCATCTCCAGGCCCCTTGTCTCTTGTTTTTCTTCCTCTGTGGTATTGTTTTCGTCTGGGCCTTTATTATCTCGTTTAGAATTTCCCAAGCATCCTGAATGCTTTCCCTCTAAGATTTCCACCTGTGGAATCCTTCCTATTTTTGCTCTCGGTTTGCTGAAGTCAGCTCTCGTAAAATCCAGAAGACCAGTCTGACCTGGTTCCGTTCCCCTTGCCTGCATTATGGGAAATCCTAGCATGACACGGTCACTCTCCCCCAAAGTCCCGACAACTTCCACTCCCTCAGCCGTTTCATCCCTATTAGTAAGTATTAAGTCCAGCATCGCTGACCCTCTAGTCCCCTCTTCCACCCTTTGGATGATAAAGGTGTCAGCTGGGCATGTTGGGAACCTGTTCAATCTCCCACTTGCTGCATTTCTTTCCCAGTCAATGTCGGGATGGTTAAAGTCCCCTGTTACTACGGTGGTGTGTTTCCTGGACACCTCTGCCGACTGATTTGCAAAGCGTTCAACTATTTCCTCTGCTTGGTTGGGTGGCCTTTAGTGCACCCCTATGGCAGTGTGATTTCTTTTTCCCCGATATTCACCCAAATGCCTCCAAGAAGGCATTCATCCTTCATGCCATGTATTTCTCTACATGTTTCTTTGGAACATGTTTTATCCTTCTGGTAGTAGATCCCAGTCATGGGTTCCATCCCACCAAGCTTTTGAAACCCCTACAAGAAAATACAATAATGTGCCTTCCAAACTTTTGGAGAAAACCATTTAATGACCGGGGGTTTAAAACTGCTGTTGAATTAAATGCAAGGTGCCTTGTGCCAAATCAGACATGACAGTTTTAGGAGGGACGTCTCAGAACTGGAAGACTTTCAGTATGCGGTCCCTGTTGCTGTTAAGTGGGGACCTCCTCGCAACTTCCTGCTGGCTTCCAACAAGCAAAGTCACTGGGCACACTGGCAGGAAGTTGCAAATCCTAGGTGGCTCACAAGCAAGCTGGTAGTGTTACACACACAAGCAAGCTCTCCCAGATTTGGCTTACATCACTCACTCACACGCACAGCCTCTTGAGGCACACAGATCTTGTCAGCCCCCCTTGCTTTCTACCTGGTTTTCCAGATAGGTGCGGCTTGAACAGACATGACACACAGCCCTGGTCAACAGCCGGGAAATAATTAGCGACACACAGAAATCACTTCCAACCAAATACAACGGGTGCTTTGTAATACATGGAGACTCAGTAAATTTAAAGCAACAGCAAAACTTTACTGGTTGCAAGGCACATTTGCTCCTTCTCACATGCACACGCACACACGCACACACACACTCATCCACAGTTACCCACCTCCATCTCAACTAGGCACTAGCAAGGACAGAAGCCGCCAAGTCTGGATCCAAAAACAACTCAAGGAGTGGGCAGGCTGTGGGACCCCTTTTATCCCCTAAAGTCCTTGCTTTGTTGATGGAATTGGGGTGGGGGGTTCCATTTGTCTAGGCCCTTTGATCTCCTTTGATGGCTTTGTAGCTCAGGTGACATTTTTTCCTTAAAACTTGCCTCCTTCCTGTCTACCTCCCTGCAGGGATCTTTAGACAAGAATCCTCTCTGCTTTATATATCTGCTTGGAGGAAGGATTTTAAGGAGACAAAGCTGAGGGGGTGGAGGGGGGACTGCTGAGAAAAGCCCATGTCCTCCTTCCCTCCTTCCTTCTTGCACCTGGGGATTCCCCCCTCCTCCTCCTGATTGCAACCCCCACCCCGCTCGGGATCCAATTGTCCATAGTTGCTCACCTGGCGCTGCTTATCTGCCCCTTTTTGCGAGGGGGGGGGAATTGTGCAGCCCTGGAGCGTGCAGGTGGCTGGAGACCGGGAAGGGCAGTGGGTGGGGCAGGAAGCGGGTTTGACCTTCTCTTTTCCTTTTCCTCCCTCGCCCTGTCTCTCTCTCTCCTCTCTAGGCCGAAAGGAGAAGCTGTGTTTAATCCCTTCACTTAAAGTGGGGGGGGGGGTTTTAGCAATGCCAATGTCTCCCAGCTGGCCAAGCCCTACTGGAGGGGATCACCCCCATCACCCCCCCAAGAAAGCCAAAGGATCAAAAGAAATTGAGATTGAGATTGAAAAAGAAAGTTGCATGCACTAACTTGCACTTAAAGCTGCCAATTAATAATTCATCTCTATGGAAGATGGGCGAGACAGTCCTGCAGGTTCCCTTGGATTACAACACCCACCATCCTCCACCCCTGGCATTTTTGGCTGGCAATCCTGGGATATGCTCAACCTCTAACCCCAGACAGTGTGTCAGGAGGAGTCTGTAGCACCTTCCCTGTCCAACCAGTTGCCTTCAAAAGCATGGCTCAGTCTGAAAAGCTGCTCTTCGATGCCTTCAGCTTTGGGGCTGCCACAGACTAACTCAGCTCTCCCCAAAACATGCAGAGAGTCCCTTGTTCTGAGTAGGATGGTCACTCTCCTGGCTTCCTTCTCCTGTTTTCAGGGTTTCCATCTTTAAAATGGAGCTACACCCTAAAAACAAGCTGAGGCCCCTTTTCCACCAGTAGAATTCAGTGTCCCCAAGGGTGAAACGACATTTGGCCCCGGCACCATAGGACTCCACCCCAGTGTTCCATGTCACATCACCAATTGAGTGGAAGGAATTTCATGCAACCCCCTTTTCCAACTGGGATCAGCAATAAGGGGGAAAAAACCTCACATGGGAACATTTTATCTATTAATTGCACTAATTTGCAGATATTTCAGATGGGGCAGGGGGGTTGCAAAAGTCAAGTGGAGTATTAACAGTAACAAAACAGTATTAACATCTGGTTTAGATGGCAGCAACATATTTAGCGCTGAGGGAGGTTTCAAACAGCCATTGGTTATTTTCCTCTCTGACTCCATTGGCACCTCTGTCTGGTCACCATCCGCTCTGCACTGATGCTCCCTGCTGCTTATAGTGTCACGAATACAAGCTTTGGGAGAGGGACTTCCCCCTCAGGATTTCCGGTGAATGTGGAAGCTGGCTCACAACTTTGTAACCCGACTGTTGCAAATATTTAAATGAATAAAAACAATAAAAAGGTAGGAAAAGTGGAATGGCTTCTTTAGAAATAAATAGAAAAAAGCCCATTAAAGAAGCTTTTTGACAGTTTACTCAAAAGAAGGAAACTCATAATAGAATCAAGAGTATATTTTGAATAGAATTCATATATCTTCAGTTAACACTGCAGAACCAACAATTAAATATGGGGAGAAATGAACAAACCTTGAATTCTTTGGTGCCTTCTGAACTCAGCAAAATCAGGATCATTGATCTGCATAGCTAAAATGCCACTTAGCAGCTCCAAATAATTTTCCTCTCTTTTCTTGTAGGGATTTTTGGGGAAAACTTAAAAAGAAGCCCTGAGATAGGAGTGAAAGAAATGGAAATATTTCCCATGTCTTGGGAAGGGAGCTTTGCCTTACCTTTGCCACCATTCACAGCAACACTGACACTACCCAGTTTCTTTCCTTCTCAAAAGCCATGAATGGTTCTTACAGAGTGCATTTCTAGACATAAAACTTTTTCCACTGTGCAATTTTTTCCTCCTATCTCCACCACCAAGGGGGATGCAACAGAAGGGTCAGCCTCTTGCTGCTGCTGTCACCCACAGCCATCAAAGGCTAACAAGCAGGCACCTCCAGGAAAACACGATCACAGCAGGGGCTGTTCCTATACCTGGAGATCCTATGCTCAGACCCACAATGCCTTTTCTCCTCAACTCAATATTCCTGCAGCTCTTATCCATCATGTTCAATGGCAAGGCAGAACAGCCTTTCCATCTGAAACTTTACAAGGCTTTTGTCACTGCCATAAACTGCCCTAATATATATGTTGGTAGAGCAAGAGGTTTGGTTAAAATATCAGCAATCATGTCTTTTGATTCACAATATTTTAACATTATTTCCCCTTTAGCTATGTCTTTGATATATTGATATCTAATATCGATATGTTTTGTCCTATTCTTGCAGGCTTCAGATTTTGCCATAGCAATGCAAGCTTGATTATCCTCATAAACAGTTATAGGCTGGTTCACTTCCATGCCTATGTCTTTTAACAACTGTTTAAACCATACAATCTCGTTACAGGGTTGTGCTAGAGAAGAAAACTCTGCTTCTGCAGTGGAAAGAGCAACAAGTGTTTGCTTTCTAGAATTGCCAGTCTAAGCTTGACCCAGCAAATTGAATTAAGCTTGAATCCCAGAAGTGGATTTCCTGTCACTGACATCTGCTCCCCAGTCAGAATCGGCAAAAGCCTGCAATTTCTTGGTTCCAGAGGCATTTAGCTTCAGGCAATAATTCTTTGTTCCTTGCAAATACCTGATTAACCTCTTCAATGCTGCTTTTCCAGTAGATGTAGGCTTCTCTACCTGTCTACTTAAAATGGCCACAGAATTTGAGATATCTGGGCGAGAGTGATTTGCAATGTACAGTAAACTTCCAATTGCAGATCTATATTTCTCTGCCTCAGTTAATTTTCTCCTATATCTTTCTGAAAATCTGGCATCATTGGAATAGAGTCTGGTTTACAGTCTTGCATGTTAAAATCCTCTAGGAGCTTTTGAATTTTACTATGTTGGCTGAACAGAAAGCTACCATCCTTCTCCCTGTGTATATCCAAGCCTAGGTAATTTGTTACTGTTCTAAGGCTTTTTAATGTGAAATGGCTTTTCATGCAGGCTTCAACATCAAGCCTTTGTTTTTCTGTTGGTGTGAACAGCAGCAAATCATCAACATAAATGCACAGATACATACATATCTTTCTTCATATATACACACATGGATCTGCTTTTCCTTTTTCAAAACCAAAATTCTGCAGTTTTTCATCTACTTTTTGGTTCCAGGATCTAGCAGCCTGTTTTAACCCATAGATTGACTTCTACAGTTCACAGACCAGATTCTCCCCTTTTTCATAGCCAGGGGGTTGCTGCATGTATAATGTGTGGTCTAAATCACCAGAGAAATGCAGTTTGAATGTCATAGTGATGAACTGACATTCCTTTGAGTGCAGCAATTTTTAACAGTAATCTAATTGATTCACCTTTAGTAACTGGTGCAAAAGTCTTGTCAAAGTTTAAATCTTTCCTTTGAGTGAACCCTTTTGCAACCAACCTTGCCAATATTTTTGGATTTTGCCATCAGCATCCCTTTTCAGTTTGAAAACCTACCTACAACCTAGACAGTGTTCATTAGGAGGTAGATTTACCAGTTTCCATGTTTTATTTTCTTTCAAGGATGCTAATTCCTGTTGCATGGCAGAATGCCAATTTTGTGCAATCTCAGGTGGTAAAGCATTCACTTGTTCTAAGGACTCAGGTTCTGTGAATATGTGAAAAGCCTTTACTGTTTCAGCCTGAAAACGTGATGGAGGAACACCTTTATTACTACTATGAGATCTGCGAGGTAATACAGGGCTTAAATTTTGACTCCTATCACTTTCCTGAGAAGCATCTGTCTCATCAGACAGATCTTCAGTTTGCTTTTCTGGCCTAATGTCCTCACTAGGCAAACGTTCACTATCAGCAATTTCTTGCTGTTCTGTTGTGGTTAGATCAACTGGAGAGCTAGAATTTAATCTCCCCCAGTTTTGTTCAGCAAAAGAAGTGATTTTGCTAATCATTAATTTCTCTCCCACTATGAACCTGTAGCTCCTTTGGCTTTGTTCATAGCCAACAAAGATGGCTGTCTTTGTTGTGGGGCCTCCTTTCCTTCTGTTTTTTTGGTATATGAACCCATGCAGTGCTACCAAACACTCTAAGATGGTTTACCTTTGGTTTCACACCATAAAACAAGTGGAATGGAGTGTCCTGGATCACAGAGTTATACAGTCTGTTTTGCACATAACAGGCAGTGGATATTGATTCTGCCCAATACTTAAAAGATAAATTCGAATCCTTAAGCATGCACTCCATCACATTTTGCAAGGTTCTGCCCTTTCTTTCAGCAACACCATTTTGCTGAGGGGTGTAAGGGTTAGAAATAATTTGTTCTATCCCCTTTTCCGCTAGGAACCTTTTGAATTTGTGAGAAAGGTACTCTCCTCCTCTATCACATTGGAGTGCAGATACAGGCCTTGGGAATTTTCCATTTGCCCATGTCACAAAACTTTTGAATTTCTCAAATGCCTCATCTTTATGTTTTAAGATGTAGATAAATGTGTACCTTGAGCAATCATCAATGATGGTCATTGCATACCTTGCTTGTCCAAGACTTGGAGCAAAAGGACCAATAATGTCAGAGTGTACAATTTCCAAAGGTCTAGTTGTAACTCTGTCACTGTGCTTACTCACAGGAGCTTTTAGTGTTTTGCACTATTTGCAAACTACACAATCTAAGTATTTATCACAGGGTTTTATCTTTAGGTCAGCACACACCTGTGGCATTTGTGCTATATACCTGAAATTTGTTGGCAGATGCTGGGAAAGCCTTTAGCTCAGGAGAGGTCAAAAAAGTCACACACCAAGCATTTCTATAAAAATAATTTATTTACAGAAAGCAAAACAAAAGCAAAACATATTTAAAGGACTTAGCTCCCCTTTGGAGCAAGCCTTGCTTGGCTACATTGCCGGCAGAGAAAAAAAGAGGAAGTAAGAAACAAGTCCGGCAGGTTTCCTCCCCCCAGGCGATTTGCATCAAGCACGTGCGAGGAGACAATCAAATACAACCTCTTCACTGGGCCAAATGATTAGGTATAATAGCAGTCTTAATCGTTAGTAGGAAAACCTCAACAAAATTAGTATGACCAAATCTTCTAAGCATCAGGTGTACACAGTCATGATATGGTGTGTTGCCAACTGCAGCTTTGCAGCTTGGCTTCCTTGCATTTTGCACAATGTACAAGGAGTCTTTTAACATACCAGTAGCACACAATTTCCCATTTTTACATATCTCATAACCATTTTTCTTAAATCTTATGACATACCCTGTTGCAGCTAATTGTACCACAGATAAAAGGTTTGACTGTAAATTTGGCACATACAACACACCTTTTACAGTTTCTCCCAAGCAGGATAAATACAAGTCACCTTGTCCCATAATTTTGGTCACAGACCTATCAGCCAAAGATACACTTTGTCTTTCAGTTTTAGACAGTGACACAAAAGAGCTTTTATAATTACATAAATGACAATTGGCCCCAGAATCTAACACCCATACATCAGAATTACCCTTCTCAGCAACCTGTGCAATTTGCGTTGTCTGAAGAGCCTTCTTCTGTGTTGCCCTTGTGTTCTTCTTCTTCTGTCTTTTTACTCTTGGGTCTCAAGGCAGTCTTTCTGCAAATGTCCAGCTGAACCACAGTTGAAGCATCGCTGGCTGGCTAATGCTATAGTCTCAGCTTCTTTTCCCTTGATTTCTGGTACTGCAGCTGTCCAGAAGAGATGGGGGGGGATCTTTCCTCTCTCTTCTCCCATTCAGCGAGTAAGCGCTGTGTAACATACGATGGGGTGAGGTCTGCTTCAGGTATAGCCTCCAGGGTACAAATCAGCGTGTCCCACGTTTCATTCAGCGAGGACAGCAGGATATACGATTTCCTGAGAGGTGTAAATTCCATTCCTCTTTCCTGCAACTCAACAAACAGCTGCTGAATATGATGCAGGTGCTCAGGAAGGCTATCTCCTTCTGCTACGTAGGCTTTGTACAGCTTTTTTGTCAAGGTAACTTTACTCCCTGCTGTTGCCTTTACATATAAGTCTCTCAAAGCATCCCACAGCTGCTTTGCAGACTGCATACCTCTCACGTGCACTAGCTGGTTGTCTTCAACTCCCAGGATAATGGTGGCTCTAGCCCGCTCATCCTGTCTAAGCCATTCAGCACTGGGATTTGGGGGGGTTTGCTCACCAATTGGCAGCCAAAGATTCTCTCTGCGAAGATACATTTCCATCTTCAGGGCCCACTTCAAGTAGTTGGTCTCTGATAGGCGCTCAAGAGGCATTGCTGAGGGCTGGGAGGTAGCCATGGCTTCTTCCTTCTTTTGCAAGTCACCTCAGCTAGCTTCTTTGTCCTGCAGACTGGCCGTAGCTGGAAAAACTCCAGGCGGCTCCAAAGGAAATCTTCACAGGTCTCTGTTACCTGCCTTTAAAATGTGCATGAGGTGTGGAGCTGATCTCTCTGCTCTCTCTGGGGTTTCACTGGGCTGCTTACTGGGCCCATAACCTGTGGCAGAATGCTGGAAAGCGTTTGGCCCGAGAGATCAGAAAAATCACACACCAGGCATTTCTATAAAAATAAATGTATTTACAGAAAGCACAAAAACATATTTTACAAGCTGTGCATTCACACATGCGCTTAGAGAGGATCTAGCTGCTTAGTGAAACTAAACAAGTAACAAGTAAGCTGCCCTCCCCCAGGCAATGCAGCTATTAACACCCAAACTGAGGACAATTAAATTTGACCTCTTCCCCCTGCCGATACTTAAGGAAGTACTCAATTACCATGGTGATATTAATTTCTGTAGCAGAAAACAATATACCAAACAATATATTCTCTCATAAAATCTGAGTTCAACTATCTTTTTTTCATGTACCTTTTAGGACCTGCAGCACCTTCCTGGGAACTTCTGCTGATTGCCACATACGTGTAGTTAACCTTTCCCAAACTATCATTTTCCATTTTTTTCTCTCCTCCCTCAGGTCTAATACTGAGACATGTTTGACTAAATAGAATCAGGGCAGAAATTAAATACTTTTTAGCTGGACCAAACGGAGATCAGAAGTCAAATGCAAGCCTTCCCTACACTCATCACCTTCTGCCTCATGTGGATTTTCCTGCATCTGCAAGACTTTTGTATGTGCAAAGACGGAAAAATAAATAAATTTGCACAATGAAAGGATGGATGGTAAAATTACTGGAATTGGCAGGGATGGCAAAATTGACAGCATTTGTCCTGACTACCAGGAAACACACTGAGACAATGACTTGGTCTCTAATATTTATTACTAGTACTTAACAAGAATCCTAACAAACTGAGGAAGCGTGGGAAAAACCCAGCCATATAAACCCCAAAGATTAAGGCGGTCCCGATCTGTGTCTCTTTGAATGGCTGAACAGTTCCTCAGTGCTACGCATGCGCTTGACAGTCTGGGTGGGAGCCCCCTGCTCGCCATCCTTACTCATGACAGCATTGATAAGAGAAAATACTGTGTCTGGATTTGTTTCTGCATTGAAACCACTTCTGCATTATTTGCTTGTATCTGAAAAAAAATTAAGTTTTGATTTTGGATTTTGATAATTAAATTATTTTTTATAGAAATAATTTATTTATTTTTCAAATTTCTATCACTGCCCATCTCCCCCCAAAAGGGGAACTCTTAATAATGTTTATTTAGGCCTAGTTAGGAGCAAGAGATTAAGGTATTATATATATGTAGTCATATCTGAGTTGAAGAAGGTCTGAACTCACTTTCTTTGTATTCCTTTCTAAATATTTCTGCATTTTTAATTTGTCCTTTTTCATTTAGTTCTTTTCTCAAGCTTTTCTACGCTTTGTATTCTGTCTCTATTTTGAAACTTTAATAAAGCTTAAAACACAAAAGAAAGAAAATACTATTTCTGCAGAAGTAAATATCCACGAAGTTCTCCTGATAGCCAGATCCCTGTAGTCAGCCTTTATCAAACTAACACTTTCCACTTTCTCCCTCTACCCTCATGTCTAATCTTTGACTAAAAAGAATCAGGCCAGAAATTAAATAGTTAATTTCTCAGCAGGATTTTCAATGGGAAATCATAAATGAAATTCAAGGCTTCTCTACACACATCATTTTCTGCCTCATGTGGATTTTCTTGTTTTGTTAGGGAGGCACTTCGCATAAAGCACTGTCCGCAGTCTGGGCATTTGAATGGTTTTTCCACTGAGTATAAACCTACATGATTTATTAGGATAGACTTAGTACTGAAAGTTTTTCCACAAACTGGATACTCATATGGTTTCTCTCCTGTGTGGGTCCTCTGGTGCATCACCAGGAACGGACTTCCAACTGAATTTTTTTCCAGAATCTGGACACTCATATGGTTTCTCTCCTGTGTGAGTCCTCTTGTGTCTCACCAAGTGGGAATTCTGACTGAAAATTTTCCCACAATCTGGACACTCATACGGTTTTTCTCCTGTGTGAGTACTCTGGTGCTTCCCCAGGCTGGAATTCTGACTGAAACTTTTCCCACAATCCAAACACTCATATGGTTTCTCTCCCGTGTGAGTCCTCTGGTGGTTCACCAGGCTAGAATTCTCACTGAAACTTTTCCCACAATCTGGACACTCATATGGTTTCTCTCCCGTGTGAGTCCTCTGGTGGTTCACCAGGTTGGAATGCCGACTGAAACTTTTCCCACAATCTGGACATTCGTATGGTTTCTCTCCAGTGTGAGTCCTCTGGTGGTTCACCAGGTTGGAATTCCGACTGAAACTTTTCCCACAATCCAAACACTCATACGGTTTCTCTCCTGTGTGAGTCCTCTGGTGTATCACCATGTTGGAATTCTGACTGAAACTTTTCCCACAATCTGGACACTCATACGGTTTCTCTCCTGTGTGAGTCCTCTGGTGATTCACCAGGTTGGAATTCCGACTGAAACTTTTTCCACAATCTGGACACTCATATGGTTTCTCTCCTGTGTGAGTCCTCTGGTGTATCACTAGACTGGAATTTTGACTGAAACTTTTCCCACAATCCGGACACTCATACGGTTTCTCTCCTGTGTGAGTACTCTGGTGCATCACCAGGCTGGAATTCTGGCTGAAACTTTTTCCACAATCCGGACACTCATATGGTTTCTCTCCTGTGTGAGTCCTCTGATGTTTCACCAGGCTGGAATTCTGACTGAAACTTTTCGCACAATCTGGGCACTTAAATGGTTTCTCTCCCGTGTGAATCCTCTGGTGTTTCACCAGGTCAGAATTCTGGCTGAAACTTTTCCCACAATCTGGACACTCATACAGTTTCTCCGTCGTGTGAGTCCTCTTGTGATTGACCAGGCTGGCATGCTTGCTAAAGCTTCTGCCACTTTGAGAACACTGGTAGGGCTTATTGCCGGTGTGGGTCCTCTCATGCATAATCAGCTGTGATCTGTAATCTGTGCTTTTCCCACAACGTACATGTCTGTGGGGCTTTTCCACCACTGATATTCTTGGGTTCTCAAAGAGATCAAAACTATTTCTGACCTCTTGTTTGGTGGTGCTTTGATTCAAGCTATTGTTTCCTTCCTCACAGGGTGAGGCTTATTTTACTGTCTGCCCTACGTGGCTATCCAAATGACCTCTTCCTCCCCAATGACTTCCAGATATTTCTCTCTTTTTCTGAATTTGGAAATTATCTGCTTGACCCTTTTATGTAATATTTGAGTTTCACCTATGCAATTGTTTCCAGCACAAAACTCTCTTCCTGTTTTTCTCTCCCTTGTCTGTCACCTGCTGGGGAAGAAGAGTTTTGGGGTTCTCTGGAGAAAGTGGAAAAGATTTGATTGCTGGCTTGATTTCTTTCCTTTTTAATGCTGCTTGTCATTCTCAGTTGTCAAGAAGGCTCTTCTTGGTATCCTTTTTGTCTATGAGATTCAAACACAAGCGTTAATTTGTTATCTATAAAATGGCTGCACAACATGTGCAAACAAACCATACCTTACAATGAAAAAATAAAAGTGCCAAAAGGCTAGATTAACCTCAAATGTTCATTATGAATCATTTGACACACAGAAGACTAGTGAGATCAAGGTTCTAATCCTGAACTTCACTTGTTGGCTTGGGTCAATCACAGATTCTTAGCACTGCAAAGGGTTATCATCAAGGATATCTGGAAATGCTGGGTGTGGATTCTACACATGGACATAGATGCACACAGAGAGAAATACAGATACACACACCTACGAACGTATGTATGTAGAAAATCCATCTGTATTTCAGCCTACAAAATGTCCCAGAAGGGGGTAAGGTCAAACTTTTGAGGCTACTTTGAGAGGGCTGGGGGACTTTAACAGATGAAATGGTGCCCAAAGCCTCTGCAAGATTTAAAGCACCAGTTTTGTCCATTAACGTGACATCATCTTTATTTTTTTATTGATATATCCAATTTATTCCCCACCCAGCTCAGGTGCTCCTCAGCTCCAAATAAGAAAAGAGCAGAAAATGCTCTCCACAACCACTCTGGGGACATCACCATACAATACAGGTAGTCCTCCTTTCTGACTGCAATTGGGACTGGCAACTCTGTCACTAAGCAAATCGGTCATTAAGTCCCTCTCCGAGTGAGAAGGGTGGGGAATAAATTGGGGATATAAATAAAAAAATAAAGATGATGTCACGTGAATGTGCTGACTTACAACATCGGTTCTGGCTGCAGTCATTAAGCGAATCACCGTGGGTCATTAAGCACAATGTCAGACAACCATGACACATGAATGGAAGACCAATAGGAAATCCTGGCTAGACTTAGCAGTAAAGGAAAACATCACAGTGGGTTGTTAAGTTCAGTGTTGAACAATTTTTAGGCTTCATTAATAGCTTTTTTAAAAAGGTGATATTAGCATTTTAGCGTGGCATCCATGTCTTCTTTCCAAGTTCAAGAAAACAGGTTTTCCTTTTACCCCAAACCATTTTTTTCTTTTACCTGCAAAAACTAGCCTTTTCAGCAACTAAACAACAGAGAATGTATTCTGAAAGTCCTTGAATACACTTGCAAGTTTTAAGATGATACAAACCTGGCTGGGAAAGGGAGTGACAGAACCCATAAATTTGCCACTTTGGGAATGTTACCTAGATTCAATGTTTTCTCTTGTCATTCTCATATGTAATCAATGTCTTTTATTGTTCCATTACTTGCTTTATGACGTATCAAGTCTACCAAATGTATGTGTCATTTCTCTCTGTACCCTATAAAAGGACTTGAACCCCCCTTAATAAATGCTTTTGGTTGTGCCTGAAATACTTCGTGATTCATGTTTTCAGGTAGGCAAAAAGCCACTTTGAAAAGACAGTCTCTCTCCCAAATTCAGGGACCAAGTTTTTATCAGCTCCACACAAAACTCGGCGTTCCTGAGTTTCTCAGCAACAGTGTCACATGACCGTGACTTGCAGCTTCCTGCTGGATTCCCCATTGATTTGGCTTGTCAGAAGCCAGATGTGAAGGTGGCAAACAGCTATCATGTGACTGCAAGACACTGCCACCGTCGTAAATGCGTGTCATTTGGCAGCACCCAAAACACTTGGAGGGCCACAAGTTTGAGGACCAGGTGGAAGTCTCCTTTTCAGCACCATCCTAACTTTGAATGGTCACTAAACAAGTGGTATGCAAAGACTATCTCTACACCTGAACATCCCAAATTGTCCTCAATAGCTACTTTTTAAAAAGTGCTGGGTTAAGCAGAGTTGAATGGGAGAGTCTGTTGGCTAAACTTGGAAGTTAAAAAAAAATCCCAGGAGACAGCAGCGGCAGGTCAGTCCCAGATTGTTGCCATGAAAACAGCATCTCCATAAAATCACAAGGAGTCAAGGCTAACCTGAAGGAGGCTTTTTAAATCTCCCGACCGCCAGAAAATTGCATGCACCAGTTTCAAAGCGTGCAGCACCAGGGGAAGAAAATGTGGGGAGGGGAGGCAGATGCAGCGGCTGGCATTTTGCAGCGAAGTTGCTCATCTGATTCTCCCCGCGGAGGAAACGAGGCAACCCCGCTCGCTCCCGGCCCCTCCTCCCTCCCGGCCTCCGCTCACCTTCCGGCCGCTGCCACTCCGATCCCGGGAAGACCACAGAGCACTCCTCCGCGCCGCTCTCCTCCCAGGAGGGAGCCGGAACAGGAAGTTTCTCTGTCCTCCTCCTCTCCTCCGCCATCCACTCTAGCAATCCAGTACTCCATTGTTTCAGCTGCCCCGCTCCCCCTCCCGTCGGATGTGGGACCTCAACCAAAGACGCAGCTCCTGGATTGACAGTTTTATAGGCGTGGGGTTTGCTTATTTCTTGAGCGCCATCTAGCGACATGAGGCTGAAAAACACACTCGTCCAGTCTCTACCCTAAGCCGCTGACGAGATTTTTTGATTATTCGCCATCAAGTCCTTTTCGACGCCCAGCGACCACATCGATGGATTTTCTCCACGAAGTTCTATCTCTACCCTGTTCTTTCGGGTCTCCCAAGGGCGCACTCTTCACCACTGCAACTGAGTACAAATGTCGTTTGCAAGAAGCAGGAAGTAAACCAAGGGAAAGCACCCTGGGGGGAAATGGTGTGCAGACAGGCAACGACAAAGCACACCTCCCTTACACTGCGGAGCCTAAATCTCGCTAGAGGGTCGAATTACTCTGAGCAGCCTTCCCAATTCCCAGAGGAGTTCGCTTTCAGCCTTGAGGATTCCCAGGCCGCTTCGGCACAACATGTGGAGGGCAGATCAAAGGCTGATCAAAACATTCCTGTTCTGTCACAGGGCTTGGCTCTCTGTGGAGATCAAAATCTTTCTACCTCCTAAAACTTTGTGCTTGATTTCCTGGGGCTCAAAAGGATTTAGGACCTGGGAGCCCCAACAGGCCACAGGCTCCAAGGGCTTCACTCATGCTGGCCAGGGCTGCTTCGAAGCGCGCCCAGGGTCTTGGAGCCGGTGTTCCCAGCAAGCCGGCTTTGTTCCTGCAGGAGGAGATTCTAAATCAGCTAAAGGCTCAATGCCACGTGCGCCAGTGAATTCGCTTGCCTGGTAGTCTCCGTTAGGTGAAAGCAAGAGTGACGCGTACAGGGCAGGGCCTACAAAAGGGGTGCTTAGGAAGAGGGGGAGACTGTCTCTATGTGGTAAAAGAAACTGATAAACATTCCAAAGAAACGTCTCAAAGGATTGTAAAAAGGGTGGTACTGTCATGGTTGCTGTTCCAATGTTCCTGTGAACATCATAACCAGTTCCCATGCCATGCTGGTGCTGACACGTGTTACTGTTCGAGAGGGGGCTGCTCTTGTTCTTTGTACCAGGCACTGATGTAGAGGCTTTGGAATGTCGGTTTGGGTTATCTCGCCTGTTCAAGGACACTTTCCCGAAGACCGGCAGGAACCGTTAGGAACACCTGCAGGCTGTTCAAGGACTCTTTCTGACTCTGGGGGGAGGGACTGGAACCGTCTAAGCTTTAATTGTCTGAAAGACACGTGCTTTTGCCATTTTCAGCTTTGCTCTTGAACTTGCATGCTATCCAGTAATGAATCAGATATCCATAAGCTTCTTGTGTGAGTCTGGTTGGAAATTTGGGTAGGCATTCATCACAGGTACTATGCATGTGCACGCAAAAGAGTATAAAGAGTTGCCATATTCTTTGTCTGACACACATTCTTTTTTTTTAGTTAGAAATTTTTAATGTAATAAAATATACGAAAAAAAGCAAAGATAGAAAATAAGAGACAGAGAAACACGAAAGAAAGAGGAAAAAAACCCCATACAATGGTGCCTTCTGCCTGTCTTTCTATCTTCTTTTAATTAAACTTTATTAAAATTTTAAGGTAAAAGATAAAAGCTAATATGAAATGAAAAAAGCAAAGAAAGCAAAGTAGAAAAAAGAACATAGTCAAAACTGCAGAAAAAGAAAAAGGAAAAGAAAAATTTATGTCTCAGATTTGTACTACCACCCATCTCCCCCCGAGGAGGGACTCTGAGCAGAAATACAGAAAAAGAATGACTTTGGACTTTCTTTGCTACAGATATAAGTATTCATTTCCATTAAACTCTTACTCAGTTTACAGCAGAGCTTTCATTGATTCTCTTGTCCATTGTTATTTCTGACTATCAGATCCAGATATCGTGATTTCACTGTTTTCTGTTTCACGCAAAAAGTCCAAAAGGGGTTTCCAGGTCACATTAAAATTAGTCAATGTCTTTTCTCTAACCAAAGCTGTCAATTTCTCCCTCTCAGCCAACTCCATCCACTTCACCAACCATCCTAACATTGTAGGTCATGTTCATTCGTTTCACCTTTGGGCGTAGAAGAGCCTCACTCCTGTTACCATCTACCATGAATTCTTTCTGTTTGTCCATCAATCCTAAAAGAAAAGTCTCTGGTTTTGATTGTGTATTAATCTTTAAGATCTTCTGAATTAAAAAATGTATTTGATCCCAAATTTCTTAGCTTCTTTGTATGTCCACCAAAGATGATAAAACATCCTTTCTTGTTGTTCACACTTCCAACACACACTTTCTTCCTTCTCTCTAGCAATTGTCATCACCATTCCTATTTGGGAATCGTGTCTGCTCAGCTGACCAGAATAAAACTCTCCTTGGAAACTGATCCTGGCTTGAAGCCCATTCCTCAGGGAAATCCAGACCAGAATTTCCCTTCCACATTCCTCATCTCTGTGCAGAGGAACTGGGAGTTTTTCTCTATGCACAGGGGGGGAAAGCGGTAACCAGATCCGCCAGGACTCCATGGGCCAGGTGGGGTCCATGTGAATGAGATAGGATCGAGAGACCACGTTTTTCACTGCCAGCTAAGCAAATCCACCTCAGGGAGCCCAAGTGCAAGGCCCTTTTTGAAAACTGGATAACCAAGGGGGCAGAACTTTCATTTGAAAGTTCATCCTTTTTTTTCACTCTGTCATAGGCCAAGGAATGATTTTTGTTTTTAACTCAGGACCTCGATAATTGGGAGCATGTGCAGGGAAGACCCTTGGCATTAATCTTTTACGGAACAGTTTTGCTTTAAAACTAGTTGATCCAAACACTGATTTATGCTTCCTATGGGTCCCCTCTACATTTGGGATCTGGGGAAAGTGGACCTCTGCCCTCCCCTTTTTTAAAAAAGTCCAGTCGAAATAGCATCATCCATCTGCAGGAGTGGGGTTAGTAGGCTCTGAAGTGCCCCAAGTTTTATCTATCTATCTATCTATCTATCTATCTATCTATCTATCTATCTATCTATCTATCTATCTATCAAATATGTCACCGCCCATCTCCTCCAAATGGAAGGACTCTGGGCAGTTTACAACATAGAACAATAACTATATAATAAAATTCCAATATAAAATATAGACTAAAACAATTTTAAAAACTACCAAATATAATAACATCCCAATGGCTATGGTCTCATTCAGTCCTTGCGTAGGAGGGGCACTTCAAGGTACTAGCCAACCCCAAGTATAACTATTCTCCTCCCTGCCCCAGGCCCGATGGCAGAGCCAGGTCTTCAATTCCCTCCGGAAGGCTAGGAGCAATGGGGCTAATCTCACCTCTGGGGGCAAGATGTTCCAAAGGGCGGGTGCCACTGCAGAGAAGGCCCGCCTCCTGGACCCCGCCAGATGGAATTCTCTTGCAGATGGGGTCTGCCACATGCCCTCTCTGCATGACTGGGTGGGATGGGCTGATGAAGCGGGGAAGAGGCAGTCCCTCAGGTAACCTGGTCCCATGCCAAATAGGGCTTTAAAGGTGATAACCAACACCATGAATTGGACTCGGAAGCAGACTGGCACCCAGTGCAGCTCGCAAAGCAAAGGTGTTATATGTGCCCTTCTAGGGGCACCAAAAATAGCCCATGTGGCCGCATTCTGGACCAGCTGAAGCTTCCGGATACTCTTCAAGGGTAGCCCCATGTAGAGCGCATTGCAATAGTTTATATGGGAGATAACAAGGGCATGAGTGACTGTCCAAAGGGCCTCCCGATCCAGGAAATGGCATAACTGGTGCACAACACGAAGCTGTGCAAAGGTTCTTCTGGCCACGGCTGCCACCTGCTCTTCGAGCAGGAGCTGTGAGTCCACGAGGACCCCCAAGTTACCCACTGGGTCTGTCTGGGGCAGTGCAACCCCATCCAGAACCAAAGATGACAAAGTCCCGGATACAGAGGAGCCATCAACCCACAGCCACTCCATCTTACCAGGGTTCAGCCAAAGCCTGTTGTTCCCCATCCAGACCCCCACAGCCCCCAGACACTCAGAGAGGGTACTCACAGCATCACTTACTTCACCCGGGATGGCGATATACAATTGATTATCATCAGCATACTGATGATACCTCATCCCATGGTGATGGACGATCTCAGCCAGCGGTTTCATGTAGATGTTGAATAGAAGAGGAGGGAGGACCGAACCCTACGGCACCCCACAAAGGAGGGGTTGAGGGTCGGATCTCTCATTCCCTATCACCACCGATTGGGACCGGCCCTGGAGGAAGGAGGTGAACCAGCGCAGAACCACGCCATGCACCCCCAACTCCCTGAGCCGACCCAAAAGGATACCATGGTCAATAGTATCGAAAGCCGCTGAGAGGTCAAGGAGAGCAAGGATGGATGCACTACCCCATACCGCTCCCGCCAAAGATCATCCATAAGTGCGACCAATGCCAATTCTGTCCCATATCCAGGCCTGAAACCTGACTGAAAGGGGTCTAGATAATCCGTTTCCTCCAGAACCCTCTGAAGCTGTAATGCCACCACTTTCTCAACCACCTTCCCCAAAAAGGGGAGGTGGGAGACTGGACGAAAATTATCCAGTACAGTAGAGTCCAGCAATGGTTTCTTCAGGAGGGGTTGTACCAGCACCTCCTTAAAGGCAGTTGGAAACACCCACTCCCTCAAGGATGTATTGACCATTGCCTGGACCCAGCCACATGTTACCTCCAGAGCTGCCTTCACCATCCAGGAGGGACATGGGTCTAGATGACAAGTGGTGGCATTTACTGTCCAGAGGGTCCTGTCCACTTCCTCAGGTCCAACAGGATCAAACTGTTCCCAGATAACATGGTAAGTATGCTCCCTTGGTATCTCCACAGACCATGTGTCACACTTGGAGTCTAACGTAGAGCGGATCCGAGCGATTTTGTGTTGCAGATGCTCCAAAAACTCCTCTGCATGGCCTTGTAGGTGGGTTACTGAGCCCACCTTCTCCAAAAGGGATTGAGTAATTTTAAACAGGGCTGTTGGGTGGCATTCTGCAGACGCAATAAGGGCAGAGAAGTATTGGCGCTTCGCCGCTCTTATCGCCACCAGGTAGGCCTTAATAGCGACTCTAACCAGTGTTCGGTCGGATTCAGTCTTTGTACATATATGTCTTTACATATATGTTAAAATACTGAAAGAAATCATTTACAGAAAATGAAAGCTATAAACGTGTAGGGGACAGACTCAGTGCAATTTAGTGCCTGGGGACAGACATGGAAGTTGGACTGTTGGAGGAATACTGAAAATTGGAAAGAGGAGAATGGAATGGAATGGAATGACCACAAGAACCACAAATGGCTGGATGGAATTCTAAACAGAAACACGCCATGCAACATTTTATCCCAACAACTCAAGCCTGTTTGGAGCCCAGCCAACCCGGCTGTTGTGCCCACACCAGTCTCTGCTTCCTCAAAATGTACTGCATGCAGTTATTAATGCTCCCAGGCCTGTCCTTTGACATGAAATTCTTTTATCTTTTTGCATATATCACAGGAACCCCCTTTATCTCTTTGGAAAGCCAGAGAGATCTTTTTCCTCCATGCATTGAAAAAGATATCAAAGCAGAGATCCAGGACGGTCTCATTTGGTAAGCACTGTGTTTGACTTATACTGGGAAGACTCAATTTCAAATTGCCGGTTAGTAACAAGCAAGTAGGGTTCATCCTTCTCTCTCTTTTTCAGTGTTAGTGATGAATGAAAAAAAGCATTATGTATGAATCAAAATTGTTCCAGATAATAAGTCACACAACGTTAAAGAAATCTGGAGGAGAAACAAATACAAAGCAAATGAATTGAAATCTTTGATCTGGAGATGTGAACACACAACCTGTCCAGTTTGGGCGCATTAGAACCTGTCATGATGTAACTAATGGTTCTCATGAACCAGGGTACCTTTAGAAACATTACTGGACAGGAACAGCACCCAGGCAGGGGCAATGCAACAATTCTTACTACCTTGGAGAGGTTACTACCTGCTAGCAAAAGCCATTACACCCCCTTTACTAATAGAACAGTTTACTGCAGGAAGCTTTTTAATAACCTGCAGTCAGTACTATATCTCAAATGCAATGCAGGTAGTCCTCAGTTACCAACTACAATGAGAACTGGCAACTCCATCTGTAAACAACACAGTTGTAAAGCAAAACGTCACATTGACTGCACTGACTTACGACGTCAGTTCCAGTTGCGGCCATTAAGAGTGATATCACCCACAGTTGTTAAGCGTGATGTCACATGACTGCAACTTCCACCTTCCTACTGGGTTGTCCATTGACTTTGCTTGTTGGAAGCCAGCGGGAATTTGCAAGGAGGTCCTCGTTTAATAATGACAACAGGGACTGCTGAGATTGCTGTTGCTAAGTGATATGGTCACCTCACTTCACAGAGTGGCTAAACTGATCAGGGTTTAAATTGAGGTGCAGGAGGGGCAAAAGGAGGGGGAAGATAGAATGTTATGTAGGGACACGTAGCACTGAGGCAGATTAGAAATACCTGATGAGTTAACAATTACAAAGTGTTAAAACCCTGTTGTGTTTCTTTACCCCTTTCTGAGATCCCTTCTTGGATCAGCAGCTTTCCTGATTTAACATTAAGGTAACAGGAGAAATCCCAGAATTCTGACAAAGTCTTACTGGAAACAGTCAGCATCTTTCTCTTACCTTCTCAGCAAGTTTTGCTGGTGGCTGCATCTTCCTGGATTCTCCTGCATCGTTTTCCAAGTTGGAGACAAGTACCTGGAATTACTACAAAAATAAAAATGAGCTAATGCGCGTGGGAGATGATGGATATAGACAGAAGCATAAATCAAGTCTCCACTTCAAATCCTGCCTTGGCAGCACCCTTAAATATGTTTCTCATAGTTCATCCTTCTTGGTGCCTTATGAAGATGAAAACAATTTTTGTCAACCTGTCTCTGAGTGTGTGTGGCTGGTGTGTATTGCCTTCCAGTCAGTGTTGACTCCTGGTGACTGCCAGGACAAGTCCATGAGGTTTTCTTGGCAAGATTTTGGAAGTGGTTTACCCTCACCTCCTCCTTCTGAGAGCTGAGAGGGAGGGACCAGCCCAAAGTCACCCAGTTGGCTTTGTGCCTGAGGTAGGATTGGAGCTCAGGGTCTCACAGTTTCTGGCCTGGTATCTTTACCACTACACCAAACTAGCTGTCTTTGTCAAGCTTACAGCTAGACAATGCCAAGCCCTACATAAATTCAAGAAACTATATAGTGGGCCTGAAGCAAAATGTTGTTGAATGAAGGTACTGCTTTGATGGTACTTGAATGGTGCCACCCAAGATTCCTACCAGCCAGCCCTACTCTCCCTCAAGATATGCTCCGTCAGGTATCCAGTTTCTCTCCCACGGGGCTGTTTTGAGATGAAGCCAATTTAGTGGCCTGCTAGAACCACTGAAATGGAGCAAAGCTTATAACACAGCTGAGAAGCTGGCACAGAAAAAGAAAATTATTTTAGATAGCTTAAATGAGCATGCCAGAGAAATACAGGTTATGGATCCTACATACTCAGCCATCCCAAGCATAAAGAAACAGACTTAGACATATTAGGTTAAGAAGTAAAAGAATTTCTTACTAATTTTATTGTTGTCTAAGGCAAGGTGTCAGGCTCTGCCTGCTAACCAGTAAAGACACAGACGCTAGCGTAGGCTTAGGTTCTGGCTTTATTGAGAAAACAGAGTTCATGCCTTTAAAAAGCTGAGAGTGAGGGGAGCGCGCCGGAACGGGATTTAAATAGCCCGCACCGGTCAGCGCTCCACCCCTTATTCCAGGTGTGTCCCACGAGTCCCAGCGGTATCGTCCTTGTCATGTGAGAGGTCGTTCAGCCTCCCTGTGCCCCGGGCGTCACCTCGATCGCCTTCCTGAACAGTAATGATTCATTGCCGGGCAATCAGGCTCTTAATCCCTTTGACAGCTCTGACCCGCCTCTCCTGTTGTCTTGTCAATTACCTTTTGGCAACTTTGTATCTTTGTCTTCAGTGCCGCCGGCTTTGGTTGGTACTTAGTTTCCAGCACCTGTTGCTTTCTTTTTGTTTCATGGCTGCTTTTTGCCTTACTCCGCCAGGGACCCATTTCCCTGTATTGTCATGCGAGCTGTTGCGATGTCACAAGCATCGCAACGGTGATCATGACAAAAGGTTCGGGGTGGCTGCAAGGAAAAGGTCTGAGGCAAGGTTTGGGGCGGCAGAAAGGAAAAGGCCTCAGGCAAGATAAATTGGGGTGGCAGCAAGGAAAGGCTTTCAGGCAAGGTTTGGGTGGCAGCAAGGAAAAGGTCTGAGGAAAGGAGAATTGGGGCGGAAGCAAGGAAAGGCTTTGAGGGAAGGTTTGGGGCGGCAGAAAAGAAAAGGCCTGAGGCAAGATAAATTGGGGTGGCAGAAAGGAAAAGGCCTGAGGCAAGATAAATTGGGGCGGCAGCAAGGAAAGCCTTGGAGGCAAGGTTTGGGCGGCACCAAGGAAATCCTCTGAGGCAAGGTTTGGGGCGGCAGAAAGGGAGAGGTCTGAGGGAAGAAGAATTGGGGTGGCAGGAAGGAAAGGCTTTGAGGCAAGTTTTGTGGTGGCAGAAAGGAAAAGGTCTGAGGCAAGGAGTATTGGGGTGGCAGGAAGGAAAGCCTTGGAGGCAAGGTTTGGGACGGCAGCAAGGAAAGCTTTGGAGGCAAGGTTTGGGGCGACAGCAAGGAAAGGCTTTGAGGCAAGGTTTGGGCAGCAGAAAGGAAAAGGCCTGAGGCAAGATAAATTGGGGCGGCAGCAAGGAAATCCTCTGAGGCAAGGAGAATTTGGGCGGCAGGAAGGAAAGGCTTTGAGGCAAGGTTTGGGGTGGCAGCAAGGAAACGCTTTGAGGAAAGGTTTGGGCAGCAGAAAGGAAATCCGCTGAGGCAACGTTTGGGGCGGCAGAAAGGAAAAGGCCTGAGGCAAGATAAATTGGGGCGGCAGCAAGGAAAGCCTTGGAGGCAAGGTTTAGGGGGCACCAAGGAAATCCTCTGAAGCAAGGTTTGGGGTGGCAGCAAGGAAAGGCTTTGAGGCAAGTTTTGGGTGGCAGAAAGGAAAAGGTCTGAGGCAAGGAGAATTGGGGTGGCAGGAAGGAAAGCCTTGGAGGCAAGGTTTGGGGTGGCAGCAAGGAAAGGCTTTGAGGAAAGGTTTGGGCAGCAGAAAGGAAAAGGCCTGAGGCAAGATAAATTGGGGGGGCAGCAAGGAAAGCCTTGGAGGCAAGGTTTGGGCGGCACCAAGGAAATCCTCTGAGGCAAGGTTTGGGGCGGGAGAAAGGAAAAGGCCTGAGGCAAGATAAATTGGGGTGGCAGCAAGGAAAGGCTTTGAGGCAAGTTTTGGGTGGCAGCAAGGAAAAGGTCTGAGGCAAGGAGAATTGGGGCGGCAGCAAGGAAAGGCTTTGAGGCAAGTTTTGGGTGGCAGCAAGGAAAAGGTCTGAGGCAAGGAGAATTGGGGTGGCAGCAAGGAAAGTCTTCGAGGCAAGGTTTGGGGTGGCAGGAAGGAAAGGCTTCGAGGCAAGGTTTGGGGCGTAAGAAAGGAAAAGGCCTGAGGCAAGATAAATTGGGGTGGCAGCAAGGAAAGGCTTTGAGGCAAGGTTTGGGGCGGCAGAAAAGAAAAGGCCTGAGGCAAGATAAATTGGGGTGGCAGCAAGGAAAGGCTTTGAGGCAAGTTTTGGGTGGCAGCAAGGAAAAGGCCTGAGGCAAGATAAATTGGGGCGGCAGCAAGGAAATCCTCTGAGGCAAGGTTTGGGGCGGCAGAAAGGAAAAGGTCTGAGGGAAGAAGAATTGGGGCGGCAGAAAGGAAAAGGTCTGAGGGAAGAAGAATTGGGGCGGCAGCAAGGAAAGGCTTTGAGGCAAGGTTTGGGGCGGCAGAAAAGAAAAGGCCTGAGGCAAGATAAATTGGGGTGGCAGCAAGGAAAGGCTTTGAGGCAAGTTTTGGGTGGCAGCAAGGAAAAGGCCTGAGGCAAGATAAATTGGGGCGGCAGCAAGGAAATCCTCTGAGGCAAGGTTTGGGCGGCAGAAAGGAAAAGGTCTGAGGGAAGATAAATTGGGGCGGCAGCAAGGAAATCCTCTGAGGCAAGGTTTGGGGTGGCAGCAAGGAAGGGCTTTGAGGCAAGGTTTGGGGCGGCAGAAAAGAAAAGGCCTGAGGGAAGATAAATTGGGGCAGCAGCAAGGAAAGCCTTTGAGGCAAGGTTTGGGGTGGAAGCAAGGAAAGGCTTTGAGGCAGGTTTTGGGTGGCAGAAAGGAAAAGGTCTGAGGGAAGAAGAATTGGGGCGGCAGCAAGGAAAGGCTTTGAGGAAAGGTTTGGGCAGCAGAAAGGAAATCGGCTGAGGCAAGGTTTGGGGCAGCAGAAAGGAAAAGGCCTGAGGCAAGATAAATTGGGGCGGCAGCAAGGAAATCCTCTGAGGCAAGGTTTGGGGTGGCAGCAAGGAAAGGCTTTGAGGCAAGGTTTGGGGCGGCAGAAAAGAAAAGGCCTGAGGGAAGATAAATTGGGGCAGCAGCAAGGAAAGCCTTTGAGGCAAGGTTTGGGGTGGAAGCAAGGAAAGGCTTTGAGGCAGGTTTTGGGTGGCAGAAAGGAAAAGGTCTGAGGCAAGGAGAATTGGGGTGGCAGGAAGGAAAGCCTTGGAGGCAAGGTTTGGGGTGGCAGCAAGGAAAGGCTTTGAGGAAAGGTTTGGGCAGCAGAAAGGAAATCCGCTGAGGCAAGGTTTGGGGCGGCAGAAAAGAAAAGGCCTGAGGCAAGACAAATTGGGGTGGCAGCAAGGAAAAGGCCTGAGGCAAGATAAATTGGGGCGGCAGCAAGGAAATCCTCTGAGGCAAGGTTTGGGGCGGCAGAAAGGAAAAGGTCTGAGGCAATGAGAATTGGGGCGGAAGCAAGGAAAGGCTTTGAGGCAAGGTTTGGGGCGGCACAAAGGAAAAGGCCTGAGGCAAGATAAATTGGCGTGGCAGAAAGGAAAAGGCCTGAGGCAAGATAAATTGGGGCGGCAGCAAGGAAATCCTTGGAGGCAAGGTTTGGGGCGGCAGAAAGGGAGAGGTCTGAGGGAAGAAGAATTGGGGTGGCAGGAAGGAAAGGCTTTGAGGCAAGTTTTGTGGTGGCAGAAAGGAAAAGGTCTGAGGCAAGGAGTATTGGGGTGGCAGGAAGGAAAGCCTTGGAGGCAAGGTTTGGGGCGGCAGCAAGGAAAGCTTTGGAGGCAAGGTTTGGGGCGGCAGCAAGGAAAGGCTTTGAGGCAAGGTTTGGGCAGCAGAAAGGAAAAGGCCTGAGGCAAGATAAATTGGGGCGGCAGCAAGGAAATCCTCTGAGGCAAGGTTTGGGGCGGCAGCAAGGAAAAGTTCTGAGGCAAGGAGAATTTGGGCGGCAGGAAGGAAAGGCTTTGAGGCAAGGTTTGGGGTGGCAGCAAGGAAAGGCTTTGAGGAAAGGTTTGGGCAGCAGAAAGGAATTCCGCTGAGGCAACGTTTGGGGCGGCAGAAAGGAAAAGGCCTGAGGCAAGATAAATTGGGGCGGCAGCAAGGAAAGCCTTGGAGGCAAGGTTTAGGCGGCACCAAGGAAATCCTCTGAAGCAAGGTTTGGGGTGGCAGCAAGGAAAGGCTTTGAGGCAAGTTTTGGGTGGCAGAAAGGAAAAGGTCTGAGGCAAGGAGAATTGGGGTGGCAGGAAGGAAAGCCTTGGAGGCAAGGTTTGGGGTGGCAGCAAGGAAAGGCTTTGAGGAAAGGTTTGGGCAGCAGAAAGGAAAAGGCCTGAGGCAAGATAAATTGGGGGGGCAGCAAGGAAAGCCTTGGAGGCAAGGTTTGGGCGGCACCAAGGAAATCCTCTGAGGCAAGGTTTGGGGCGGGAGGAAGGAAAAGGCCTGAGGCAAGATAAATTGGGGTGGCAGCAAGGAAAGGCTTTGAGGCAAGTTTTGGGTGGCAGCAAGGAAAAGGTCTGAGGCAAGGAGAATTGGGGCGGCAGCAAGGAAAGGCTTCGAGGCAAGGTTTGGGGTGTAAGAAAGGAAAAGGTCTGAGGGAAGAGGAATTGGGGCGGCAGCAAGGAAAGGCTTTGAGGCAAGTTTTGGTTCGCAGCAAGGAAAAGGCCTGAGGCAAGATAAATTGGGGCGGCAGCAAGGAAATCCTCTGAGGCAAGGTTTGGGGCGGCAGAAAGGAAAAGGTCTGAGGGAAGAAGAATTGGGGCGGCAGCAAGGAAAGGCTTTGAGGCAAGTTTTGGGTGGCAGCAAGGAAAAGGTCTGAGGCAAGGAGAATTGGGGCGGCAGCAAGGAAAGGCTTCGAGGCAAGGTTTGGGGCGGCAGAAAGGAAAAGGTCTGAGGGAAGAAGAATTGGGGCGGCAGCAAGGAAAGGCTTTGAGGCAAGTTTTGGGTGGCAGCAAGGAAAAGGTCTGAGGCAAGGAGAATTGGGGCGGCAGCAAGGAAAGGCTTTGAGGCAAGTTTTGGGTGGCAGCAAGGAAAAGGTCTGAGGCAAGGAGAATTGGGGTGGCAGCAAGGAAAGTCTTCGAGGCAAGGTTTGGGGTGGCAGGAAGGAAAGGCTTCGAGGCAAGGTTTGGGGAGTAAGAAAGGAAAAGGCCTGAGGCAAGATAAATTGGGGTGGCAGCAAGGAAAGGCTTTGAGGCAAGTTTTGGGTGGCAGCAAGGAAAAGGCCTGAGGCAAGATAAATTGGGGCGGCAGCAAGGAAATCCTCTGAGGCAAGGTTTGGGGCGGCAGAAAGGAAAAGGTCTGAGGGAAGAAGAATTGGGGCGGCAGCAAGGAAAGGCTTTGAGGCAAGGTTTGGGGCGGCAGAAAAGAAAAGGCCTGAGGCAAGATAAATTGGGGTGGCAGCAAGGAAAGGCTTTGAGGCAGGTTTTGGGTGGCAGCAAGGAAAAGGCCTGAGGCAAGATAAATTGGGGCGGCAGCAAGGAAATCCTCTGAGGCAAGGTTTGGGGCGGCAGAAAGGAAGAGGTCTGAGGGAAGAAGAATTGGGGCGGCAGCAAGGAAAGGCTTTGAGGCAAGGTTTGGGGCGGCAGAAAAGAAAAGGCCTGAGGGAAGATAAATTGGGGCAGCAGCAAGGAAAGCCTTTGAGGCAAGGTTTGGGGTGGCAGCAAGGAAAGGCTTTGAGGCAAGTTTTGGGTGGCAGAAAGGAAAAGGTCTGAGGCAAGGAGAATTGGGGTGGCAGGAAGGAAAGCCTTGGAGGCAAGGTTTGGGGTGGCAGCAAGGAAAGGCTTTGAGGAAAGGTTTGGGCAGCAGAAAGGAAATCCGCTGAGGCAAGGTTTGGGGCGGCAGAAAGGAAAAGGCCTGAGGCAAGATAAATTGGGGCGGCAGCAAGGAAATCTTCTGAGGCAAGGTTTGGGGTGGCAGCAAGGAAAGGCTTTGAGGCAAGTTTTGGGTGGCAGAAAGGAAAAGGTCTGAGGCAAGGAGAATTGGGGTGGCAGGAAGGAAAGCCTTGGAGGCAAGGTTTGGGCGGCACCATGGAAAGGCTTTGAGGAAAGGTTTGGGCAGCAGAAAGGAAATCCGCTGAGGCAAGGTTTGGGGCGGCAGAAAGGAAAAGGCCTGAGGCAAGATAAATTGGGGCGGCAGCAAGGAAATCCTCTGAGGCAAGGTTTGGGGTGGCAGCAAGGAAAGGCTTTGAGGCAAGGTTTGGGGCGGCAGAAAAGAAAAGGCCTGAGGGAAGATAAATTGGGGCAGCAGCAAGGAAAGCCTTTGAGGCAAGGTTTGGGGTGGAAGCAAGGAAAGGCTTTGAGGCAAGTTTTGGGTGGCAGAAAGGAAAAGGTCTGAGGCAAGGAGAATTGGGGTGGCAGGAAGGAAAGCCTTGGAGGCAAGGTTTGGGGTGGCAGCAAGGAAAGGCTTTGAGGAAAGGTTTGGGCAGCAGAAAGGAAATCCGCTGAGGCAAGGTTTGGGGCGGCAGAAAGGAAAAGGCCTGAGGCAAGATAAATTGGGGCGGCAGCAAGGAAATCCTCTGAGGCAAGGTTTGGGGTGGCAGCAAGGAAAGGCTTTGAGGCAAGTTTTGGGTGGCAGAAAGGAAAAGGTCTGAGGCAAGGAGAATTGGGGTGGCAGGAAGGAAAGCCTTGGAGGCAAGGTTTGGGGTGGCAGCAAGGAAAGGTTTTGAGGAAAGGTTTGGGCAGCAGAAAGGAAATCCGCTGAGGCAAGGTTTGGGGCGGCAGAAAGGAAAAGGCCTGAGGCAAGATAAATTGGGGCGGCAGCAAGGAAATCCTCTGAGGCAAGGTTTGGGGCGGCAGCAAGGAAAAGTTCTGAGGCAAGGAGAATTGGGGTGGCAGGAAGGAAAGCCTTGGAGGCAAGGTTTGGGGTGGCAGCAAGGAAAGGTTTTGAGGAAAGGTTTGGGCAGCAGAAAGGAAATCCGCTGAGGCAAGGTTTGGGGCGGCAGAAAGGAAAAGGCCTGAGGCAAGATAAATTGGGGCGGCAGCAAGGAAATCCTCTGAGGCAAGGTTTGGGGCGGCAGAAAGGAAAAGGTCTGAGGGAAGAAGAATTGGGGCGGCAGCAAGGAAAGGCTTTGAGGCAAGGTTTGGGGCGGCAGAAAAGAAAAGGCCTGAGGCAAGACAAACTGGGGTGGCAGCAAGGAAAGGCTTTGAGGCAAGGTTTGGGTGGCAGCAAGGAAAAGGTCTGAGGCAATGAGAATTGGGGCGGAAGCAAGGAAAGGCTTTGAGGCAAGGTTTGGGGCGGCACAAAGGAAAAGGCCTGAGGCAAGATAAATTGGCGTGGCAGGAAGGAAAGCCTTGGAGGCAAGGTTTGGGGTGGCAGCAAGGAAAGGCTTTGAGGAAAGGTTTGGGCAGCAGAAAGGAAATCCGCTGAGGCAACGTTTGGGGCGGCAGAAAGGAAAAGGCCTAAGGCAAGATAAATTGGGGCGGCAGCAAGGAAAGCCTTGGAGGCAAGGTTTGGGCGGCACCAAGGAAATCCTCTGAGGCAAGGTTTGGGGCGGCAGAAAGGGAGAGGTCTGAGGGAAGAAGAATTGGGGTGGCAGGAAGGAAAGGCTTTGAGGCAAGTTTTGTGGTGGCAGAAAGGAAAAGGTCTGAGGCAAGGAGTATTGGGGTGGCAGGAAGGAAAGACTTGGAGGCAAGGTTTGGGGCGGCAGAAAGGAAAGCTTTGGAGGCAAGGTTTGGGGCGGCAGCAAGGAAAGGCTTTGAGGCAAGGTTTGGGCAGCAGAAAGGAAAAGGCCTGAGGCAAGATAAATTGGGGCGGCAGCAAGGAAATCCTCTGAGGCAAGGTTTGGGGCGGCAGCAAGGAAAAGTTCTGAGGCAAGGAGAATTGGGCGGCAGGAAGGAAAGGCTTTGAGGCAAGGTTTGGGGTGGCAGCAAGGAAAGGCTTTGAGGAAAGGTTTGGGCAGCAGAAAGGAATTCCGCTGAGGCAACGTTTGGGGCGGCAGAAAGGAAAAGGCCTGAGGCAAGATAAATTGGGGGGGCAGCAAGGAAAGCCTTGGAGGCAAGGTTTGGGCGGCACCAAGGAAATCCTCTGAGGCAAGGTTTGGGGCGGGAGAAAGGAAAAGGCCTGAGGCAAGATAAATTGGGGTGGCAGCAAGGAAAGGCTTTGAGGCAAGTTTTGGGTGGCAGCAAGGAAAAGGTCTGAGGCAAGGAGAATTGGGGCGGCAGCAAGGAAAGGCTTTGAGGCAAGTTTTGGGTGGCAGCAAGGAAAAGGTCTGAGGCAAGATAAATTGGGGTGGCAGCAAGGAAAGGCTTTGAGGCAAGTTTTGGTTGGCAGCAAGGAAAAGGCCTGAGGCAAGATAAATTGGGGCGGCAGCAAGGAAATCCTCTGAGGCAAGGTTTGGGGCGGCAGAAAGGAAAAGGTCTGAGGGAAGAAGAATTGGGGCGGCAGCAAGGAAAGGCTTTGAGGCAAGGTTTGGGGCGGCAGAAAAGAAAAGGCCTGAGGGAAGATAAATTGGGGCAGCAGCAAGGAAAGGCTTTGAGGCAAGTTTTGGGTGGCAGAAAGGAAAAGGTCTGAGGCAAGGAGAATTGGGGTGGCAGGAAGGAAAGCCTTGGAGGCAAGGTTTGGGGTGGCAGCAAGGAAAGGCTTTGAGGAAAGGTTTGGGCAGCAGAAAGGAAATCCGCTGAGGCAAGGTTTGGGACGGCAGAAAGGAAAAGGCCTGAGGCAAGATAAATTGGGGTGGTAGCAAGGAAAGGCTTTGAGGCAAGGTTTGGGGCGGCAGAAAAGAAAAGGCCTGAGGCAAGATAAATTGGGGCGGAAGCAAGGAAAGGCTTTGAGGCAAGGTTTGGGGCGGAAGAAAGGAAAAGGTCTGAGGGAAGATAAATTGGGGCAGCAGCAAGGAAAGCCTTGGAGGCAAGGTTTAGGCGGCACCAAGGAAATCCTCTGAAGCAAGATTTGGGGTGGCAGCAAGGAAAGGCTTTGAGGCAAGTTTTGGGGTGGCAGCAAGGAAAGGCTTTGAGGCAAGTTTTGGGTGGCAGAAAGGAAAAGGTCTGAGGCAAGGAGAATTGGGGTGGCAGGAAGGAAAGCCTTGGAGGCAAGGTTTGGGGTGGCAGGAAGGAAAGGCTTCGAGGCAAGATTTGGGGCGGAAGAAAGGAAAAGGTCTGAGGGAAGATAAATTGGGGCAGCAGCAGGGAAAGCCTTGGAGGCAAGGTTTAGGCGGCACCAAGGAAATCCTCTGAAGCAAGGTTTGGGGTGGCAGCAAGGAAAGCCTTTGAGGCAAGTTTTGGGTGGCAGAAAGGAAAAGGTCTGAGGCAAGGAGAATTGGGGTGGCAGGAAGGAAAGCCTTTGAGGCAAGTTTTGGGGTGGCAGCAAGGAAAGGCTTTGAGGAAAGGTTTCGGCGGCAGCAAGGAAATCCTTTGAGGCAAGGTTTGGGGCGGCAGAAAGGAAAAGGTCTGAGGGAAGAAGAATTGGGGCGGCAGCAAGGAAAGGCTTTGAGGCAAGGTTTGGGGCGGCAGAAAAGAAAAGGCCTGAGGCAAGATAAATTGGGGTGGTAGCAAGGAAAGGCTTTGAGGCAAGGTTTGGGTGGCAGCAAGGAAAAGGTCTGAGGCAAGAAGAATTGGGGCGGAAGCAAGGAAAGGCTTTGAGGCAAGGTTTGGGGCGGCAGAAAAGAAAAGGCCTGAGGCAAAATAAATTGGGGTGGCAGAAAGGAAAGGCTTCGAGGCAAGGTTTGGGGCGGAAGAAAGGAAAAGGCTTGGAGGCAAGGTTTGGGATGGCAGCAGGGAAAGGCTTTGAGGCAAGTTTTGTGGTGGCTGAAAGGAAAAGGTCTGAGGCAAGGAGAATTGGGGTGGCAGGAAGGAAAGGCTTTGAGGCAAGTTTTGTGGTGGCAGAAAGGAAAAGGTCTGAGGCAAGGAGAATTGGGGTGGCAGCAAGGAAAGCCTTGGAGGCAAGGTTTGGGGCGGCAGCAAGGAAAGCTTTGGAGGCAAGGTTTGCGGCGGCAGCAAGGAAAAGTTCTGAGGCAAGGAGAATTTGGGTGGCAGGAAGGAAAGCCTTGGAGGCAAGGTTTGGGGTGGCAGCAAGGAAAGGCTTTGAGGAAAGGTTTGGGCAGCAGAAAGGAAATCCGCTGAGGCAACGTTTGGGGCGGCAGAAAGGAAAAGGCCTGAGGCAAGATAAATTGGGGCGGCAGCAAGGAAAGCCTTGGAGGCAAGGTTTGGGCGGCACCAAGGAAATCCTCTGAGGCAAGGTTTGGGGCGGCAGAAAGGAAGAGGTCTGAGGGAAGAAGAATTGGGGCGGCAGCAAGGAAAGGCTTTGAGGCAAGGTTTGGGGCGGCAGAAAAGAAAAGGCCTGAGGGAAGATAAATTGGGGCAGCAGCAAGGAAAGCCTTTGAGGCAAGGTTTGGGGTGGCAGCAAGGAAAGGCTTTGAGGCAAGTTTTGGGTGGCAGAAAGGAAAAGGTCTGAGGCAAGGAGAATTGGGGTGGCAGGAAGGAAAGCCTTGGAGGCAAGGTTTGGGGTGGCAGCAAGGAAAGGCTTTGAGGAAAGGTTTGGGCAGCAGAAAGGAAATCCGCTGAGGCAAGGTTTGGGGCGGCAGAAAGGAAAAGGCCTGAGGCAAGATAAATTGGGGCGGCAGCAAGGAAATCCTCTGAGGCAAGGTTTGGGGTGGCAGCAAGGAAAGGCTTTGAGGCAAGTTCTGGGTGGCAGAAAGGAAAAGGTCTGAGGCAAGGAGAATTGGGGTGGCAGGAAGGAAAGCCTTGGAGGCAAGGTTTGGGCGGCACCATGGAAAGGCTTTGAGGAAAGGTTTGGGCAGCAGAAAGGAAATCCGCTGAGGCAAGGTTTGGGGCGGCAGAAAGGAAAAGGCCTGAGGCAAGATAAATTGGGGCGGCAGCAAGGAAATCCTCTGAGGCAAGGTTTGCGGCGGCAGAAAGGAAAAGGTCTGAGGGAAGAAGAATTGGGGCGGCAGCAAGGAAAGGCTTTGAGGCAAGGTTTGGGGCGGCAGAAAAGAAAAGGCCTGAGGCAAGATAAATTGGGGTGGTAGCAAGGAAAGGCTTTGAGGCAAGGTTTGGGTGGCAGCAAGGAAAAGGTCTGAGGCAAGAAGAATTGGGGCGGAAGCAAGGAAAGGCTTTGAGGCAAGGTTTGGGGCGGCAGAAAAGAAAAGGCCTGAGGCAAGATAAATTGGGGTGGTAGCAAGGAAAGGCTTTGAGGCAAGGTTTGGGTGGCAGCAAGGAAAAGGTCTGAGGCAAGAAGAATTGGGGCGGAAGCAAGGAAAGGCTTTGAGGCAAGGTTTGGGGCGGCAGAAAAGAAAAGGCCTGAGGCAAAATAAATTGGGGTGGCAGAAAGGAAAGGCTTCGAGGCAAGGTTTGGGGCGGAAGAAAGGAAAAGGCTTGGAGGCAAGGTTTGGGATGGCAGCAGGGAAAGGCTTTGAGGCAAGTTTTGTGGTGGCTGAAAGGAAAAGGTCTGAGGCAAGGAGAATTGGGGTGGCAGGAAGGAAAGGCTTTGAGGCAAGTTTTGTGGTGGCAGAAAGGAAAAGGTCTGAGGCAAGGAGAATTGGGGTGGCAGCAAGGAAAGCCTTGGAGGCAAGGTTTGGGGCGGCAGCAAGGAAAGCTTTGGAGGCAAGGTTTGCGGCGGCAGCAAGGAAAAGTTCTGAGGCAAGGAGAATTTGGGTGGCAGGAAGGAAAGCCTTGGAGGCAAGGTTTGGGGTGGCAGCAAGGAAAGGCTTTGAGGAAAGGTTTGGGCAGCAGAAAGGAAATCCGCTGAGGCAACGTTTGGGGCGGCAGAAAGGAAAAGGCCTGAGGCAAGATAAATTGGGGCGGCAGCAAGGAAAGCCTTGGAGGCAAGGTTTGGGCGGCACCAAGGAAATCCTCTGAGGCAAGGTTTGGGGCGGCAGAAAGGAAGAGGTCTGAGGGAAGAAGAATTGGGGCGGCAGCAAGGAAAGGCTTTGAGGCAAGGTTTGGGGCGGCAGAAAAGAAAAGGCCTGAGGGAAGATAAATTGGGGCAGCAGCAAGGAAAGCCTTTGAGGCAAGGTTTGGGGTGGCAGCAAGGAAAGGCTTTGAGGCAAGTTTTGGGTGGCAGAAAGGAAAAGGTCTGAGGCAAGGAGAATTGGGGTGGCAGGAAGGAAAGCCTTGGAGGCAAGGTTTGGGGTGGCAGCAAGGAAAGGCTTTGAGGAAAGGTTTGGGCAGCAGAAAGGAAATCCGCTGAGGCAAGGTTTGGGGCGGCAGAAAGGAAAAGGCCTGAGGCAAGATAAATTGGGGCGGCAGCAAGGAAATCCTCTGAGGCAAGGTTTGGGGTGGCAGCAAGGAAAGGCTTTGAGGCAAGTTCTGGGTGGCAGAAAGGAAAAGGTCTGAGGCAAGGAGAATTGGGGTGGCAGGAAGGAAAGCCTTGGAGGCAAGGTTTGGGCGGCACCATGGAAAGGCTTTGAGGAAAGGTTTGGGCAGCAGAAAGGAAATCCGCTGAGGCAAGGTTTGGGGCGGCAGAAAGGAAAAGGCCTGAGGCAAGATAAATTGGGGCGGCAGCAAGGAAATCCTCTGAGGCAAGGTTTGCGGCGGCAGAAAGGAAAAGGTCTGAGGGAAGAAGAATTGGGGCGGCAGCAAGGAAAGGCTTTGAGGCAAGGTTTGGGGCGGCAGAAAAGAAAAGGCCTGAGGCAAGATAAATTGGGGTGGCAGCAAGGAAAGGCTTTGAGGCAAGGTTTGGGTGGCAGCAAGGAAAAGGTCTGAGGCAATGAGAATTGGGGCGGAAGCAAGGAAAGGCTTTGAGGCAAGGTTTGGGGCGGCAGAAAAGAAAAGGCCTGAGGCAAGATAAATTGGCGTGGCAGAAAGGAAAAGGCCTGAGGCAAGATAAATTGGGGCGGCAGCAAGGAAAGCCTTGGAGGCAAGGTTTGGGCGGCACCAAGGAAATCCTCTGAGGCAAGGTTTGGGGCGGCAGAAAGGAAGAGGTCTGAGGGAAGAAGAATTGGGGTGGCAGGAAGGAAAGGCTTTGAGGCAAGTTTTGTGGTGGCAGAAAGGAAAAGGTCTGAGGCAAGGAGAATTGGGGTGGCAGGAAGGAAAGCCTTGGAGGCAAGGTTTGGGGCGGCAGCAAGGAAAGCTTTGGAGGCAAGGTTTGGGGCGGCAGCAAGGAAAGGCTTTGAGGCAAGGTTTGGGCAGCAGAAAGGAAAAGGCCTGAGGCAAGATAAATTGGGGCGGCAGCAAGGAAATCCTCTGAGGCAAGGTTTGGGGCGGCAGCAAGGAAAAGTTCTGAGGCAAGGAGAATTTGGGCGGCAGGAAGGAAAGCCTTGGAGGCAAGGTTTGGGGTGGCAGCAAGGAAAGGCTTTGAGGAAAGGTTTGGGCAGCAGAAAGGAAATCCGCTGAGGCAACGTTTGGGGCGGCAGAAAGGAAGAGGTCTGAGGGAAGAAGAATTGGGGCGGCAGCAAGGAAAGGCTTTGAGGCAAGGTTTCGGGCGGCAGAAAAGAAAAGGCCTGAGGCAAGATAAATTGGGGTGGCAGCAAGGAAAGGCTTTCAGGCAGGTTTTGGGTGGCAGCAAGGAAAAGGCCTGAGGCAAGATAAATTGGGGCGGCAGCAAGGAAATCCTCTGAGGCAAGGTTTGGGGCGGCAGAAAAGAAAAGGCCTGAGGGAAGATAAATCGGGGCAGCAGCAAGGAAAGCCTTTGAGGCAAGGTTTGGGGTGGCAGCAAGGAAAGGCTTTGAGGCAAGTTTTGGGTGGCAGAAAGGAAAAGGTCTGAGGCAAGGAGAATTGGGGTGGCAGGAAGGAAAGCCTTGGAGGCAAGGTTTGGGGTGGCAGCAAGGAAAGGCTTTGAGGAAAGGTTTGGGCAGCAGAAAGGAAATCCGCTGAGGCAACGTTTGGGGCGGCAGAAAGGAAGAGGTCAGGGAAGAAGAATTGGGGCGGCAGCAAGGAAAGGCTTTGAGGCAAGGTTTCGGGCGGCAGAAAAGAAAAGGCCTGAGGCAAGATAAATTGGGGTGGCAGCAAGGAAAGGCTTTCAGGCAAGTTTTGGGTGGCAGCAAGGAAAAGGCCTGAGGCAAGATAAATTGGGGCGGCAGCAAGGAAATCCTCTGAGGCAAGGTTTGGGGCGGCAGAAAAGAAAAGGCCTGAGGGAAGATAAATCGGGGCAGCAGCAAGGAAAGCCTTTGAGGCAAGGTTTGGGTGGCAGAAAGGAAAAGTTCTGAGGCAAGGAGAATTTGGGCGGCAGGAAGGAAATCCTCTGAGGCAAGGTTTGGGGCGGCAGAAAGGAAAAGGTCTGAGGGAAGAAGAATTGGGGCGGCAGCAAGGAAAGGCTTTGAGGCAAGGTTTGGGGCGGCAGAAAAGAAAAGGCCTGAGGCAAGATAAATTGGGGTGGTAGCAAGGAAAGGCTTTGAGGCAAGGTTTGGGGCGGAAGAAAGGAAAAGGCCTGAGGCAAGATAAATTGGGGCAGCAGCAAGGAAATCCTCTGAGGCAAGGTTTGGGGCGGCAGAAAGGAAAAGGTCTGAGGGAAGAAGAATTGGGGCGGCAGCAAGGAAAGGCTTTGAGGCAAGGTTTGGGTGGCAGAAAGGAAAAGTTCTGAGGCAAGGAGAATTTGGGCGGCAGGAAGGAAATCCTCTGAGGCAAGGTTTGGGGCGGCAGAAAGGAAAAGGTCTGAGGGAAGAAGAATTGGGGCGGCAGCAAGGAAAGGCTTTGAGGCAAGGTTTGGGGCGGCAGAAAAGAAAAGGCCTGAGGCAAGATAAATTGGGGTGGTAGCAAGGAAAGGCTTTGAGGCAAGGTTTGGGGCGGAAGAAAGGAAAAGGTCTGAGGGAAGATAAATTGGGGTGGCAGCAAGGAAAGGCTTTGAGGCAAGTTTTGGGTGGCAGAAAGGAAAAGGTCTGAGGCAAGGAGAATTGGGGTGGCAGCAAGGAAAGCCTTGGAGGCAAGGTTTGGGGCGGCAGCAAGGAAAGCTTTGGAGGCAAGGTTGGCGGCGGCAGCAAGGAAAGGCTTTGAGGCAAGGATTGGGCAGCAGCAAGGAAAAGTTCTGAGGCAAGGAGAATTTGGGTGGCAGGAAGGAAAGCCTTGGAGGCAAGGTTTGGGGTGGCAGAAAAGAAAAGGCCTGAGGGAAGATAAATCGGGGCAGCAGCAAGGAAAGCCTTTGAGGCAAGGTTTGGGGTGGCAGCAAGGAAAGGCTTTGAGGAAAGGTTTGGGCAGCAGAAAGGAAATCCGCTGAGGCAACGTTTGGGGCGGCAGAAAGGAAAAGGCCTGAGGCAAGATAAATTGGGGCGGCAGCAAGGAAAGCCTTGGAGGCAAGGTTTGGGCGGCACCAAGGAAATCCTCTGAGGCAAGGTTTGGGGCGGCAGAAAGGAAGAGGTCTGAGGGAAGAAGAATTGGGGCGGCAGCAAGGAAAGGCTTTGAGGCAAGGTTTGGGGCGGCAGAAAAGAAAAGGCCTGAGGCAAGATAAATTGGGGTGGCAGCAAGGAAAGGCTTTGAGGCAAGTTTTGGGTGGCAGCAAGGAAAAGGCCTGAGGCAAGATAAATTGGGGCGGCAGCAAGGAAATCCTCTGAGGCAAGGTTTGGGGCGGCAGAAAGGAAAAGGTCTGAGGGAAGAAGAATTGGGGCGGCAGCAAGGAAAGGCTTTGAGGCAAGGTTTGGGGCGGCAGAAAAGAAAAGGCCTGAGGGAAGATAAATTGGGGCAGCAGCAAGGAAAGCCTTTGAGGCAAGGTTTGGGGTGGCAGCAAGGAAAGGCTTTGAGGCAAGTTTTGGGTGGCAGAAAGGAAAAGGTCTGAGGCAAGGAGAATTGGGGTAGCAGGAAGGAAAGCCTTGGAGGCAAGGTTTGGGGTGGCAGCAAGGAAAGGCTTTGAGGAAAGGTTTGGGCAGCAGAAAGGAAATCCGCTGAGGCAAGGTTTGGGGCGGCAGAAAGGAAAAGGCCTGAGGCAAGATAAATTGGGGCAGCAGCAAGGAAAGGCTTTGAGGCAAGTTTTGGGTGGCAGAAAGGAAAAGGTCTGAGGCAAGGAGAATTGGGGTGGCAGGAAGGAAAGCCTTGGAGGCAAGGTTTGGGCGGCACCATGGAAAGGCTTTGAGGAAAGGTTTGGGCAGCAGAAAGGAAATCCGCTGAGGCAAGGTTTGGGGCGGCAGAAAGGAAAAGGCCTGAGGCAAGATAAATTGGGGCGGCAGCAAGGAAATCCTCTGAGGCAAGGTTTGGGGTGGCAGCAAGGAAAGGCTTTGAGGCAAGTTTTGGGTGGCAGAAAGGAAAAGGTCTGAGGCAAGGTTTGGGGCGGCAGAAAAGAAAAGGCCTGAGGCAAGATAAATTGGCGTGGCAGAAAGGAAAAGGCCTGAGGCAAGATAAATTGGGGCGGCAGCAAGGAAAGCCTTGGAGGCAAGTTTTGGGCGGCACCAAGGAAATCCTCTGAGGCAAGGTTTGGGGCGGCAGAAAGGAAGAGGTCTGAGGGAAGAAGAATTGGGGCGGCAGCAAGGAAAGGCTTTGAGGCAAGTTTTGTGGTGGCAGAAAGGAAAAGGTCTGAGGCAAGGAGAATTGGGGTGGCAGGAAGGAAAGGCTTTGAGGCAAGTTTTGTGGTGGCAGAAAGGAAAAGGTCTGAGGCAAGGAGAATTGGGGTGGCAGAAAGGAAAAGGTCTGAGGCAAGGAGAATTGGGGTGGCAGCAAGGAAAGGCTTTGAGGCAAGTTTTGGGTGGCAGCAAGGAAAAGGTCTGAGGCAAGGAGAATTCGGGCGGCAGCAAGGAAAGGCTTTGAGGCAAGTTTTGGGTGGCAGCAAGGAAAAGGTCTGAGGCAAGGAGAATTGGGGTGGCAGAAAGGAAAAGGTCTGAGGAAAGGAGAATTGGGGTGGCAGCAGGGAAAGGCTTCGAGGCAAGGTTTGGGATGGCAGCAGGGAAAGGCTTTGAGGCAAGGTTGGGGTGGCAGAAAGGAAATCCTCTGAGGCACGTTTTGGGGCACAAGAAAGGAAAAGCTCTGAGGCAAGAAGAATTGGGGTGGCAGCAAGAAGAGGCTTTGAGGCAAGTTTTGGGTGGCGGCAAGGAAAATGTCTGAGGCAAGAAGAATTAGGGCGGCAGCAAGGAATGGCTTCGAGGTAAGTTTTGGGCGGCACCAAGGAAACGCTTTGAGGCAAGTTTTGGGGCAGCAGAAAGGAAATCCTCTGAGGCAAGGTTTGGGGCAGAAGAAAGGGAAAGGTCTGAGGCAAGAGGAATTGGGGCGGCAGCAGGTAAAGGCTTCGAGGCAAGGTTTGGGGTGGCAGGAAGGAAAGGCTTCGAGGCAAGGTTTGGGGAGTAAGAAAGGAAAAGGTCTGAGGGAAGATAAATTGGGGCGGCAGCAGGGAAAGTCTTCGAGGCAAGGTTTGGGATGGCAGCAGGGAAAGGCTTTGAGGCAAGGTTTGGGATGGCAGCAGGGAAAGGCTTTGAGGCAAGGTTGGGGTGGCAGAAAGGAAATCCTCTGAGGCAAGTTTTGGGGCACAAGAAAGGAAAAGCTCTGAGGCAAGAAGAATTGGGGTGGCAGCAAGAAGAGGCTTTGAGGCAAGTTTTCGGTGGCAGCAAGGAAAAGGTCTGAGACAAGGAGAATTGGGGCGGCGGCAGGGAAAGGCTTCGAGGCAAGGTTTGGGTGGCAGCAAGGAAAAGGTCTGAGGCAAGGAGAATTGGGGTGGCAGCAAGGAAAGGCTTCGAAACAAGGTTTGGGTGGCGGCAAAGAAAAGGTCTGAGGCAAGGAGAATTGGGGCGGCAGCAAGGAAAGGCTTCGAGGCAAGGTTTGGGGCAGCAGCAAGGAAAGGCTTCGAGGCAAGGTTTGGGGCGTAAGAAAGGAAAAGGCCTGAGGCAAGATAAATTGGGGTGGCAGCAAGGAAAGGCTTTGAGGCAAGGTTTGGGGCGGAAGAAAGGAAAAGGTCTGAGGCAAGAGGAATTGGGGCGGGGAGCTGGGGGTGTTGACGACCGACAGGAAGCGCTGGCGTGGGCTGGTCCATGAAGTCACAAAGAGTCGGAAGCGACTAAACGAATAAACAACACAACTGTTGTAAACTGAGTAAGTTTGTACTTACTCTGTAGCAAAGAAAGTCAGAAGTCATTCTTTTTCGGCATTTTCTTTTCCTTTTCTGCACTTTTGACTATGTTCTTTTTTCTACTTTGCTTTCTTACTTTACCTTTTCATTTCTTGTTAGCAAGAAATGTATGGGGTTTTTTTCCAGTTTCTTTCAAGTTTCCGTGCCTCTTATTTTCTATCTTTGCTTTCGTTTTGTATATTTATTACATTAAAAATTTCTAATTAAAAAAGGAATGTGTGTCAGACAAAAAATATGGCAACTTTTCTACTCTTCTGTGTGTACATGCATAGTACCACCCTTTTTACAATCCTTTCAAATGTTTCTTTGGAAAGTTTATCAGTTTTTTTTTTACCATATAGAGACAGTCTCCCCCTCTTCCCAAGCACCCTTTTACTAGGCACTGCTGCGTATGTCCCTCTCTTCCTTTGACCTAACGGAGACTACCAGGCAAGCGAATTTACAGGCGCACGTGGCATTGAGCCTTTCACAGATTTAGAATCTCCTCCTGCAGGAACAAAGCCGGCTTGCTGGGAACACCGGCTCCAAGACCCTGGGCGCGCTCCGAAGCAGCCCTGGCCAGCATGAGTGAAGCTGGCTCTCTTGGAGCCTGTGGCCTGTTGGGGCTCCCAGGTCCTAAATCCTTTTGTGAGCGGGGAAAAATGAGGGGTTCACAGAACCCCTGGATGTGCCTTAAACTCATCTAGAAGAAAAAGGACTGCCTGAAAGGAGGCAAGGGGGGGGAGGAAAATGGGTGCTAAAACAGTCATTAGGTTTAGAATTTGTAGCTGATAATAGTGGGTAATAGCTGGCGCCAGCAAGGTTATACAAAGGGGGAGGGATTGCTAGGATTGTGTAAACTTTCTTGTGAAGTAAGGAGGAAATACAGGCCCCGATATACATGAAAAACATTAGAATTAGCAAATACATTCCTGAGGATGCGATCGATAACCATATATGTCTCAAGGAGGTGTTGATTACCTTCATCACACGTCTGTTCTTCCTCTTCCTGACAAAAAGGCAATCACGGTTATCTTGACCTTATGTAAAATAAACTAGGGTCCGGTGAGCCATCAGAATCAAAAACAACGATAAGGATTGTAGGAACATCCTGACACCCTGCTGGCATTGTAAAATTGTAAATCAGAGTGGCCACTTCAAGGTAACAGGAAGAATGTGAGCTGAACCCTCAAAGAGGGGGAGGACAGGGAAAAAGGGTATAAAGGTGTAGTGATAACTCTATTCAGGGTTCCTTCTTGCACGGAGGGACCCGCCTTTGCAAACGCGTTACAAATAAACTCTTTTCTCTGCATCATCGAACCTTGTGGATTGGAATTCTTCTGGGAGGTTTTTCCCGCTGACAATTTGGCGAGCCAGCCAGGAGCCTGAGGTGTTGCCGGTCCGGAGGGGTTCCAGTAAAAGGGTAAGTGGCCACCGCTTCCCATTGTTGAAGCGTCCCTGTTCGAGACCCCTCAGGACTGTCTACCCAGGTCCCTATACAGAGTGACGGTCCAGAGAAAAGAGGTGAAGCCCGGCTGCTGGGGCAGCGGGCAAAGAAGACCAACCGGTTGGAGGGCCAACTGATTGAGGATCAGTTGAGGATTGTCCAGTCGTAGGCTCTGACGAGAGCTGGAATAGGTGAGTTGTAAGGCTTGTGGGAGGACGTGACTGACCGAGGGACCCTCTTTGGTGTGGGTGGTTAAACAGTCGCAGTTCCTGCAGGTAGCCGTGAGAGTCCGGTGCCTCAGGTCGGCTGTAGTGCTCCATCGAGGACGGGTGTTGAAGGAGTCAGACTTTAAAAATAGCCAGCGTCTGCTGGGAGTCTGATAAGATCTTGCTGCTAAAGAGAGGGCTTAAAATTCGCATCCAGCGCGGGCTGGAGTCCTCAGAGCAAGATCAGTGAAAACGGTCAGTCATGGGGAAGGCACAGAGCAAACTACCTAGGAGACTGGAGGCTGGCAATGGAGGAGCATCCAGCAAGGGGCCAGATCCGGATGTGCCCCTAGGTCAGGTTATAAACCAGTGGAATATGCCTTGGCTAAAGAAGTATACTAGGGATTTAAGCAAGCTGAAAATGATTAGGTTGTGCATGAAGCAGTGGCCCACTTATCCATTGGTCGATCCCAAAGCCCCATACTTTTGGAATACAAATGGATTGACTGATGGATATTGGATCGCTCAAGTAAAAGACTATATTGTGAAATATGGTCTTATAGACCAGGTGCCTTATATAGAAGTCTGGTATCATGTGTCTTGGGAAGGGCCAGACCCTCCCACAGGCATTTTTGTAAGTAAAGAAGACAGCAGTGATGAAGAGGGTTTCTTTAAACCACCAGTGCCATCAGCGCCAGCTCCTCCTCCTCCTCCCCCACTGCTTCAACAAGCGGCAGTACCGGCACCGGCCGTGGGATACCCGAGATTACTAAGGGAACTGGCTCAATTAATAAAGGACCAAGAGGACTTTCCTGTGGGGGGGAGGCTGGATGAGCCAGTTCCCGCTTATCCGGTTAGAGAAGTCCCTGGTGGAATTGATGCTCAAGGGGTCCCCGTCACCATCTTTGTAGCCACCCCAATTAAATCTTCTGAATTGAGAGATCTAAAGAAGACTCTTCCCAAGCTCCATGAGGACGCTCATGGGGTTGCGGAACAGTTGGAGTTATTTTTAGGGCCGGCAGACTATACTTACCAGGAGCTAATGTTTATTTTGGCTCATCTGTTCACTCCCGAGGAGAGGGAGTTAATCAGACGGAGTGCTATGGTTGCCTGGGGGAGGAGGAATAATGGACCAAATGCAGTAGCGGCTGATGTTAAATATCCGGCTGCAGATCCTGGATGGGACATCAACAATGCTGGTCATAGAATTCACATGAGGGACCTGAAAGTCATCATTGTGGAAGGCATAAAAGCCGCCATTCCACAAGGGAAAAACCTCACTAAGGCTTTTGAAATCACTCAGGGGAGGGAGGAATCTCCCGGAGATTTCTGCAATAGACTAAGGGAGGGGTTAACAAGGTATTCCGGGATAGCTCCAGACTCCCTGGCCTTTGATAGCATGCTGAAGATGCAATTTGTAACTAAAGCATGGCCTGACATACAGAAGAAAATTCAAAAAACGGAGGGATGGACAGAGACAGGGATCACCGAACTGTTACGTGCAGCCCAGCAGGTTTTCGTTAATCGAGAATCGACCAAAACCCGTCAAAAAACCCAAATGATGATGGCTGCAGTTAGAGCTACTACAAGAAATGAGTTAGACAAAAGGGATCAAGAGAGAGGAAGGTCCCAAGAAGGGGGAAAGGGACCAAGATGGCTCAACAATGAGCATAATGACCGAGGAGCAAAGGGTGGTAACTGGGACGGAAGGCAGGAAAGAGGAGGAAGGTTCCAGCCTCGAGGACCCTGTTTTGTTTGTGGAAAAGGGGATCATTATGCTAGAATTTGCCCTAATCGACAGCCAGGTTTGGAACAAGGGAAGAATACCCAGGAGGAACAGGGTTATGCTCTCTATGAGGATTAGGGCGGTTCCGGCTCTCCAAGAGGGACCCGCGGAGAGCCACTGGTAAAAATTAGAGTGGGTCCCAACCACCAGGAACGGACGTTCCTGGTAGATACTGGTGCTAGTAGGACTTTGGTCTGCGAACTGGTCCCTGGCAGTGAAAAAGGAAAAAGCAAAACTCTGAAAGTTGTTGGGGTGAGTGGAGACCTGCAATTGGCAGAGATTTTAAAGGGAGTGGAGTTGGAAAAAGGGGAAGATCGGGTGTCCGTGGATATCCTATATTTACCCCAGGCAGGGATTAACCTGCTGGGGAGAGACTTGTTGCATGTGTTCGGATTTGAGCTCTGGAACAAAAAAGAGGAGGTTCAGATGTGTCCTTTGACGGAGATGGAAGAAGTTCAAATAGATCCCGGAGTGTGGTCAGAAAACGGGGGAATCAGTAGAATGAACATCCCTCCGATTCAGATTACAGTGAAACCCGGAGTCACAAAACTCTGGACTCCACAGTATCCCTTAAGCAAGAAGGGGAGGGAGGGACTGAAGCCAGTAATAGACACTCTCTTAGAACAAGGATTATTGGAACCAACCATGTCCCCTTTCAATTCTCCTATCCTAGCAGTACCAAAAAAGGATGGGAAGTACCGATTGGTACAAGATTTAAGAAGAATTAATGAAATAGTAGTGCCTCGGTTCCCTACGGTCCCGGACCCATACACTATCCTGGGTCAAATTCCAGTGGAAGATAAGTGGTTCACTGTCATTGATTTAAAGGACGCCTTTTGGTCTTGTCCTTTGGATGAAGGGAGTCGACCACTCTTTGCATATGAATGGAAAGATCCGGAGACGGGGAGAAATCGGCAACTGAGATGGACAGTGTTACCCCAAGGATATACTGAAAGTCCATTGTTGTTTGGGCAGGCACTGGAAGAGAAATTACAGGAATTTACTGAGGAAACTACAGGTGGGGTGACTCTGCTCCAATATGTAGATGATTTATTACTGTCAGGGAAAAAGAAGACTGAGGTAACTGAAAGGTCAATTCAGTTATTAAATTGGTTAAAGGAACAGGGACTAAAAGTCTCTAAGGAAAAATTGCAATTTGTAGAAAATAAGGTGAAGTACCTGGGACACTATATCTCTCAGGGAATTCGATTTTTGGACCCTGAGAGGATAAAAGGAATCATGAACCTACAGGCCCCCAGAACAAAGACAGCGGTGAGGAGGGTTCTGGGGTTGCTGGGATATTGTCGCCTATGGATCGATCAGTATTCAGTGCTGGCCCGGTTTCTGTATAGAAAACTAACAGAGACTCAAGGGGATCAGGTGGAATGGACGGACTCTGATGGGAAAAACTGGGAAGCTTTAAAGAAAGCCCTAACATCAGCCCCAGTACTGGCGCTGCCAAACTTAAAGCTACCTTTCCATCTGTATGTTACAGTAAACACCGGCGTTGCCGTGGGAGTGTTAGCACAGAAAAGAGGGGGGCATTTTCAACCTGTGGCTTTCTTGAGCAAACAGCTAGATCCTGTGGCTCAAGGATGGCCCATGTGTGTGCAGGGGGTAGCTGCAGCAGCAGTGCTGGTGGTTGAGAGTAAGAAGTTGACTTTTGGAGGAGCCATAATAGTCCATTCCCCTCACCAAATAACTTCTGTATTAAGCCAATTAGCTACTACATGGATGAATGAGGGTCAAATTCTAAAGTACGAAACTCAACTGAGAACAGATCCCATGATTGTCGTGGGCACAGATAAAAATCTGAATCCTGCTGAGTTTTTGGTGGGGGAAAGGAAGGAATGGGAGCCGGAAGAGCACGATTGTCAAACCTTAATTGAAATGCAGACTAAAGTTAGGGCTGATCTAGAAGAAATACCTCTAGGGGCAGGAGAAGCTTGGTTCGTGGACGGTTCCAGTAAAGTAGAAGAGGGGAAGAGGAAATCAGGATTTGCAATTGTTCAAGGAAATGGGGAAGTGGTGGAAAAGGGACCATTGCCACCGAACTGGTCGGCACAGCGATGTGAACTCCATGCTCTGGCCAGAGCCTTAGAGTTGGCTGAGGGAATGGAAATCACTATCTGGACTGATTCAAAGTATGCGTGGGGGGTGGTTCATACGTTTGGGAAAATTTGGCAAGAAAGGGGCTTTATAAAAGCCGATGGGAAACAGGTGGAGCATGCTCAGCAGGTAGAACAAACATTGGAAGCCTTAAACCGGCCTCAGAAGGTGGCGGTGGTATATATTCCTGCTCATCAACGAGGCCAGAGTCCTGAAGTAATTGGTAATCGGTGGGCTGACAAGTGGGCAAAGGAAGTAGCTGGGCAAGTGGAGCCACAAATGGTTCTAATACCAGTTTTAGAGAAACCCGAGGGACCAGCCTGGGAGCCTCAGGGGAGGGACAAGGACAAGGTAGAGGCTGAAGGTTGTGTAAAAACAGAGAAGGGATGGCAAACAGCTGGTGGGATAGAGGTGATATCCCCGGGGGACATGAGAGGAATTTTTGAGCGCATGCATGAGGGAGGGCACTGGGGAACGGATGCTCTAGTCGAAGCTGTTAAAGGGACATATTGGAGCCTGAACATGTGGACGATTGCTCATAGCATGTGTTGGAAATGTTTGATATGCCTCAAAGTAAACAAAAAGGCTGCCAGAAAGAAGGAGGAAGGTGGGAGGCCACTGGCCTCCTGGCCGTTCCAACGAGCTCAAATTGACTACACTGAACTGCCTGAGAAAGGGGGATGGAAATATTTGCTAGTCATAAAAGACCAGCTCACCGGGTGGGTGGAGGCTTTTCCTACTAGAAGAGCCACTGCTGCCACAGTGATAAAGGTTTTGCTGGAACAAATTGTGCCTAGATACGGGATGATAGAGTGCTTGGACTCTGATAAAGGGACACATTTCACCCAACGGGTTTTGCAAGGAGTTATGGGGGCGATAGGAGTTAGGTGCACACTCCATGGAGACCGGAATCTAGTGGAAAAGTGGAGAGGGCCAATGGTGAATTGAAGAAGCATTTGACTAAATTGTTTCTGGAGAATGGATTGCCTTGGACTAAGAACCTACCTTTGGCCTTATTAAGAATGCGAACCTGCCCTCGAAGAGATACCGGAGTGTCTCCCTTCGAGATGCTAATGGGCCGTCCCTACTTGGCGGTCCTGGGAAATCCAATTCCGGAATTTAAAGATATATTCCTCAGAAAATACCTGCAGACACTGTCGCTCTCTCTACTCTCTCTCCATAAACAGGGCCTGCTGGCACAAAGACCTCCACTAGATGGCAACCAACATCCTCACAAAACTGGCGGCTGGGTCTTGGTAAAAACATGGAGAACTGAGAAATTACAGCCAAACTGGGAAGGGCCGTACCAAGTCTTGTTAGTCACTGAGTCAGCTGTGAGAACGAAGGAAAGTGGGTGGACTCACTACAGCTGAGTTAAGGCAGTTCCGGCTCCAGATCCCCAGTGGAAGGCCGCTCCGGTCCCAGGACAACCACTAAAGCTGACTATACACAAACAGTGATCAACGTGCTGCTTCTGTGATTGTAATTGTATTACTGATTGCTGCTGTTGTTCTCATTGTTCAGATTGCGCCCCCTATCATCCCGACTGCCTAAAATTGTGCGGAGAAGAGGCCGTAAGAGATGGGGGAGATGAGGATTTTGCTTCTTTTGGTGGGGGTTTGGACTTGGAGGGGAAGGGGAACTGGAGTTGAGAACTCACGATGTGAAAAATGTTTAACACTAGTACAAAAAGGTAAAATAACTATGAAGACATTGCAATATCACACAGTAAAACCCTCATGCAAGAAGCCTCTCCATGAAGGAACCTGTAGGGTAAACACCACTCAATATCAATGGTGTGAAACCTTAACAGGAATCACATGTTACAACCAAAAAGAAGTACAACGGGTGCTCAGGTACACGATCTCACTTCACAATAGGTTAGATGGGAAGAATGGGCGGTCACCGTTTGCCACCACTACTGTGGGGGCGTTAGGCTCTCAAATTAGCTTTCCATTCGACCTATGTAAGATAATCAACCAAAATAAAAAAAGTGGGTGTGGAGGGTTAGAATGGGAAAGGCGATATATGGTGGAAAACAAATATATGTGTGCCTTTCCTTACCATACTCCAGGACAGGACAAAGCTGGATTGAACAGACCCAATTGTGGGGCTGCAGACGCTTATTATTGTCCTAACTGGGACTGTGTATCAGCTGCCACCTGGCCAAACCCACCTCTGTTAAGTTATGTGCACCAAAACTTACGCTTAGTAAAAGGGGTGGCTCGGAGTGATTGTAAGCTTGAAGACTGTAACCCAGTGACTATTCAAATAACTCCAAGACACCCTCTAAAATATAGCTATGGGATTTTTATAGAAGGAAGAGGTAGGGACCCTGGCACGATCATAGACCTGCAAGTAAGGAGGGAAGTAGTAGATCAAGGGGAGCAGAGAGAGATCACTTGGTCTGTATATGACACTCTTCAAAAAGCAGGAAAACAACAGATAGTATCTGAACAGGCTCAAAATTTATTCATTCAGATGGCTGAGGGAATAGCACAAACTCTAACAGTAAAAAATTGTTTTGTGTGTGGGGGGACAAATATGGGAGAAAAATGGCCCTGGGAAGCTCAAGAAGCGGACCCAGAATATTTTAACAATTTGACCCAGACCGGCAGCATAGGTGTTAGGAAGGAACCCACGGACCTTGTGTGGTCCCTCACCACCAACCTAGTTGCAAAAAACTGCTTCCGTAGGAACGGAACTGAAGAGGTGGGAAACCTCATGTGTAAAGGGGTTTGGGAAGTGAAAACAGAATGGTCTGAAGCTAAATGGTGGAGTGCTGGGGGCAGTCCCCGGCCCAACCGCTTCCATTGGGAAAACACAATAGCTCCAGAAGGAATGTATTGGGTCTGTGGAAATAGAGCATATGAGCAGATCCCAAGAGACTGGAGTGGAACGTGTACTTTAGGATGGATTAGACCTTCTTTTTTCCTCCTTCCTATGAAAGCTAAGCAGACATTAGGGGTATCCATATATGATGAGGTAGGAAGTAGGGAAAGAAGAGATGCAGGGGGTTCAGAGGGTTTTGCAGGAGTAGCAGTAGGGAGATGGAAAGAGGATGAATGGCCCCCTGAAAGAATTATTGCTTATTATGACCCAGCTACTTGGGCTGAGGATGGATCTTGGGGCTATCGCACTCCAATATATATGCTCAATAGAATAATAAGATTGCAGGCTGTGCTGGAATTAGCAGGTAGGAGAATAGATGCTGCTCTAAATGTCATTGCCCAACAACAGGATAAGCTTAGGATTGCTGTATACCAGAATAGATTAGCCCTAGACTATATCTTAGCAAAGGAAGGAGGGGTTTGTGGAAAATTCAACCTAAGTAACTGTTGCCTGGAAATAGATGAAACTGGAAAGGTGGTGGCTGATCTCACTCAAGACCTCCGAAAACTAATACATGTCCCAGTTCAGACGTGGAAGGGAACTTTCAACACAGAAATAGGGGGATTCCTGGGTGGGCTGTTCACGAGCTGGAAGCAAGCTCTCATGATGGGAATTTTGATCCTAGTAGGACTATTGTGTATCCCATGTCTCATCCCGCTTATCAAAAATATTGTCCAAAGCACAATTGAAAGTATGGCCCCCCAAAAGATTATGTACCAAAGATTAAAAGACAATGATCCAAAAGAATACATAGAAGAGAAACACATTTTAAAACTTTTTGAGTTTAAGGCAGGAAATATAAGTCAGTAGAAGAAGGGGGGATTGTGAGCGGGGAAAAATGAGGGGTTCACAGAACCCCTGGATGTGCCTTAAACTCATCTAGAAGAAAAAGGACTGCCTGAAAGGAGGCAAGGGGGGGGAGGAAAATGGGTGCTAAAACAGTCATTAGGTTTAGAATTTGTAGCTGATAATAGTGGGTAATAGCTGGCGCCAGCAAGGTTATACAAAGGGGGAGGGATTGCTAGGATTGTGTAAACTTTCTTGTGAAGTAAGGAGGAAATACAGGCCCCGATATACATGAAAAACATTAGAATTAGCAAATACATTCCTGAGGATGCGATCGATAACCATATATGTCTCAAGGAGGTGTTGATTACCTTCATCACACGTCTTCCTGACAAAAAGGCAATCACGGTTATCTTGACCTTATGTAAAATAAACTAGGGTCCGGTGAGCCATCAGAATCAAAAACAACGATAAGGATTGTAGGAACATCCTGACACCCTGCTGGCATTGTAAAATTGTAAATCAGAGTGGCCACTTCAAGGTAACAGGAAGAATGTGAGCTGAACCCTCAAAGAGGGGGAGGACAGGGAAAAAGGGTATAAAGGTGTAGTGATAACTCTATTCAGGGTTCCTTCTTGCACGGAGGGACCCGCCTTTGCAAACGCGTTACAAATAAACTCTTTTCTCTGCATCATCGAACCTTGTGGATTGGAATTCTTCTGGGAGGTTTTTCCCGCTGACACTTTTGAGCCCCAGGAAATCAGGCACGACGTTTTAGGAGGTAGAGAGGTTTTGGTCTCCACGGAGAGCCAAGCCCTGTGACAGAGCAGGAATCTTTTGATCAGCCTTTGATCCCTTGATCCTCAAGGCTGAAAGCGAACTCCTCTGGGAATTGGGAAGGCTGCTCAGAGTAATTCGGCCCTCTAGCGAGATTTAGGCTCCGCAGTGTAAGGGAGGTGCGCTTTGTCATTGCCTGTCTGCACGCCATTTCCCCCCAGAGTGCTTTCCCTTGGTTTACTTCCTGCTTCTTGCAAACGACATTTGTGCTCAGTTGGAGTGGCGAAGAGTGCGCCCTTGGGAGACCCGAAAGAACAGGGTAGGGATAGAACTTCATGGAGAAAATCCATCGATGTGGTCGCTGGGAGTCGAAAAGGACTTGACGGCGCCTAATCAAAAAAGCAGCTTAGAGTAGAGACTGGACGAGTGTGTTTTTCAGCCTCATGTCGCTAGGTGGCGCTCTAGGAATAAGCAAACCCCACGCCTATAAAACTGGCAATACGGTAGCTGCGTGTGTGGCTGCTGAGGTTCGACATGCGACGAGAGGGGGAACGTGGGAGCTGGAAGAATAGAGTATTGGATTGCTAGAGGGGATGTCGGAGGAGCGGAGGAGGGAAGGGGAACTTCCTGTTCCGGCTTCCGCCTGGGGGAGAGTGGCGTGGTGGAGCGCTCTGTGGTCTTCCCGCTGTTGGTCGGAGCAGCAGCGGCCGGAAGGTGAGTGGAGAACGGGTGGGAGGAGAGGCCGGGAGCGAGCGGGGTTGCCTCGTTTCCTCCGCGGGGGAGAATCAGATCAACTCCGCTGCAAAATGCCAGCCGCTACATCTGCCTCCCCTCCCCACATTTTCTTCCACTGTTGCTGCACGCTTTAAAACTGGTGCATGCACTTTTCTGGCGGTCGGGAGATTTAAAAAGTCTCCTTCACGTTAGCCTTGACTTCTTTTGATGTTTCCTTGGCAACAATCTGGGACTGATCTGCCACTGCCTGGGATGGCTTTTTTTCCTTCCAAGTCTAGCCAACAGACTCTCCCATCTATGTATTAACCAGGTTCACCTCTGCTTAACCCAGCACTTTTTTTAAAATAGCCATTGAGGACTATTTGGGATGTTCAGGTGTAGAGGTAGTCTTCGCATACCACTTGTTTAGTGACCATTCAAAGTTAGGATGGCACTGAAAAGGAGACTTACAACTGGTTCTGAAACTTGTGGCCCTCCAAGCGATTTGGGTGCTGGCAACCGGTGCACATTTACAACGGTGGCAGTGTCTTGCAGTCACATGATTGCTGTTTGCCACCATCACATCCAGCTTCTGAGAAGCCAAATCAAAGGGGAATCCAGCAGGAAGCTGCAAGTCACAGTCATGTGACATTGCACTTAATGACCCATGGCGATGTTTCCTTTTACTGCCAAGTCTAGATGACAAACAGAGGATTTCCTAGTGGTCTTCCATTCATGTATCATGGTTGTTTCACATTGTGCTTAATGACCCATGGTGATTCGCTTAATGACCGCAGCCAGAACTGATGTTGTAAGTCAGCGCATTCACGCAATGTCATTTTTATTTTTTAGTTATATATTCAACTTATTCCCCACCCATCTCACTTGGAGAGCGACTTAATGACTGACCTGCTTAGTGACAGAGGTCCCAATTGCAGTCAGAAAGGAGCACTACCTGTATTGTATGGTGATGTCCCCAGAGTGATTGTGGACAGCATTTTCTGCTCTTTTCTTATTTGGAGCTGAGGAGTTCAATGGACAAAACTGGTGCTTTAAATCTTGCAGAGGCTTTGGGTACCATTTCATCTGTTGAAGCCCCCCAGCCCTCTCAAAGTAGCCCCAAAAGTTTGACCATACCCACTTCTGCGTCATTTTGCAGACTAAAATACACTGAATATGGCCGACTGAGGAGCTTTGTCCGTGGGCTCTGCTGGCAGAACTGACAACATGCAGGTTTTTTGGGGGGGCACAAGTTTTTCCTGGAGCCCAGGGCTTTTTCATGAATAAACAAAAAGCTCAGAATCATCCCATTTGCTCCCCTGAATGCCGTCTTGTAGCCTGAGAATCGCAGCATTCCAGCTGCATTTTTAGCCTTAAAGGGACATTAGGGCCAGACACCCCAGTTCTAAATCAGCCAATTTATATATTTTTAAAGTTTTATATACCCCAAGAGAGGCTTTCAACATCAAGAATAAGCAGACCCTCTTTGTGCTTATCATTATTTCTGGATTAAATTTTAATTTTTTTAAGGTTTGGCTTGTTTTCCCAATTAAGGTTTAAGGAGGACTGAGAATAAATAATTGCCTTCCTGTTACCATTTCTGTACTGAATTTGAAGGATTAAATATTTTGAATATTGAATATTTTCCTACACGTTGGATTTGTTGGTTTGAATCTTCAGCTTTCTGTTCACTTTCTCTGGGACCTGCTTGTTAGCACACTTTCTCTTCTGCCAAATTCACTCGGAAGTCCCCTATTATTAACTGCTATCTGCACAAGTCAAGTGTTTAGGGGGCACCATAATCTCCTATCTGAAACATGAAGAATTTCAAAGATGATTTTTCAGAGTTCTGTTGTGATCGTAAGCAGTCCTTCAAAGAGATCCTTTCAGAGTGCTGTCAAGCTATTCTGCAGAATATTCGGGATCTTGGGGAAGAAATTATGTGTCCTCTGACTGAAGATGTTACGGAAGAAGATGAGGATTTTGGTGAAGATGGAGATGTTTTTTACAGATAGTGAGATCGAAATAATGCCAAGTGAAGACTATATTTTGGTGTTGGAGGGGTTGAAGCGACAGTCTGAGCTGCAGATTACAAGGAGAGATGTTTTTCTGGGGGATTGTTATGGGAAGGAAGAGAATTTGTTTTGTGGGAGTTTTTTTGCTGAGGAGTCTGATGAGTTTTTAAGGGGGGCAGTTGGGCTGTTTGATTTCTGTATAAAAATGCCTTGTGTGTAAAATGGAGAGATGTAAAATTCTTGGTATATTTTGAGTTGGGGTAAAAAGTTAAGAACGTTTAATAGGATTGATAATGAGGTTTTTTTATGATTTCATGTCTTTTTAAGGATCTGGATTAAGATTTACTGGTCTTTTTTTTAAAGGTTTGTTTCATTTTCAAGATTTACAAGGTATATATAAGGTACAATAATAACTGTTTGGTTATAGGTTTCATAGGGTTAAGATTGTTGTAGCATTATTGATAATGAAAGTAGACAATTGATATGTTTTCATAATTTGATTTTTATTATAGTGGACAGAAATATTTAGAATAGTGTTAGAAAGGAAATACTTGAATGAACGTTGTCTTTAGGGGAAGGAAGCTTATATATATGTGTGTGTGTGTGTGTGATTTATTCATTAGTTAAATTTATATTACCGCCCCTCTGGGCAGTTTGCAATAAAAGCAATAATAAAAACATCTAAACCTCAATCACAATCTAAAAACATAAATAGGAGAATAAATATAAAGTCTTAAGAGGAGATGGAATAGCAATTGACAGGGGGTGCTATGGCGCTAACCACCCCCAGGTGGAGCTGTTACCCTCCCCATCCCAATTAAGGTGGCAGAACCAGGTCTTCAATTTCTTCGGGAAGGCCGGGAGTGAGGAGACCCGTCTCAACTCCGGGGGCAAGATATAATTAATATAAAGGGAAGGAACAATTATTTAGTGATTTGTATGTGTGCTGATGGATTTATCTATAGAAATAATGTGATCTTGGTTTGATATATGAGTAAAGGATTGATTATATTATTGTATATTCTTGCTGAAAGTCAGAAGGCACTTCTTTATGTAATCTTTCAAATAATTTTTCTTGTATTTCTCACTTTTTTAGTTTTTTTTTCCATTTTTTATTTTTGCTGTTTTCTACATACATAGATTCATAGGGGTGTGTGTCTGTATTTCTGTGTGTGTGTTTGTAGAATCTATCCCCAGCATTTCCAGAGATCCTTGATGATAACCCTTGGCTGTGCTACGAATCTGTGATTGACCCAAATTAGGAAATGAATTTCATGATTTGAACTTGGATCTCGCTAGTCTTCTGTGTGTCAAATGAATCATAATGAATGTTTGAGGTTAATCTAGCCTTTTGGCATTTTCCCTTTTTCATTGTAATGTATGCTTATTTGTTGTTGTTTGCACACGTTGTGCAGCCATTTTATAGGTAATAATTAAACTAACACTTGTGTTTGAACCTTATAGACAAAAAGGATGCCAATAACAGCCTTCTGAACAACCGAGTATCACAAGCAGACTTAAAAAGGAAAGCAAATCAAGCCAGCAGTCAAATCTTCTCCACTTTCTCCAGAGAACCCCAAAACTCTTCTTCCCCAGCAGGTGACAGTGGGAGAGAAAAACAGGAAGAGAGTTTTGTGCTGGAAAAAAATTGATTATGTGGAACTCAAATATTACATGAAAAAGTCAAAGGGGATAATTTCCAAATTCAGAAAAAGAGGGAAATACCAGGAAGTCAGCGGAGAGGAAGAGGTCACTTGGATAGCCACATAGGGCAGACAGTAACGCAAGCCTCACCCTGTGAGGAGGGAAACAGTCGTTTTAATCAAAGCACCACCAAACAAGGGATCAGAAATAGTTTTGATCTCCTCAAGAATCCAAGAATATCAGTGGTGGAAAAGCCCCACGGAGTTGTATATTGTGGGAAAAGCCCAGATCACAGCTGATTATGCATGAGAACACCCATACCAGCAAGGACGCCTACCAGCGTTCTCAATTTGCCATCCTGGTGAATCACAAGAGGACTCACACGAGGGAGAAACCGTATGAGTGTCCGGATTGTGGGAAAAGTTTCAGTTGGAAGTCCAAACTGCTGAGACACCAGGAGACACACACAGGACAGAAACCGTATGAGTGTCCGGATTGTGGGAAAAGTTTCAGTCAGAATTCCCACCTGGTGATACACCAGAGTACTCACACAGGAGAGAAACCGTATGAGTGTCTGGATTGTGGGAAAAGTTTCAGTCAGAATTCCAACCTTGTGATACACCAGAGGACTCACACAGGAGAGAAACCGTATGAGTGTCCGGATTGTGGGAAAAATTTCATTCAGAGTTCCCAGCTGGTGAGACACCAGAGGACTCACACAGGAGAGAAACCGTATGAGTGTCCGGATTGTGGGAAAAGTTTTGGTTGGAAGTCCAATCTCATGATACACCAGAGGACTCACACAGGAGAGAAACCATATGAGTGTCCAGATTGTGGGAAAAGTTTCAGTCGGAAGTCTGAAATGGTGAAACACCAGAGGACTCACACAGGAGAGAAACCGTATGAGTGTCCGGATTGTGGGAAAAGTTTTTGTTTTAAGTCCAATCTGGTGATACATCAGAGAACTCACACAGGAGAGAAACCATATGAGTGTCTGGATTGTGGGAAAAGTTTCTGTTTGAAGTCCAACCTGTTAAAACACCAGAGGACACACACAGGAGAGAAACCATATGAGTGTTCTGATTGTGGGAAAAGTTTCAGGCGGAAATCTGATCTAGTACAACATCAGAGGACACACACAGGAGAGAAACCATATGAGTGTCCAGATTGTGGGAAAAGTTTCAGTCGGAATTCCCACCTGGTGATACACCAGAGGACTCACACAGGAGAGAAACCATATGAGTGTCTGGATTGTGGGAAACGTTTTAGTGTGAATTCCGACCTGGTGATACACCAGAGGACTCACACAGGAGAGAAACCGTATGTGTGTCTGGATTGTGGGAGAGGTTTCTGTGTGAAGTCCAACCTGGTGATACATCGGAGGACTCACACAGGAGAGAAACCATATGAGTGTCTGGATTGTGGGAAAAGTTTCAGTCGGAAATATGAACTGGTGGTTCACCAGAGGACTCACACAGGAGAGAAACCGTATGAATGTCCGGATTGTGGGAAAAGTTTCAGTGTGAATTCCCACCTGGTGAAACACCAGAGGACTCACACTGAAGAGAAGCCATATGAATGTCTGGATTGTGGGACAGGTTTCAAGCGGAATTCCCACCTGGTGATACACCAGAGGACTTACACAGGAAAGAAACGGTATGAGTGTCTGGAATGTGGGAAAAGTTTCTGTTTTAAGTCCAACCTGGTGATACATCAGAGGACTCACACAGGAGAGAAACCATATGAGTGTCCGGATTGTGGGAAGAGTTTCAGTCAGAATTCCAGCCTGGTGAAACACCAGAGGACTCACACAGGAGAGAAACCGTATGAGTGTCCAGATTGTGGGAAAAGTTTCAGTCAGAATTCCAACCTTGTGATACACCAGAGGATTCACACAGGAGAGAAACCGTATGAGTGTCCGGATTGTGGGAAAAGTTTCAGTCGGAATTCCGATCTGGTGATGCACCAAAGGACTCACACAGGAGAGAAACCGTATGAGTGTCCGGATTGTGGGAAAGATTTCAGTCGGAATTCGGATCTGGTGATGCACCAAAGGACTCACACAGGAGAGAAACCATATGAGTGTCCGGATTGTGGGAAGGATTTCATTGCTAGATCTAGCCTTATAAATCATGTAGGTTTACACATAGGAGAGAAGCCATTCAAATGCCCAGACTGTGGACGGTGCTTCACAAACAATTCCTACCTTAGCAGACACAAGAAAATGCACATGAGGGAGAAGATGCTAGGTGTAGAGAAGGCTTGAATTTCACTCCTCATCTCCCATTGGACATCCAGCTAAAAAGTTAAGTATTTAATTTCTGGCCTTCTTTTTGGTCAAACATGTTTGACATGAGGGAGGAGAGAAAAAAATGGAAAATGATAGTTTGAGAAAGGCTAACTGCAAGTACTTGGCAATCAGCAGAAGTTCCCAGTAATCTGCTGCAGGTCCTAAAAGATGCATGAAAAAAAGATGGAACCACTCAGATTTTATGAGAGAAGATATTATGGAAGTTTATGGCAGTGACAAAAGCCCTGTAAAGTTTCAGATGGAAAGGCTGTTCTGCCTTGCAGTTGAACATGATGGATAAGACCTGTAGGAATATTGACTTGAGGAGAAAAGTCACTGTGGGTTGGAGCGTAGGATCTCCAGGTTTAGTAACAGCCCCTGCTGTGATCCTGTTTCCTTGGAGGTGCCTGCTTGGTAGCCTTTGATGCCAAGAGTCTGACCCTTCTGTTAAATCCGCTTGGTGGTGGAGATGGAAGGTCTTTCATGTCTAGAAATGGATTGTGTAAGACTTTTAAGAAAGAAAATAACTGCGTCGTGTCTGTTCCTGTGAACGTGGGGCCACGGTAAGGCAAAGCTCCCTACAAGTAAAGAGAGGATAATTATTTGAGCCGCTAAGTGGCATTTTAGCTATGCAGATGAAAGATCCTGATTCTCCTGAGTCCAGAAGACACCAAAGAATTCAAGGCTTGTTCATTTTAGGAACCCAATTCAGAGATCAGGTTATAATTTTTTTCCCTAGGAGATCATTTTGCATATTTATTTATTTATTATTCGCGTTTCCATTACCTCCCATTTCCCCCCAAAAGGGGGACTCTGATCCCTTTGCAGAAGGGCACTCAACAGCCAGGACTAGGCCAGGGGTCGGGAGGAAGCAAGAGGCTCTTTTGGCCTGAGCCTTAAGCTCTGAGTGGCTTCAAACTTAATCGTCTGCAAAGTTGTTAAACTTTAAAGTATTCAAATTAAATTTAATTCTTTCCTCCTTCCTCTCTCTTGCTCCTTTTTTATGCCTTTTTTTTTGTGCATACCTGTTATGATGTTCCATTTTATTATGGGTAGTTGCTGCAATTGCTTCTTTCCCTAAGGATTTATTTTCTAAGTTTGTCATTTTGGGGGCATTGCCCACTCTTATGCTACATCCTCTTGGATATGGATGGTGTCCTTGCATTTATAGAAAGATCCATCCTGCAGTCGGGACTTTTCTCTTAGAAGATACAGATATAGAAGCCCTGCTCAGGACCGCCAGTCTTGCTTTCATCCCGTTCTTGAATTTCTCCCCAAATTTCATTGTTGGTTCTGCAGTGTTAACTGAAGATGTATGAATTCTATTCAAAATATACTCTTGATTCTATGATGTGTTCCCTTCTTGTAATTAAACAAACAGAAAGCTTTAATGGGCTTTTTTCTATTTCTTTCTAAAGGAGCCATTCCACTTTTTCCTACCTTTTTATGGTTTTTATTCCTTTAAATCTATATTTTACAGCGGTAGAGTGGCAAAGTTATGAGCCAGCTTCCACATTCCCCAGAAATCCTGAGGGAAGAGGGCCACTCCCAAAGCTTGTATTCGTGACCTTATAAGCAGCAGGGAGCCTTAATGCAGAGCGGATTGGTGACCAGACAGAGGTGCCAGTGGGGGCAGAGAGGAAAATAACCAATGGCTGTTTGAAACCTCCCTCAGCGCTAAATACATTGCTGCCAACCAAACTGGACATTAATACTGCGCCTTGTGGCCTCCTCTTGACTCTTGCAATCCCTGCCCATCTGAAATCTCTGCAAAGTAGTGCAATTAGTGATAGAGAAAATGTTCCCATGTGAGGTTTTTTTCCCCTCATTGTTGATCCTGGTTGGGAAACGGGGTTGAATGAAATTCTCTCCTCTCAATTGGCGATGTGACATGGAGCATTGGGGTGGAGTCCTATGGTTTCCCATGCCGAATGTCATTTCACCTTTGGGGACACTCAATTCTACTGTTGGAAAAGGGGCGTCAGCTTGTTTTTAGGGTGCAGCCTCATTTTAAAGATGGAACCCCTGAAAATGGGAGAAGGAAGCCAGGAGAGCGACCGTCCTACTCAGAACAAGGGACTCTCCGCATGTTTGGGGGAGAGCCGAGTTAGTCTGTGGCAGCCCCAAAGCCGAAGGCATCGAAGAGCAGATCCTGGAGTTGGCGATACTGGAGCAGCTCCTGATGATCCTCCCGCTGGAAATGCAGCGCTGGGTCCGGAAACAGAGTCTGGAGACCTGCAGCCAGGTGGTGGCTCTGGCCCAGGAGTTTCTTTGGAGGCCACAAGGTGGTGAGCAGAAGGTGAGCCTGGCTCCTTTTCGTGTTCCACAACCTTGTGGAATCTGAGAGGTGGAAGGCGCTGTGGAGGGGCCTTCCAAGTAACCCGCTGTGGGAGTGTTTTTAATGATGCATAAGTAGCCTAAAATCAAGAGGGGTCTGGTGGCCTTGTCCAATTAGAACATTTTATCAAAAGACATAAGCTTTCTTGAACTGCGGCTTATAATCAGATGCATGGTGCAGGGGGGTGAACAAATGCCCTGAGGAAGGAAATGACAAATAGTTTCTCTGTTGCTGTCAAGAAACCTGTAGCGACGTATCCATGAAATCACCAGGCACTGAGTGTCACTCCAGAGAGACTTGAGCTGACTTCTAGTGCAATATAATTGATGTCCTTCCAACTTGCTTGTTCTTCTAGGAGGCCCCGACCATCAGCAGTACTTCCTGAGAGAAGCAGCGGACCTGCCCCAGGGAACGTACGGCAGTGGGAGGAAGAAGATGAGTTTCGATTCCCCGCCAAGGAGCCAGAAAGTCCCACTGAAGGAAAATGCGCACAAATGCCAATACTGTGGGAAGCTCTCCGACTGCCGCACCCACCTGATTATCCACGAGTGAACTCACACGGGGAGAAACCCCACAAGTGCTCAGCTTGTGGAAAAAGCTTCACCTGGAAGGAATCTCTGATTATCCACAAGAGGTTCCACACGGGGGAGAAGCCGTACAAATGCTCGGAGTGCGGGAAGAGCTTTGGGACGCGCTGCAACCTCCTGAGGCACCGCAGGGTCCACACGGGCGAGAAGCCATACCGCTGCTGCGACTGCGGTCAGTGTTTCCGGTACAGACCGCAGTTAGTGATTCACAAGGGGACGCACAAGGGGGAAAAGCCTCACAAACGCGCAGACTGTGGAGAAAGACGCGGCATCTGGTGATCCACAAGTGGACTTACACCGGGGAGAGGCCTCACGAATGCGCCGTCTGCGGCAAGAGTTTCAATCAAAAGTCGGACCTTATTACACCAGGACCCACACTGGGGAGAAGCCGTACAAGTGCCCCGAGTGTGAGAAAATGTTTTCCAGTTCCTCTAATCTGTCTAGGCACCAGAAAATCCATGCAAGGGAGAAGCCATAACGGGCACTTTAGACAAAAGACAGTAGTAGGGCCATACTTGGGATAGTGGCGTGGAGTGGCGTAGGTCAAGAAAGAACACAGAAAGAAGGGAACAGAGTCGTGTCTGTAAAGATCTGTAAAGATCTGGTTTGCTGGGAATGACCTTGTTTCTACCCACTTGGCTTCACCTGTGGGAGAAGCTAAACCAGCAGTATCTCTCCCCCCCGCCCCAGAGTCTGCAATGAGTTGAGGTTACTAGACCTCATGAAACTCTTATGCTGAGATATCAAAGAATCTGCACAAATGCTGCAGTCCGGTGAGATCTTGTGCAAGGTGAAGGCATTTTAAAGTGGCTAAAATGATTTTATTGGGGAGATAGCAAGGGTCATTTGGGAAGAGAGCTGGACGTCTGCAGGCAGAGGCGGCTGAACCTTACGCTACATAACCCGTGCAAATTCATTCTGGGCTTCATTAACCATGATGTTTAAACTTTCCTCAAGTCAAGGTTGGAAAACGGAGCTTCCAACTCTGGTCTGGAGGAAACGGTGCAGAGTTGCTAGTTTATACACCACCCTAAACAGACCAGAGAAAGAACTTCCATGGTGTGGTTTGTGAATATCTCTGAACTATAAAGTTTTTCTTCAAAAATTGGCTCAGTACAGACTGAGCTACTATTGTTTGCCCAACCAAGCATGATTAGAAATAAACCCCAGTGTAATGTTATGTATGAATGCAGGATGTTTAGCTGTTTTTGGTGGCAAGAGGAGTCAAATGGGAGGGGAAGAGAGAGTTCATTCCTGGAGAGCCAGAAGTCTTCAGAAGGACACAGTGTGCAAATGTGGCCTGTAAATTTGCTCATTGATTTAAAAGTTCATCTGTAATAATTGCAAGGAACCAGACTGGGCCACAACACTGTTGTCAGGAGACAGGCAAAGAACCACGCTGAGCCGATATTTCCAACTCTAGTTCTTTATTGTTCTTACCATATAGACAGAATCTTGCCAGACTAAAGCTATCCTAACTAACCTATAGAGAAATAACCCAGAAGAGCCTAGGGCAGGGCCAACCTGACTCTCTTTGACCCCTTGCCAGGACTCTCTAAACTAAGAGCTCACTTATCAGCTTGGAATGCGTTCCCTCCTTCCTGGGAATGGGCAGCTTCGCTGATTTCCACATCTGTTATGACAATTCCCAGTTTATTAGTCTCCAAGAACCCAGTACAGCTAGTCCTCACTTAACAACCATTCATTTAGTCACAGTTCAGACTTACGACAGTGCTGGAAAAAATGACTTATGACCAGTCCTCACACTTACGACCATCACAGAATCCTCACAGTCGCGTGATCACGATTTGGGCATGTGGCAACCTGTTTCCATTTATGACTTTCACAGCATCCCAGCAAGCAAAATCAATGGGGAACCACGTTTTGCTTAACAACCAGGTCATAAATTACGATTGTATTTGCTTAATGACCCTTCACTTACCAATTGAAATTCCAGTCCCAATTTTGGTTGTTAAGCAAGGACTACCTGTACAATTCACAAAACGTTTGTAGTTGTAGGAATTACACCCGGAGGAATTGCATCACCAATGGGCAGTCATTGGTGGGACCACAGGAATGAGAGGAAGGGCACTCTAGTTTTTAACCATTAATCAGAAATATATCCTTTAGGAGGTTGTATTTCTGCTTCCCAGAAGAACACCAGAGCAAGGGAACTTCGAATCTAGCTCTTTCCATCAGCCACAAGAGGAGTACATAGAAGGCAAAGTAGCAAAGACTGATACAGCCCTTCAAAATGAGGGGTTTTGAAAGATTTAATCTGTTTATCCAGAGCTGTTTTTTTAGTATAATTCATTTTGCAGATGAGAACAAGAGGAAGTTACTTTGTTCAAAATTAATCATCTTCACTTCATTAAAAAAGAGTCCAAATTACCTTGACTCCAAAGAATTGAATCTTCTTTGAATATTATGACACTTTCATAACGTGAGTTGATGGGAAGACGTAAATGGAGATTGATATTTGTATGCTGACACAAAGGTTGTGGAGTTGGTGTCTTTAAAAGTTAGACTTTAAAAAGTCAAAATGGCATTGAGCAACTTGAAGCACAGATGTTGCATCAGTGAAACATCTGGGGGAGGAAAATCCACTCTTTTGTGTTTTAGTCAGACATTTGTGTAAATCTATTATTCTAAACCCATCTGTTTTCAACCAGCAGCAAAGGGATAGAAAATAAATGTGCAAATTCCTAAATGTTGCGTTTTTAGCTTATACTTATGAGTAAACAGACGGTTTTATGTTGAAATGATCCCAGGTCCTCATTATAGTCAAGTCACTTTTGCTTTGTCTTGCTTGTTGAAGAATGGAATAGAAGACCGGTGGGAGGAAGGGACTGAATTTTATCTGGCTTTTCAACAAAGAAATGGAAGGATTACAAATGGTTACCTTCTACCGATTCCCAATTATTAATTTTTTTGTTTTAAAAAGCTCTTCTGTATTAAAGGCCTGAAAGCTATTACCCTGAGAGTAGCTGAACCAAGAGCAGTGTTCCTCACCCTCAGCGACTTTTAAGATGTGTGGACTTCAACTGCCAGAAATCCATGCTGGCTGGGGAATTCTGGGAGTTGAAGTCCACAGATCTTAAAACTCGCTGAGGGTGAGAAACACTGAGCTAGAGCGACCTGGCAGAGTGGGGATTTGAGGCCGGTCCGCAGGAGAAAATGCAGTTCTTGCTCCTCATTGCAATCCGAGTGGACCGCGGGGAGGAAAAAAATCAGTGCAGAAGGCAGACCCTAGGCCAAAAGGTTTAAGAAATAAACGTTGCTGCAACCATTTTCCCCCAGTCTCTGGTGGGTGCTGACAACCAACCGCTTTGTGCTGCTATGTACGGCGCTTAGCTCTTCCCAGAGGACTGGATCTAGTATTTTCCATCTCCAGCGGGGACCGTCATGGGGGAAGTGGTTGTCTTCAATACGCTGCTTTTGTACGGGGTGTGTGTGTGTATTAATCCCACCCTTGATTCGACGGTGCTTACGGGATTCGTCTCCAGTTTATCCTCACAACAACCCTGTGAGGTAGGCTGGAAGGGGGAACAGCCGTAAACTACTGAATTATTCGTGCTCATCCCTGGCCATGAGGGCTCAGGCTGACGGCAGAGTAAGGTCATCCACCTCTGGACAGCCACAGTTCTGCTCAGTCACTTAAAGAGGAACCCATCGCTTGTGCTGGACCTCCGCAGCCACTGACTGTGCTTGGAGGGTGCCAGCTTGGGAAAGGAGAGAGATTAACAATATTAATCCGAGTGATTATCTCTTGACAAATTGGTCAGCTAGCTTCTTGCTATATTAAGACTGATTTTAAAGCCAGTTTTTATTTTTATAAAGATAGCAAGTGTATCATAGTGACTAAGGACCAGGGAGACCAACATACAATTCCCACTAGAACAGTTTCTCTCGGCAAATCCCAGACGTCTCAACCAACTCCCAGAATTATCAGCAATGCCTAAGTTGGCTGGGAATTTTGGAAACTGAAGTCCCCACACCCGAAAATTATCAGGTTTGAGGAACTCTGCACAAGCCCACAGAGCTGAGTGGGCAGCTTTGGGCCAGCCACTTTTTCTCAGCCCAGCCTACCTTGCAGGATTGTTGTTGAAAGAATAAAGGATAAAGAATAAATAAAGAATAAATCCTATCTTGGTCATCATGCCACAATCATGATGGAATGGGAAGGGTATTTTCAGGGTTTATATGGGCAAGAAACTATACCTCTGGCAATGATTTTCTGACCACAGAATTTATCCCTAGTAATTTGGAGTGGCGGAGTCCAACATTAGCATCGATATTTAGAAACGTTGATCAAAATGTTGAGACTCCCCCAAGAATGAGGACTAGCCACAATCCCGGTTTATAAAAAAGGATAAAAAGATCCGCCTATCAGTCTGATGAACATAGTTAGTAAACCCTACCCAGAAGAAAGATAAGAAATCGATACAATTAATCAACGCAATTAATTCGTTCGTGCGGAAGGGCCAGAGAGCAAACGCAGACACCGCCAATGGCAGCTGCCTTAGTGCGCTCTGAGCACCAAGCTGGAGTTTTTACTGGAGAGATCCGAATTCCGGCGTCAAGCTGGCCAAGGAGGCCAAATGCGATTTCGGCCGGAGATCAGCTGCAGTCCCCGAAAATGCCCCACAGCGGGGTGGGAGGTGTGATGTCACCGCGCACGAAGCTTAGTTCCCCTCCATGACGTCACAACAGCAGGGAGCCATCGCGATCAATGGGAGGAAAGTCGCTCGCGCTTGACTAGAAGACTCCGTCCCGGCATTCCCGGCTATGACATCACAATGCACAGAAACTCCAAACCGCACTCTCACCTGGGGGGACGGCGGCGGCGGGTCCTCGGACAACCCCCTCCTCTTTCCCTTCCGCTACATTCGCACCGCGCGCCTCGCCTCGAGCCCCGCCCCTCCTTTGAGAGCGCAGCCAATCCACGCCTTGGAAAGGCTTTCGAATCTTCACACTGGAAACCGAAGGAGGCGGGCAGGGCTGACCAGCTCTCCAATGAAGAGGCAGGGCTGGGGCCTGGGCGGGGAAAAGGATGAGGGATATTATTGCCATTTCGCCTCATTCTTGGGGAGGATTGATTGACGCTCCGTGTGAGAGCGAAGGACAAGATCTTAAGCCAATGGAAGCTAAGCCTGGGCGGGACAACATGCCGCCTCCTCTCCCCGCGCGAGAAGGTAGACCCTGCCTTCGAAATCCTCGTTTTCAATTGGACCGCTTGGAAGTCGCTGTTATCCAATCAGAGGGCGAGAAGGGGAAAAGCACACCGCTTCTCTCTCTCCGGCGGTGGCGTGGGCGTCCCTCGGTCCTTTCCCAAGGTGGCGCCCTCCGAGCACTTTGGAGTGCAACTCCCATCGTTCTAGCTAGTGGCTGTGGACAAGAGGTGCGGTAGTCCAGCACAAGCGATGGGTTCCTCTTTAAGTGACTGAGCAGAACTGCGGCTGTCCAGAGGCGGATGATTTGCCTCTGCCATCAGCCTGAGCCCTCATGGCCAAGGATGAACATGAATAATTTAGTAATTTAGGGTCGTTCCCCCTTCCAGCCTACCTCGCAGGGTTGTTGTGAGGATAAACTGGAGACGAATCCCGTAAGCACCGTCGAATCAAGGGTGGGATTAATACACACACACACCCCGTACAAAAGCAGAGTATTGAAGAGAACCACTTCCCCCATGATGGTCCCCACTGGAGATGGAAAATACAAGATCCAGTCCTCTGGGAAGAGCTAAGCGCCGTACATAGTGCAAGGCGGTTGGTTGTCAGCACCCACCAGAGAGTGGGGGGGAAATAGTTGCAGCAACATTTATTTTTTAAACCTTTTGGCCTAGTGTCTGCCTTCTGCAGATTTTTTTACTGTGTTTCACTCAGATTGCTTTTCCTCCCTCCCTCGCCCTGTGTGTCTCTCTCCCCTCTCTAGGCTGAAAGGAGCAGCTCTCTCCATTTAACCCCTTCACTTAAGCAGGGCAGGAGGGGGCTGAGCAATGCCAGTCTCCCAGCTGGCCAAGCCCCACAGGAGGGCATCACCCACATCACCCCCCACCCCTGAAAGCCAAAGGATCAAAAGAGATTGAGATTGAAAAAGAAAGTTCCATGCACTGATCTGCACTTACAGCTGCCAGTTAGTAATTAATCACTATGGAAGATGGGCGAGACAGTCCTGCAGGTGCCCTTGAACTACAACACCCACCATCCTCCACCCCTGACATTTTTGGCTGGCGATCCTGGGATATGCTCAACCTCTAACCCCAGACAGTGTGTCAGGAGGAGTCTGTGTCATGAGTACTGATGGCGAGCAGGAGGGGGCCTCTATCCAGGGGGGAAAACGCATGCGTAGTACTGAGGAATTAAGCAGCCATTCAAAGAGACACAGATCAGACCCGCCTTAACTTTGGGGTTTATCTGTCTGGGTTTTCCCACGCTTCGTCAGTTTGTTAGGATTCTGTCTTATGTAGCAGTAATAAACACTAGAGACCTACTCCTCGTCTCAGCGTGATTCCTGACTGTTAGGACAGTCTGTAGCACCTTCCCTGTCCCACCAGTTGCATTCAAACGCCTGGCTCAGTCTGAAAAGCTGCTCTCCGATGCCTTCGGCTCTGGGGCTGCCACAGACTAACAGGACTCTCCCCCAAACATGCAGGGAGTCCCTTGTTCTGAGCAGGACGGTCCCTCTCCTGGCTTCCTTCTCCTGTTTTCAGTGTTCCCATCTTTAAAATGGAGCTACACCCTAAAAACAAGCTGAGGCCCCTTTTCCACCAGTAGAATTCAGTGTCCCCAAGGGTGAAACGACATTTGGCCCCGGCACCATAGGACTCCACCCCAGTGTTCCATGTCACATCACCAATTGAGTGGAAGGAATTCCATGCAACCCCCTTTCCCAACCGGGATCAGCAATAAGGGAAAAACCTCACATGGGAACATTTTCTCTATCGTTAGTTGCACTAATTTGCAGAGATTTCAGATGGGGAGGGGTTGCAAAAGTCAAGAGGAGGCCACAAGGCGCAGTATTAATGTCGGTTTGGTTGGCAGCAAGGTATTTACCGCTGAGGGAGGTTTCAAACAGCCATTGGTTATTTTCCTCTCTGCCCCCACTGGCACCTCTGTCTGGTCACCAATCCGCTCTGCATTAAGGCTCCCTGCTGCTTACAGTGTCACGAATACAAGCTTTGGGAGAGGCCCTCCTCCCTCGAGATGGCTGGGGAATGTGGAAGCTGGCTCAAAACTGTTGCAAAATATGGCTTTAAAGGGGAAAAAAACATAAAAAGAGAGGAAAAAGTGCAGTGGCTCCTTTACAAAAGCGAAAAGAAAAAAGCCCATTAAAGCAGCTTTTTGTTTAATCACAAGAAAGAAACTCATCATAGAATGGAGAGCAAATTTTGAATAAAATTGGTATATCTTCAGTTAAGACTACAGAGCCAACCACTAAACATGGGGAGAAATTCAGGAATGGGATGGGAGCAAGAGACTGGCGGTCCTGAGCAGGGCTTCTCTATCTGTATCTGTATTCTAGGAGAAAAGTGCTAACTGCAGGATGGATCTTTATATAAATGCACTGACACCATCCATGTCCAAGAGGATGGAGCCCTAGTGTGGGCAATGCCCCAAAAATGGCAACTTTGCAAAATAAATCCTTAGAAAAAAAAGTGTTTGCAGCTCCTACCCATAATAAAATGCGACATCAGAACAGGTGTGCACAAAAAAAAGGCACCAAAAAGAGTGAGAGAGGAAGGAGGAGAGAATTAAATTTAATTAGAATATTTTAAAGTTTTACAACTTTGCAGACGATTAAGTTTGAAGCCACTCAGAGCTTAAGGCTCAGGCCAAAAGAGCCTCTTGCTTCCTCCCGACCCCTGGTCTAGTCCTGGCTGTTGAGTGCCCTTCTGCAAAGGGATCATAAGCAAAGGGATCTACTAGGGAAAAAAAATATTATAACCTGATCTTTGAAATAAGTTCCTAAAATGAACAAGCCGTGAATTCTTTGATGTCTTCTGAACTCAGCAAAATCAGGATCATTTATCTATATAGCTAAAATGCCATTTAAGGATCCATATTCTCTTCTCTTTACTTTTGGGAAAACTTAAAAAGAAGCCCTGAGAGAGGAGTGAAAGAAATGGAAACACCTCCCATGTCTTGGGAAGGGAGCTTTGCCTTACCTTGGCCCCACGTTTACAGCAATGCTGACACTATCCAGTTTTTTTCCTTTTCAAAAGCCATGAATGGTTCTTACACAATCCATTTCTAGACATAAAACATTTCCACTGTGCATTTTTTCCTCCCATCTCCACCAAGTGGGATGTAATAAAAGGGTCAGCCTCTTGGCGCTGCTGTCACCAACAGCCATCAAAGGCTACCAAGCAGGCACCTCCAAGCCAACAAGATCACAGCAGGGGCTGTTCCTAACCCTGAAGATCCTAAGCTCAGACCCATAATGCCTTTCTTCCTCAACTCAATATTCCTACAGCTCTTATCCATCCTGTTCAACTGCAAGGCAGAACAGCCTTTCCATCTGGAACTTTACAGGGCTTTTCTCACTGCCACAAACATCCCTAATATATTCTCTCATAAAATCTGAGTGCTCCGATCTTTTTCTCATGAATCATTTAGGACCTCCAGCAGCTTACTGGGAAGTTCTGCTGATAGCCAGATATGTGTAGTTACCCTTTCCCAAACTATTATTTTCCATTTTTTTCTCTCCTCCCTCATGTCTAATACTGAGACACGTTTGACTAAATAGAATCAGGCCAGAAATTAAATACTCAACATTTTAGCTGGATGTCCAATGGGAGATGAGAAGTGAAATTCAAGCCTTCTCTACACCTAGCATCTTCTGCCTCATGTGCATTTTCTTGTGTCTGCTAAGATAGGAATTGTTTGTGAAGCACCTTCCACAGTCTGGGCATTTGAATGGTTTCTCTCCTATGTGTAAACCTACATGATTTATAAGGCTAGACCTAACACTGAAATCTTTCCCACAATCCGGACATTCATACGGTTTCTCTCCTGTGTGAGTTCTCTGGTGCACCACCAGATCAGAACTCCGACTGAAATCTTTCCCACAATCCGAACACTCATATGGTTTCTCTCCTGTGTGAGTCCTCTGGTGCATCACCAGATCGGAATTCCGACTGAAATCTTTCCCACAATCCGGACACTCATACGGTTTCTCTCCTGTGTGAGTCCTCTGGTGTATCACCAGGTGACAATTCTGACTGAAACTTTTTCCACAATCTGGACACTCATACGGTTTCTCCCCTGTGTGAGTTCTCTGGTGTTTCACCAGGCTGGAATTCTGACTGAAACTCTTCCCACAGTCTGGACATTCATAGGGTTTCTCTCCTGTGTGAGTCCTCTGATGTATTACCAGATTGGACTTAAAACAGAAACTTTTCCCACATTCCAGACACTCATACGGTTTCTCTCCTGTGTGAGTCCTCTGGAGTATGACCAGGCTGGAATTCTGACTGAAACTTTTCCCACAATCTGGACATCCGTAAAGTTTCTCTCCTGTATGAGTCCTCCGGTGTTTCACCAGGTGGGAATTCCGACTGAAACTTTTCCCACAATCCGGACATTCATACGGTTTCTCTCCTGTGTGAGTCCTCTGGTGTATCACCAGGTCAGAATTCACACTGAAACGTTTCCCACAATCCAGACACTGATACGGTTTCTCTCCTGTGTGAGTCCTCTGGTGAATCACCAGGTGGGAATTCCGACTGAAACTTTTCCCACATTCCAGACACTCATACAGTTTCTCTCCTGTGTGAGTCCTCTGGTGTTGCACCAGATCAGATTTCCGCCTGAAACATTTCCCGCAATCTGTACACTGATATGGTTTCTCTCCTGTGTGAGTTCTCTGGTGTATCACCAGTCCAGAATTCCCACTGAAAGTTTTCCCGCAATCTGTACACTGATATGGTTTCTCTCCTGTATGAGTCCTCTGGTGTACCACCAGGTGGGAATTCTGACTGAAACCTTTCCCACAATCCAGACAAACATACGGTTTCTCTCCTGTGTGAGTCCTCTGGTGTATCACCAGGTGGGAATTCTGAATAAAACGTTTCCCACACTCCAGGCACACATATGGTTTCTCTCCTGTGTGAGTCCTCTGGTGTTTTACCATTTCAGACTTCCGACTGAAACTTTTCCCACAATCCAGACACTCATATGGTTTCTCTCCTGTGTGAGTCCTCTGATGTATCACCAGGTCGGACTTCAAACAGAAACTTTTCCCACAATCCGGGCACTCATACGGTTTCTCTCCTCTGTGACTCCTCTGGTGTTTTACCATTTCCGATTTCCGACTGAAACTTTTCCCACAATCCAGACACTCATATGGTTTCTCTCCTGTGTGAGTCCTCTGGTGTCTCACAAGGTTGGACTTCCAACTGAAACTTTTCCCACATTCCAGACACTCATACGGTTTCTCTCCTGTGTGTGTCCTGTGGTGCATCACAAGATCAGAATTCCGACTGAAATCTTTCCCACAATCCAGACACTCATATGGTTTCTCTCCTGTGTGAGTCCTCTGGTGTATCACAAGGTTGGAATTCTGACTGAAACTTTTCCCACAATCCAGACACTCATACGGTTTCTCTCCTGTGTGTGTCCTGTGGTGCATCACAAGATCAGAATTCCGACTGAAATCTTTCCCACAATCTAGACACTTATACGGTTTCTCTCCTGTGTGAGTCCTCTGGTGTATTACAAGTTTGGAATTCTGACTGAAGGTTTTCCCACAATCTGGGCACTTATACGGTTTCTGTCCTGTGTGAATCCTCTGGTGTTTCATCAGGGTGATGTTCTTGCTAAAGCTTTTGCTGCTTCGAGGACACTGGTAGGCCTCCTCGCCAGTGTGAGTGCTCTCATGCATTATCAGCTGTGATTCGTAATCTGTGCTTTTCCCACAATACACCTCTGTGGGGCTTTTCCACCACTGATATTCTTGGATTCTTGAGGAGATCAAAACTATTTCTGATCCCTTCTTTGGTGGTGCTTTGATTCAAGCAACTCTTTCCTTCCTCACACGGTGAGGCTTGCGTTACTGTCTGCCTACATGGCTATCCAAGTGGCCTCTTCCTCCCCACTGACTTCCAGGTATTTCCCTCTTTTTCTGAATTTGGAAATCATCCCCCTTGATCTGTTCACGTAATATTTGAGTTCCACATAATCAATTTTTTCCAGCACAAAGCTCTCTACCTGCTTTTCTCTCCCTCGTCTGTCACCTGCTTGGGGAAGTAGAGTTGAGGTTCTCTGGAGAAAGTGGAAAAGGTTTGATTGCTGCCTTGATTTGCTTTCCTTTTTAATGCTGCTTGTTATTCTCAGCTGCCTAGAAGGCTCTTCTTGGCATCCTTTTTTTCTATGAGATTCAAACACAAGTGTTAGTTTAATTACCACCTATAAAATGGCTGCACAACATGTGCAAACAACAACAAAAAGCATACATTACAATGAAAAAGGAAAAGTGCCGAAAGGCTAGATTAACCTCTAACATTCACATTTGACACACAGAAGACTAGCAAGATCCAAGTTCACATCCTGAACACTTGCTGGCTTGGGTCAATCACAGATTCTTAGCACTGCAATGGGTTATCATCAAGGATATCTGGAAATGCTGGGGATGGATTCTACACATCCACAGATATATGCAGACAGAGAGAAATAGAGGAACACACCCAGCTGGCATTTTGCAGCAGGGCTGCGTATCTGATTCTCCCCCACGGAGGAAACGAGGCAACCCCGCTCGCTCCCGGCCACTCCTCCCTCCTGTCCTCCACTTACCTTCCGACGGCGGCTGCTCCGACCCGGGAACGCCAGAGCATTCCTCCACGCCACTCTCCTCCCAGGCGGGAGCCGGAAGAGGAAATTCCCCTGCCTTTCCTCCTCTCCTCCGACATCCCCTCTAGAAAACCAGTACTCTATTGTTTCAGCTCCCCCCCCTCCTCCCCCTCCCGTCGGATATCGGTCCTCAGCAACCACAGATGCCACTACTGGATTGACAGCTTTCTAGGCGCGAGGATTGCTTATTCTTAGACCGCCACCTAGCGACACGAGGCTGAAAAAATAAACTGGTCCGCTCCCAGCAATACTGAACTCAGGAGAAAAGGCATTGTCGAAGTCTGAAGCGACACTAAACGAATGGTTCTTAAGTAGGGACTTCCTGTAATTATTTTATCCTGTTATTTTAAATACACATTTGGTCATGTCTGAGGGTCCAAGCTGGTGATTTTTGAAGAGGAGGTGTCTGAGAGGAGGGTTGTAGAAGAGACAATACTGATAAGTTTAATGGTGATAATGATATTGAAGAATTTAAATCTTCTCAGGCATTTCTCTGCACTGGTACAACAGACTCAAAAAAAGTCCGTCTTTACAATGGGAGCTATTCACCCGTGGGTTTTACACGCACTGGTGATCCAAGTTGTCCTATTCCGTTGTGCCTCGTATGCGGCAAGCACCGGACAAATGCAGCGGTGGCTCCCGCAAAATCAAAAAGACTTACAAATCACAACCATATGACAAGTACAAGTTCTGCTTCTTTTAAATGGCTATGGGAATCAGAACAGAGTAAAGCTTTTGTTAATGAAATGGCAGTCTGTAGAAAAAAAAGCCCGAGAAACAGGTTATTTAGGAGCAGAACTTCAATTTAATGTAATTTAATTTAAAAGTTGAAGTCCACACATCTTAAAAGTTGCTGAGGTTGAGAAACACTGAGCTAGAGCAACCTGGCAGAGTGGGGATTTGAGGCTGGTCCGCAGGAGAAAATGCAGTTCTTGCTCCTCATTGCAATCCGAGTGAACCGCGGGGAGGAAAAAAATCAGTGCAGAAGGCAGACCCTAGGCCAAAAGGTTTAAGAAATAAACGTTGCTGCAACCATTTCCCCCCAGTCTCTGGTGGGTGCTGACAACCAACCGCTTTGTGCTGCTATGTACGGCGCTTAGCTCTTCCCAGAGGACTGGATCTAGTATTTTCCATCTCCAGCGGGGACCATCATGGGGGAAGTGGTTGTCTTCAATACGCTGCTTTTGTACGGGGTGTGTGAGTGTATTAATCCCACCCTTGATTCGAAGGTGCTTACGGGATTCTTCTCCAGCTTATCTTCACAACAACCCTGTGAAGTAGGCTGGAAGGGGGAACAACCGTAAACTACTAAATTATTTGTGCTCATCCCTGCCATCAACTTTACCATTCTGACATTGTAGGTCATGTTCAGTCTTTCCACCTCTGGGCATATAAAAGCCTCACTGCTGGTACCATCTACCACGAGTTCTTTCTAACTGTTTGTCCATCAATCCTAAAAGAAAAGTCTCTGGTTTCGATTGTGTATTAATCTTTAAAATCTTCTGAATTAAACTATAAAATATTTGATCCTAAATTTCTTAGCTTTTTTGTATGTCCACCAAAGGTGATAAAAGGTCCCCTCTTGTTGTTCACACTTCCAACACATATTTCTTCTTTCTCTCTAGCAATTGTCACCACCATAAAACTCTCCTTGGAAACTGATCCTGACTTGAAGCCCATTCCTCAGGGAAATCCAGACCAGAATTTCCCTTCCACTTTCCTCATCTCTGTGCAGAGGAACAGGGAGTTTTTCTCTATGCACAGGGGGGGAAAGTGGTAACCAGATCCGCCAGGACTCCATGGGCCAGGTGGGATCCATGCGAATGAGATAGGACCGAGAGACCACGTTTTTCACTGCCAGCTAAGCAAATCCACCTCAGGGAGGCCAAATGCAAGGCCCTTTTTGAAAACTGGACAACCAAGGCGGCAAAATGTTCATTTGAAACTTCATCCTTTTTTTTTTCACTCTATCATAGGCCAAGGAATGATTTTTCTTTGTTTTTAACTCAGGACCTCTATAACTAGGAGCATGAGAAGGGAAAACCCTTGGTATTAAACTTTTATGGAACAGTTTTTCATTAATTTATTTATAATTCAATTTTGCCACCACCCATCTCCCCCAAGAAGAGGGACTCCAGGTGGTTTACAATAACACTAGCATTAAAACAATAAAAATATAAAAATATAAATACAAATTACCAAATATAAATATAAGATAAATATAAATATAAAATCCAAGCGGCCATAAAAGATCTAATTTAGTGAGGATAGCTCTAAGGCGCCTGTCACCCCAAGGAAGAACTTCTTCCCACCCCAGGCGAGACGGCAGAGCCAAGTCTTCAGGTTCCTCTGGAAGGCCAGGAGCGAAGGGGTTTGCCTCACCTCCACGGGCAGAGTGTTTCAGAGTGCGGGAGCCACTGCAGAGAAGGCCCACTTCCTGGACCCCACCAACCAAAATTCTCTTACAGAAGGGGTCCATAGCATGCCCTCTCTGCAGGATCATGTGGGACGGGTTGATGTCATGGGGATGAGATGGTCCCTCAGGTAGCCTGGACCCATACCATGTAGGGCTTTAAAGGTGATAACCGACACCTTGAATTGGACCCAGAAGCAGACTGGTACCCAAAGCAGCTTGTGCAGCTAAGGTGTTACATGCACTGATCTTGGGGCACCAAGAATTGCCCACGCAGCCGCATTCTGGACCAGCTGTAAGGTAAAGGTAAAGGTTTCCCTTGACGTAAAGTCCAGTCGAATCCGACTCTAGGGGGCGGTGCTCATCTCCGTTTCTAAGCCTTGGAGCCGGCGTTGTCATAGACACTTCCGGGTCATGTGGCCAGCATGACGACTCGGAACGCCGTTACCTTCCCGCCGAAGCGGTACCAATTCATCTACTCACATTTGCATGTTTTCGAACTGCTTGGTGAGCAGGAGCTGGGACGAGCAACGGGAGCTCACCCCGCCGCGCGGTTTCGAACCGCCGACCTTCCGATCGGCAGCTCAGCGGTTTAACCCGCAGCGCCACCGCGTCCCAGCTGTAGCTTCTGGATATTCTTCAAGAGTAGGCCCATGTGGAGTGCATTGCAGTAGTCTATGTGGGAGATGACCAGGGCATGAGTGACTGTTCAGAGGGCATCTTGATCCAGGAAGGGGCGTAACTGGCACACAACACAAAGTTGTGCAAAGGCCCTTCTTGTTAGGCTTGAGCCCACTTCTGACTCCGAAAACCAAACTTATACAGAGTCAGAAGGGGAAAATGAAACTCAGCAGGAGAGATTTGGAGAAGTTGAACCAGGAAGTGACTCAGCAGAGCGGGAAAATTTGCAAATTTGCAAACCAGAGCAGGAGACTGGACAAACTCTAGAGGGGGATTTGAATTCTCCAATCAGCACTCGAGACAGGAGAGCTGAGAAACGTGCAAATCAGAAGGCAGCTCAATTGGCTGCAGGAGAGAAAAGGCGTGGAAGGGATCACTTTAAAAGGCTAGCGCACGAGGAGCAAGCGGCCGAAGACAACCCATCCTTTGAGCTCACAGCATCTGCGGAACAGCCATTACCTCTGTTGGATGCCTTGCCTGTAGCCAGAGAGGAACCAGTGCCAGCATCTTCTACCACCACAGAACCATCTTCTTCACAAGCCGCTCCAGTCGAGCTTCTCCTTGCCGTCCTTGCTGAGCACAGCCTCGCGTCCAGCTCCAAGCCTCATCACATCGCTCCAGCACGATTCAGATGCGCTCCCAGATTCAAGCCTTGCCTAGACTCTCCAGTGCAGTCCAGTCTTGTTCCCAGCTTTCAGCCTTGAGGAGGGAGTACACCAGCACCTCCTTAAAGGCAGCCAGGAATACCCCCTTCCTCAAGGATTTATTAGCCATTGCCTGGACCCAACCACATGTCACCTCCTTGGCTGCCTTCACCAGCCAGGAGGGGCATGGATCCAGATGACAAGTGGTGGCATTTACAGCCCAGAGGATCCTGTCCACTTCCTTGGGCCCAACAGGATCAAACTGTTCCCAGATAACTGGATAAGTACATTCCCTTGGCATCTCCACAGACCATGCCTCATGCTTAGAATCCAACTTGGAATGGATCTGAGTGATTTTATCCTGTAGAAGCTCAGAAAACTCCTCTGCTTGGCCCTGTAGATGAGTCACTGGGCCCAACTTCCCCAAAAGGGATTGAGTGATCTTAAACAGGGCCATTGGGAGGCATTCTGCAGACTGTCATGCGCTGCCTACTACTGAGTAAAACACAGACACTAATTCAGGGAAGATCAGGTTCTGGTTTATTTCAGCATAGTGCATAGCTAGAAAAAGCTGAGAGTGAAGGGAGCGCGCCGGTGCGGGGTTTAAATAGCCTGCACCGGTCAGCGCCCCCCCCCACCTTGGGTTGTGTCATCCTTCCAAGTCCTGTATGCTTTGTTGCCGGTAGGTGAGGGGTCGCGGGGCCCCTGCTGGTGCCCCGGGCTTCGCTCATAATCGTTTTCTTCCTCCGGCCGGTGATTGCTGTCAGCTGGGTGATATCCATTGCGTTCCTGCTGACAGCTTCAGGTGTGCCTCGTGATCCGCCCTGTCTTTGTCGCTCTTTCTTCCCCCTTTGTGTTCTCTTGACTGGTTTTTCCGGCCGGGGTCGTTCCCTTCTCCTCGGGGTCTGTGTCTGTTGTTGTGCGTCGCTTTGCTTATCTTTTAATCCCTTACTCTTGTTTCCGTGGTATTGTCATGTGTGCTGTTGTGCTGATGCATTCAGCTCAACGGTGCTCATGACACAGACACAATAAGAGCGGAGAAATATTGATGTTTCATCACTCTTATTGCCACAAAGTAGGCCTTAATAGCAGCTCTAGCTTGTGTTCGGTCAGATTCGGTCTTTGTCTTCCTCCAGTGGCACTCTAGACGTCTCTTAACCCTATTCAAAACCCTCAACTCCTCTATAAACCACAGGGCGTGTTGGATTCGATGGGGCAAGAGAGGCCACACAGGTGCTATCCTGTCTAAGGCCCCAGCCGCCTCCCTATTCCAGGCTGGGGCCAGGGCCTCTGCTGGACTGTGCAGCAGATCTTTGGGTATAATCCCCAGCTTCTTCTGTAACCCCACCAGGTCCATCAGTCTCCGGGGGCAGACCAATCGAATGGGTCCTGCCTTACTGTGGAGTGGGGCAGCATAAGAGAATCTCAGGGTGTGATCTGACCATGACAATGAGGACAGATGTAACTCTCCCCTCAGATCACATTGCCACTGCTCTGACAGGAAAACCAAGTCCAGCATGAGGCCACTGTCCTGAGTTGGGTCCAGAATAATCTGAGACAGGCCCATGGCTGCTATGGTGGCCATGAACTCCTGAGCTGCCTCCGAGGCATGCCCCAGGGACGGCAGGTTGAAGTCCCCCAGAACCATAAGCCTAGGGAACTCCACTGCCAACCCTGAGATGACCTCCAGCAGCTCAGGCAGGGAGGTTTATTTATTTATTTATCAAATTTTGCCACTGCCCATCTCCCCCCAAAGGGGGGACTCTGGGCAGTTTACAACCAGGATAAAACATTAAAATACCATTAAAATATAAATACAAATATAATATACAAATAAATACAATATGAAATCCAGATGCCAAGGCTAGTTGGAAAATCACTCACACATATCTGAGAGGCCATTTAGGGCACTAATAATCTCCAGTGATTAGTCCCCCTCCTGCCTCAAGCGAGATGGCAAAACCATGTTTTTAGTTGTTTATGAAAAGCCACAAGAGATGGAATCTGCCTTATCTCTGGGGGAAGAATGTTCCACTGCAGAGAAGGCCCGCTTCCTGGACCCTGCCAGATGGAACTCTCTTACAGATGGGGTCCGTAATATGCCCTCTCTGCATGATCGGGCGGGACGGGTAGATGTAATGGAGATGAGGCAGTCTCTCAGGTACCCTGGTCCCATACCATGTAGGGCTTTAAAGGTGATAACCAACACCTTGAATTGCACCCGGAAGCAAACCGAACCCCAATGCAGCTCGCAAAGCAGTGGTGTAATATGTGCCAATCTAGGGGCACCAATAGTTGCTCATGTGGCTGCATTTTGGACCAGCTGTAGCTTCTGGATACTCTTCAAGGGTAGCCTCATGTAGAGCACATTACAGTAGTCTATCTGGGAGATGACATGGGCATGAGTGTGCGAAGGGCCTCCTGGTCCAGGAAAGGGTGTAACTGGCGCACAACATGAGGTTGTGCAAAGGCCCTCCTGGCCACGACTGCCACCTACTCTTCGAGCAGGAGTTGTGAGTCCAGTAGGAACCCCAAGTTCCACACCGGGTCTGTCTGGGGCAGTGCAACCCCATCCAGAACCAAAATTCCCGGATACCAAGGAGCGCCCCCCCTACAGCCGCTCCATCTTACCAGGGTTCAGTTGAAGCCTGTTGTTCCCCATCCAGACCCGGCTGCTATGCAGCAGGGAGGCTGGTACAGTAGCAACACTCCCAACTGTTCTCAGGAGCCCAACTTGAAAAACAGGGTCTCGCAGCCACTTGTGGAGCAGTGCCCCTGAAGGCCACTACAGAGTCTCGGATGATAACCGCCACCCCTCCCTTTTCTCCCCCCCACTTTTAGGATTTTTTTTTTGCAATACTTTCACACACATCAAATACAATCCTTTGAGTTTGCACCAAGATTTCATTGAGTGTCTCTACACGCGCAGAGTGCAAACCATATAAGATTGAGATTGACTTATCCTTGCATTTTTGGGACTAAAAAGTTGATTTTTGTTGAATTACAACTTTCTTTCCAATGGCTATAGTTCTTTCCAGTCTACATTAAAAAAAAAAAAGGAGGCTACTGGAACTTATCCCCAGGGACCATTTCCATCTAACTTCTGCCGCAACACAGCAGCTCCAACTGGAATTTCACTTCTTCACCACCACCACTGCCTCCAATGCAGGAGTTTCTTGCTGCATCAGATGAGTTTATGGGAAGGGAAGGAAATGGTTAATGAAGCTGCAGTTTTTCCTATTGAACATTCTGATAGAGGTGAGCCTTATGCTATATTACAAACTGAAGGGAAAAAATTGCAGGTGTTTGCTTGATGCAGAGCTTCTTGTTCTTTGTTGACTGTGCACCAGGGGAAAGCTGATTATGAATTGCAGAGATTAGGAAGAGTAATTGGAATGGGGGGAAAAGGATTTGATGTTGAGAAATCTGTGCATTAACAACAACTATTGGTACATTGTTTTTAAAGTATGCCTTTCTTTTACCTGACAAGTTTGTAAAAAAATAAAAATAAAAAAGAGCCACCATCCACTGTATTCTAGGTGGTCTAAACTTTTCCTTACCATCTGGATTATCTCTTATGTTTATATCGCCAGTAGAGCCTTTTCGATTACCTCCTCAGCTTGCAGATGTTCCTGAATCACTCTGGGGCTGGTCCTCTATGGATGTTAATTTTCGAAACCTGCCGAAGCCTGCCACAGAGACCCAAAGGCTTGACTCTTTAGCTCCGCAGAATGGGGTCACAAGGCTTCACCAGCCAAGCTCGTTTTGTTTGCCTATAGTGGCTTACATGGACTACATTATACATCCTGGCACATGATAACTTTTCCCTGCCAGAGTGGATGCTCTTCTTGAATTGCCTCTGCCTTCTATCAAGTGCCAGGTGAGAGCCTTCCTTGGAACTCTCGGGTTCTGGAAGCCCTGGATTCCAGCGTTTGACAGACGGACTAAACTTTTTCCTTTGTGATTCTGACTACCAAAGAGGGGCCTGTAGCCCCCTGTTCTGTATAGCTGGACCCTGTTGCTCGTGGTGCAGTCAGATGCCTAAGGGCGTTGGCTGCTACGGACCTACCTGTTCAAATATCAAAAGACTCGGTTATGGGCTTTCGATTAACTGTTTTCTGTTCCTCATGAGATTGCTCAGCTCACGCCTTTGCACATCAGCATTTAGCCGCTTATGAAGCAGACCTCCTAGCTACTCCAGATGTGACTTTGAAGCAGTGTACAACTTTTAATCCTGAAACTCTGCTTCCTGAGAGTACAGATGAAGGAAGTTACCAGCATGACTGTTTGCAGACCATAACCTGGTACAGAAACCTTGCTCCGATCTTACAAATGTGCCCCTATAGAATCCTGTCTTTGAACTCTTTTTGGATGGGTCTTCCTTTTTGGTTGACAGAGTCCATTTAACAGGAGCTGCAATTTTATTTATTTATTTTCTTTTCATCTGCTGGGTGGAACCCTTGCCACCTTCTTTGGGGGCCCAAGCAGCTGAACTTACTGCCTTAATTCAAGCTTGTTGTATTGCCAGAGACAAAACTGTTACTGTCTTTACTGACTTATGGTGTTTGCCATGTTACAGGTGCCTTATGGAAGCTGAGAAGATTCTTCACCACCTTAGGCCACCAGATTGCTCTCAAAGGCCTGGTTGTTTCACCTTTGGATGCACCTCTCCTTTTATTGCTAAAGGCAAACACTTTGCTGAAGAGGTTGCTCAGAAGGCTGCTCAACAGCCTTGTGTCTTTCAGTCTTTGCACCTGTGTTTCAAGTTCCTGTGCTATTTCTTATGGGAAGTTTCTTTCAGATGCTGGGACTGCTACTTGCAATGTCTCTATGATGCTTCTTGGAACGGTTCCTTCTGGATGGTTCCTAATGGGCAACCGGTTGTCCCGTGTGCTTTTCTTCATCTTCTGGCTCAACTACTACATCTGAAAGGACATTGTGGTACTCAAGCTATTGCAGCCTGGCTTGCTCCTGGAGCCTATGTGGAAACTTCCAGGAGCTTCTTCTAGGCCAAGGACTCACAAAGTGGGGGCTTTCCTGCCATCTCAATGCATCTATGGTTAGCGGGCGTGGGGGAATAAACTAACTGCTGAACAGTTTCTATCGTTACAGAAGCAGCACGGAGAGCTCTGGAAGGCGGTGGGGGCTACAGTTCCTCTGAGTGACGAGATCCATCCGTTCCAGTCGGGAGCATTTGTGCTGCTTAAAAGTTCCATCGCAAGACTCTCGATCCAATCTGGGAGTGTCCATTCCTGATTTTGCTGACTACCCAGACCTCTGTCCCTCTAGAGGGGAGAAATTCTTGGATTCACCACAGCCACTTAAAGCCAGCAGTACTTTCTGCAGAACCAGCTCCTCCATTGCTCAAGCACTGCTGGATTCCTGGACTTAGCCTAAAGAATTCTTTTGTGTGGACTTTTTTTTTCTTTTCTCCTTTAAGCCACCATGGCTTCTGCTGGGCTTTTGCTTTCCTTCTTTGGCAAACTTTCTATGCAACAAATGGGGGAGGGACAGATTGGAAGAGCACTCTCTTGTTCAACTCTATGTGCTGGAAAATACCGACCTGAAAAATAAAGCGTGCTGGTTTTGCTCCTTTCTGGCTGCCCATGGAGGTAAGGGATATCCTCCATTTCCTGTACCCCTCAGTACTGACTTGTGGGTGAATCACATTATTACACTTGACCAGCCCCTCTAATTTAGGAACCAGCATTTCAACACTATACAGCAACATTCCAATGCCCCCTTCTGTTTTCAAAGAATATATGGATCTTGGTCTGTGGGAAGGTGGGAAAACTGTTCCCTTATGTTAACAGCCCTGTTACACAAGTGGTGTTTCTGTCATACTTGTATTGATCCAGTTAATGACGAAGCAGCTTGGGATGCAGGAATGCAAGTCTGTACAGGGCAGACAGCCAGACGGAATGGCACTTCCATTTTGAAGAAGGTTGCCCAAGCCCTGGTATATAACACTGAAGGCATCAGATTACCTGAAGGTTTATGGTGGACTTGTGGCATACACGATTTTAAAACTCTACCAAAGTCCTGGCAAGGAATTTGTACCATTTATTGGCTATGGCCAGGAGGAATTCACCCACTCTCACCAGAAGCAATTAAATGGTCATTCAGACATAACTATAGAACAAGCAGGCCAATTACTCCTGGCATAAAATTTCCCAGAGGAAAACAAATTGGGAGGGCAATATTTCCAGCTGGGGGAGTTGCTAGAAACTACAAAGACATTCATAATTTGGATGCATTTGTTGTAAACATGTCTGTAGCTTTTGAAGTCTTTATTAATGAAACCTCACAAAGCCATAAGCTACTTCAGGATGAAAACCTTTCTCTGAAAAATACAGTACTGCAAAGTAGACTTGCCTAAGATCAGCTATTAGCAGAACATGGAGGAGTTTGTGTCTATATTAATCAACCCTGCTGCATGTTTCATGACAGAAGTGAAGGCTTGACTACAGAACAACAAAGTTATATTCGATCAATCAATAAAGTTGCCTCTTTAACTAAGGACAGGGAACATTTTCAAGAACAGCAGGACACCCAATCCATCTGGGATTGGCTCACTTCTTGGCTACCAGATTGGGGTTGGGTGAAACATTTTTGGCTTGGCCTGATTGCAATTATAGTCTTGGTATTTCTTGCTACACTTGGATGTTGTCTAATACGATATTTGCCTGCCATGCAATGCTGCCACTATGCTTTTAAATCTGCTCCACAATGCACTGCAACCATAGGCCCTATGCAGTTTCAAATGTTAACTGCCCACTTGCTTGCTAAATATAATGGTGGTTCAGCAAACTATAGGTCCAGCAGCCAGATGTGTAGACTATTTAGCGTGGCAAGTTGCCCAAGGTGCACCCCTAGGAGGCAAGTCTACGTTGCACCAAGTTGGGCTGAGAGAAAATGACTGGCCCAAGCCAGCCAGCTTTCATGCCTAAGGTGGGACTAGGACTTGCAGACTCCTGGTTTCTAGCCCAGAATTTTAACCTGGACCTCACAAGGATTTCCCAGCAAAAAAAAAAGCAGTGTGAACACCAAACTGCTATGCCATACAATTAAAAAGGAAAAAAAAAAGCAAACCATAAATAGTTTGAGAACCAAATGTGGGAATTATTACCTAGAATTTTTAGGCCTCATTATTAGCTTTTAAGGAAAGGTGATATTGGCATTTCTAACATGGGCCTCTTTTCTAACTTCAGCAAAACATGTTTTTCTTCTGGGCCAAGGCCATTTCTTCTGGCATGGGATAACTTCCCTTTTCAGCAACTAAACAATAGGGAGTGTGTTCTGAAAGTCCTTGAATACACTTGGAAGTTTTAAAAGATACAAACCCTGATGGGAAAGGGAGTAACAGAACCAATCACTTTGCCACTTGTGGAGTGTTACCTAGATTCAATGTTTTCTATTGTTCAATTCTCACATGTAATCAATGTCTTTTGTTGTCTGATTACTTTATTACATACTTATTACATATTTATTATATATTTTATTTATTACAAATTTCATTATGTTGTAGAAATGAAGACTAGGACGCTCGGGTCTTCATTCAGGAAAAGAGTTTAATATGCGCATAGGTTCAGACAAGCTCATGCTTCAAATTCTGAACCCCGAAGGTACGGGGTCCTACTTCTTTTATACCCCCCCATTGGGTGATTATACAGCATAGACTAAGTGTCAACTTAGAGATATATGATATAACTACAAAAGCAAGCCGTGTGAAACAAGCCTGGAGGAGCTGGTGAGCTTCCTCCCCGTTCCTTATCTTTTCTCACCTAGTTGCTACAGAATACACATACATTCTTGTTTCTTATCTGCCCGTTCGGCTCTTTCCCACATACCACACTTGCAACAGATAGCTTACTTGCAATAGACAATTGCCTGATGAAAGGGCTTTAGTTCTTTGTTGTTTCCTTGACCCTAATTCCAATTCCACCTCATTCCCCCCTTTGAAAGTATTCAGCCTTTTCAGGGCAGATTACTTTCACTAAGGTTATCATTGGGGATAGACTGATATTCCCACATGGCCAGGACTTGTGAGGTAGCCTCCTTTTTGCCAATAGTGAGATACTGTTGGTGATCGCACGGGGCAATATCACACACCCCACAGCGATCAATCCAATTAGGGCTACGATAGCCTGGAGTCCTGGTAGCTTTGGGAACCATTCCCCAAAAACGTCTCCCAAATGCAGTCCCTTCCAGGTCTGTACAGATACGTGGGCTAGTTTCACCATCCTATCTGTGATTTTCTTGTACCACTTTTCCACTTTCATCTATTTCAATGCGACAATTTGACAGATTAAATTTTCCACACACTCCCATCTACCAAAATTTGAAATGCAAAAAGTGTTCCCCTTAATTCCCCTCATTCCCCTCACCAGAGTCACCAGGGTGACGATTATCCACAGCTTCTCCAGTGCGTAGAGGGTCAGCTTCCGGGGGTGACCCAGCAGTGGGATGCAGTAAAACTTCCCCGGTTCCTGGTGGTGAGTTCTTAAAGATTTCAATCCTAAGAGGATCAGCTGTTGGGCATACGTGCCACTTCCCCTGGTCCTTTGCTATAAGCTAATATTAGTATTTACACCTTAAAATCTCCCCCAACCAAGATCTATATGATATTGCTTTATATGGATATATATATATAGATCTTCCTTATTTACAAATTGTATTTTTCTATACCTTACAATTCCCCCCTTTTAATCTTTATCAGTTTGTTCAATTTGTAACTCGAATTGTTGTAAAATGTTTCTTGCCTCTAGATATCCTTGAGTATCAACTCCCCAGACAGTGCAGCCAGACCCTGCAAGGCCCGAGCAACAGTTCCATCGGGGGCTGTGCTGCCCGGAATAAAGGCACAACAGCTCCCCCCCAGCACCATACAGACTCCCCCTTTCTCCACCAACAGCACATCCAATGCCATTCCACTCTCCCAGGCCACCCCACTAGTGGCATCCAACCATTCTGCAATACCCTTCACAACATCTCCGGTACAGTTCATGAACCCCTGTTGGCCACAATAGATGTAGTTGATCCAATCCACATCCCCGTGGACTGTAACCCACCAAAACAGAAAGGATTCAAATCCCACCAAAATTTGGCCTCTAGCCCTGACCTCATCCGGCACTCCCCTAGGCACTTCCACCCCGTCTACACATACTTCACTGTCAAATGATCCTCCGGTGCATCTCTCATTCCTTCTGGGTTTTAAAGTACCCCTTTTAAATGCAAGAGTAAATGGAATGGCCACTTAGCTGCTGCTCACAAGCAAGCTGGCCAGCCTTGTGCTTCAGCTGCTTAGAGAAGTTTGCCACAGGCCGTTTTCAATTTCCCAATTTCTGAGTTAGTACCCCATTTGCAACCCCTTTGTTTTCGGAAGCAAACAAAACAAAACAAAACAAAAGGCTTCTTGAGGTTGGCAAACCTAAAGCTGGAGCTTTCTCTTCCCCTGTAAGACTTTATATTATCTCAAAAGGGGAGAGCCCCAGTCTTTCGGATGTCTGAATACTTATTCTCAGGAGAGCAATTGGCAAGGCCTGGGGCCACCTCAATTTCGCCTCCTGAGCCAATTTTGCCACTGCCCTCTTTAAGAGCCCATTAGCCTTTTCTAAATCCATGTCCACCATGAAGAGTTGTCAACCCACACAACCAGCAATTAAGATATTTAGCCTGACAAGCTATTTTCTGAGTTAAAGCTATTAAGGTGTTAAATTTTTCACCCTCCTTCAATAGTTGTTCATCAGTCCACTCGTGACTCAGGCGCCAGCCTATAAGGCTAACAAATCCAAACCAGTGGATTAACCATAGTTCCATACTACAGGTAGGCTGGATCTCAGAATTGTATCTTAATACCTTTTCATATGAAAATATAAATTCCCTATTGTTCTAAATTGAGTGCATCTTCAAAGCTTCCCTTGAACCCTGTGACTCTCTTTTCCAGGTTCAGGGACCCGTATGGTCATCAAAACTACAAGGTATTAGACAAAAAAAGTTTAGGCGCATTTTTTTTTCTTTTTCTGCACAGTCCAGTGTCCAGCAGTATTTGGCAACACCAGTGTCTTCTTTAGGGTTTCTCCCAACTCAGTTGCTGACTCCCCTCCGTCTGGTTTAACTCGATTTCCAGACTTAAAAGGATGCGTCTGCTGTTCCAACAGTTGGACTCTGTGTTCCTGTAGATAGGGAGACAAGGACAAGACTTGCGCAGATAACTGTTTCAAATGCTTGCAGACAAATTTCTTCCCCATGGCATGCATGTCTCCTACTTCTCCACTAAGAATTCCAAGATAGAGTCACCCATCTCAAATGGACTGACTGCTAGTCTGTTCTTAGGAGCAATCCAGAGACTTAGTATTGTCACTAAAAAGGCCTGTGTCCATGTTAATCCTGCCTTTGGTCCTAGCCCCTCCAAGTGTCTTTTTAGCCTATAAAGAAAGCCTTTCACCCATTCTAAGAAACAGTTCACCCCAGGGCCACCCCCCTTTGGAGGTTCCCCTGGAGTTGAACCTGGTTGGTCTTTGGGTTGTCCTTTTGGCATACCACACATCTCTCACACACACCTGTTTGGCTTTCAAAAAGATTCCAGGACAAATAAATATTCTAGACACACAACCCCTAAAGTGTTTGTCCCATGTGACTAGATTGGTAGGTGTAGTTTTGGATATATCTAAGCACTACTTTGGATAAAACTAATTTTCTTGCCCTAGCAAAATGCCACCCTAAGTAAGTAGCTGACCCAATTGCTTAAACAACAAGTCTCTTTCAAAACCCCCAAAATTGGGTCAAGACTTTTACAGCCAAACCTCTAATTTTAATATATATATATAATGACTTAAAGTCAATTCATTTTTTTTAATAAAAACAATATTATATTTCAGTTGCCAATATTTAATTCCCCAATAACTTCCCTAAAATCAAAACTTGTAAAACTAGAAAAACAAGAAAGCATTGACATAAGAGTTTATCTAGTGTTTGGACTGTTTCCATAGTCAAAATTGTTAAAACAAAAAACAAAAACAAAACTCAGATAGATCATACCAGTCCATGGAAGCTCTACTAAAACCATATGTTGTCCAAATTTTTTTATTTTTTTTTTATTTTTCCTCTCCCTCTCCTGTTTTTATCATCATGTGCCATGTTGAGGAGGGATTAAAATTTAATCCATATAAAATTTATAAAAACACACATACTTTTCTAAAACTGGAATGCCAGGGGCAGAGCAGAGTGGAGCTGTGAGAGCAAAGGGGTGCCCCCCCTTCTCTGAGTCATTGCCTCTCTGAAACTGCCCACATTCCCCCCCTTTTCACAAGAAGAGTAATCATTTCCTTCCACAGCAGAAAGAGAAATCTCTGAAACTTAAAAGATTATCTCTGATGTGTGTAAAGGTATTGTAAAAGGAAGAATCCTAAAAAGATGGGGGAGTAAAGGATCTTCTGTAAAAGCATTGCCCCTCCCCTCTGTCACCCCTCTGTCCCCTCATCTGGGTCCTCAAGCAGGCAAGAGGCAGACTGAAGGGGGGAGTTTGGGTGAGATTGGGCAAATAATGAAACACACATACTCCTCAAACAATTTAAAAAGTGGGAAAGGATCGACAAAAACCTTTCAACTTTCCCATAATATGCATTCAAATTACACAAATCACAACACACACACACAAAACCAGAATTAATGGTGGATGCAGGCATGGCCAGAACCTGCAGCCTCCTAAGGAATAGACTCACACAATCTCTCAACTCTCTTTTCACAACTCAAAACAGTTTCTCAACCTTATATGAACGCGCACATTGAGACAAACAAATGCTCTCAAAAAGAAAACTGCACACCAATACCTCAACAGGCTGTTGCCACATGCAATCCATCACAGCCCTGCAGGAACGCAGAAGCTCCTCCTCCCTGCCTCTCAGCCAGGAGAAAGGAATGCTTTATTAAAAGGGCGATAGCTCCCATCAAGATGAATCTAGCCGCTCCCATGCCTATTGGAGACAATCCACACTCAACTGCCCTATTGTGATTCAACTCAACTCCCTTCCCAGAGAGCCTGCGTCTCTCCAGGTCCTTTTCGTGCCTGTCTGTTTCCCCGAGCTTTCCATCCCATGGAATACCTCCTCGACCAATCTTCCGAGAATTCCCCTGCCTCCCCCTCTTTGGGGCCGCAAACCTTGAGTTAAAAACAAGGCATTTCATCTTTCTTTTTCTCTCTTCCTCCTGGGGTTGCCCTGCAAACACCCTGTTCATTTATGGGCTCTGCCAGAATATCCTCCCAACCTTTCCCTTTTCTGTCCTATTTCAATAACCATCCTCTGTTCCTCCAGTGTCGGGAAGACTGATAACAAAGTCTGAATATCTTGTCACCTTGGATTGTGGGTTTGCATCAATCCAATCCACAGACTCTCAACTAAATCACTGACACTTCATCCATCCAACCTTCCATCCACATACAGTTGCCAATCCTCAGCTCTCGTTTCCAAATTCGAATTAAGCAAACAACACAAAACACAAGGCTTGTGTTCCTCAGTGTGACCTTTGGTATACCCTTTGCATAATTGGTTTAGTTACTATTTCTATTCCTTCTGGCAACATTAGTTTATTGTTACTGCCCCATGGGTAATCCAGCTTGCTTCTTCCTCTGGGGTTAGGATAACTTTACTTAAGCTCCTGTAAGTGTGGTGTTATTACAGGGAAAAACTTCTTTCCCTTTAGTCCCCTCTCTAACCATATTTTTCCAAAATTGTGTACCACCCCATAGGCATTCTTTCTCTCAAGTCATCTCAACATCACAAGTTCATTCTTATTTCTCCTTCACTTTATTTAATTCACTTTTACCCAATTCCCTTCCACACAAATTAAAGTGGTCACCTACTCACAGCACTGAACACATGGCACAATCAAATCCCATGTCCCTCCATTCACAGCAAATAACAGACGGGATTGCATAGCCAAAAATTTGGAAGACCCGCAGCCTGGCCAGAGCTATGGATTTCCAAAAACTTGACGCATTCCCCTTTTACTGCGGAGGAATTCAGTTCTATAAAGGGACAGACTCACATTTAACTCCTTAAGGGACAAGCTCACACAGCTTTTCTCTCCTCAGCTCAGGACAGGTGCCCATGCCACATACACATACATGAGCACACACACAGACTCTCTGCACCATTTCCCTCAACAAATAAAATAAAATAAAAACTATTAACTTTTCAATTCTAATTACTAGGTCTCCCCACAGGTCTCACCCCCCTTTTTTTTTTTTTTTTCCAATTGCCATTGTTTACCATTTTCTTATAAGGTTCCTTTTCCCAATTTCTCAACAAGAGTCCAAGCGGACTCTCCTTAGGTATGTTTCTAGGTAATTCTGGAAGGGAAACCTTCCTTTTGGAACTTTTATTGTTGCCCATATTGATTACTGCCTTCCCTCACCCTGATCCCTGATCAGTACAGCCCTCTCTTGACCTTCTTATTGTTTTTACCCCCCCCAAGGTAGAGCACTCCAGCCTCGCTGGATTTGCTTTTCAGCAATTTTAAGCCTCTGACTGTCGAGGGGGTAAAACCGGGCCGGCCTCCCAGCAGGCGCTGGCTAATTTTAAAGTCCGACCTCAACCTAACACATTGAACCAGCCATGTGGGTCTCCGCTTTACAGCGAATCGCCACTGATCTATGCACTGAAACTGATCCCAATGTCCATCTTTGGTCACCTTCTGATGGACTTTACTAATAACATTAGAATTGAATGTCCCCTCTTCTGGCCAGCCGACCCCGAAGGTGGGCCACTCATTTCTACAAAAAAATCTTCAGTGTCTGGGTCAGCCAGGGGATCTCCATAATCTCCACCCAAAAGTATCAGAAAAGTTTCTCACCATACACTTCAGTGGGGTGTCGGAGGTGCCACTTCCTTCCCCCATTTTCTTCTATTTTCTTCTACAACCTTAGGTTCGGGGCAATCCAGTCACCCCCCTTCTTCTCCGCAAACTTCACCGCCCTTTGGAACTGGTCTCCCAGCAGACGCTGGCTCTCTTTAAAGACCACTAACTTCCCGTCCAGTCTCCCAGCAATTGCTGGCTGTCTTTAAAGACTAGGGATGACGGTATTTGCGTGAAAAAGGGTTTCTCGGACCTATGTTTTTCTCCTAGGGTTCCCTCCCTGGGTTCCTTACACACTACAGCCGACCTGTGGCACCGGACTCTCAACGGCTACCACCAGGAACTGCGACTGTTTAACCACCCACACAACCTACACAGACTTGGGCACGCCGGCCCTATCTGTTTCTATTAGTGTGCCCTCCCTGGGTTCTGCACACACTACAGCCGACCTGTGGCACCGGACTCTCAACGGCTGCCACCAGGAACTGCGACTGTTTAACCTCCCACACAACCTACATGGACTTCATTAGGCACGCCGGCCCGAGTCCAGGGGGGTGTACGGGCCCCCTCTTCTATCCTCAAGCGGGATAGGCACCTCTTCTATCCTCAAGCAGGATAGGTACCCCTTAGTTTAAGTATATACTTGCCTCAGTTATCTTGGTTCCACGTTCACTCAGCCTGTCATTTGCACCACGCCGGCCGGCTCTCCATTCAGACCTCTCTTTTCCTTGTCATGAAGGGTTCTTGGAATCGGGAGGAGGTATCCCCAGGACCGAACCATCGACTCGGTCGAGACCTTCAGGAGAACTCTCCTGCGGCGCCTAGGCATCGACTCCAGGCGGCGGCTCCATGCCTTGGGGTTCCTCCCGTTCCAGCGAAAAATCGCCCTCGAGCAGTCCCATCTGGGTCGCCAAAATTGTTGTAGAAATGAAGACTAGGACGCTCGGGTCTTCATTCAGGAAAAGAGTTTAATATGCGCATAGGTTCAGACAAGCTCATGCTTCAAATTCTGAACCCCGAAGGTACGGGGTCCTACTTCTTTTATACCCCCCCATTGGGTGATTATACAGCATAGACTAAGTGTCAACTTAGAGATATATGATATAACTTTAAAAGCAAGCCGTGTGAAACAAGCCTGGAGGAGCTGGTGAGCTTCCTCCCCGTTCCTTATCTTTTCTCACCTAGTTGCTACAGAATACACATACATTCTTGTTTCTTATCTGCCCGTTCGGCTCTTTCCCACATACCACACTTGCAACAGATAGCTTACTTGCAATAGACAATTGCCTGATGAAAGGGCTTTAGTTCTTTGTTGTTTCCTTGACCCTAATTCCAATTCCACCTCAATTACATACTTTATTACACATACTGAATGTATCATTTGTTTCTGTACCCTGTAATAGGGTTTGACCCCCCCTTAATAAAGGCTTTTTGCTTTTGCCTGAAATACTTCGTGATTCCTGTTTTCGAGTAGGCAGAAAGCCACCTTTGCAAAGGTTGGTTCTCTCCCAAATTCAGGTAATAGGTCTTCAGCTCCTGCCACTAGAGGTGCCTGAGTTTTAAGACAACACTCCCATTCAGGTTCCCTCAGGCCGACAGCAGGGAAAACGGCGCCGCTAACTCTTCCCATTCAGCTTCCCTCAGCCCGAGAGTAAGAAAAAGAACGCTGCTAACGCCCCGCTTTAGATTCCCTCAGTCGGAGAGCACGAAAAAGGACGCTGCTAACTCCTTCCGATCAGGTTCCCTCAACCTCAGAGTACGAAAAACGGCGCTGGCAACCCCACCCTTTTAGGTTTCCTCAGTCGGAGAGCAGGAGAAACGGCGCTGCTAAAGCCTCCCATTCAGCTTCCCTCAGCCGGAAAGCACGAAATACGGCGCAAATGCCTCCCGTTTAGATTCCCTAAGCCGGAGAGTACGAAAAAGGACACTGCTAATTCCTCCCTTTTAGGTTCCCTCAGTCGCAGAGCTGGCCAACCGGGCTGGTAACGCCTCCCGTTCGGGTTCCCTCAGGCCGCGAGTACGAAAAAGGACGCTGCTAACGCAGTAGGCAACGTATACTTCTCCCTGAATTCCGCTTTTAAGTTTTCAAATTTTCTTTCATTCTTTTAATTCGAGACTGCCTGAAGGAACATTTTCTTGCAACATTAGAAATAAAAAGCACTTAGGTAACAGTCTGGCTTGGAATCAAAAACTGCAAACCCAGAAGGCTTTATCATCAGCACAGCACATCCAAAAATTTCTTTGTAAAAATAAATCAAATTATATCAGTTAATTGATTCCAGGGAACATCAGCAACTGCAGGTGGAAAATGAATAACAGGCTGTTTATTAATGAAGGGCTATTAATCAAAATTGACAATACCAATCCTTGTTTCTTTAATTTCAGTGCTACCCTCAGTGGACATGGAGATATTAGCTTCCTTTTTAACTACTGATTTCTAAGAAAAAGAAATATTCACTCTTGGGGCTTCAGATAAAAATGGAACACTGTTTATTTAAATACTGAAAGAATATCCAAAATCCAGTTTTACTGGCTATAGCAAAGATGCCGGGGTAATTAAGCGGCATGAGTTGGAGCAACTTGTTGTTTATTCGTTTAGTCGCCTCCGACTCTTCGTGACTTCATGGACCAGCCCACGCCAGCACTTCCTGTCGGTCGTCAACACCCCCAGCTCCCCCAGGGACGAGTCCGTCACCTCTAGAATATCATCCATCCACCTTGCCCTTGGTTGGCCCCTCTTCCTTTTGCCCTCCGTTCTCCCTAGCATCAGCATCTTCTCCAGGGCGTCCTGTCTTCTCATTATGTGGCCAAAGTGTTTCAGTTTTGCCTTTAATATCATTCCCTCAAGTGAGCAGTCTGGCTTTATTTCCTGGAGGATGGACTGGTTGGATCTTCTTGCAGTCCAAGGCACTCTCAGAATTTTCCTCCAACACCACAGTTCAAAAGCATCGATCTTCCTTCTCTCAGCCTTCCTTATGGTCCAGCTCTCGCAGCCATAGGTTACTATGGGGACCACCATTGCTTTAATTATGGGGACCTTTGTTGTCAGTGTGATGTCTCTGCTCTTAACTATTTTATTGAGATTTGTCATTGCTCTTCTCCCAAGGATTAAGCGTCTTCTGATTTCCTGACTGCAGTCAGCATCTGCAGTAATCTTCGCACCTAGAAATACAAAGTCTTTCACTGCTTCTACATTTTCTCCCTCTGTTTGCCAGTTATCGATCAAGCTGGTTGCCATAATCTTGGTTTTTTTGAGGTTTAGCTGCAAACCAGCTTTTGCACTTTCTTCTTTCACCTTCATCATAAGGCTCCTCAGTTCCTCTTCGCTTTCAGCCATCAAAGTGGTATCATCTGGATATCTGAGATTGTTAATGTTTCTTCCAGAGATTTTAACTCCAGCCTTGGATTCCTCAAGCCCAGCATGTCGCATGATGTGTTCTGCGTACAAGTTGAATAGGTAGGGTGAGAGTATACAGCCCTGCCGTACTCCTTTCTCAATCTTAAACCAGTCCGTTGTTCCGTGGTCTGTTCTTACTGTTGCTACTTGGTCGTTATACAGATTCTTCAGGAGGCAGACAAGATGACTTGGTATCCCCATACCGCTAAGAACTTGCCACAATTTGTTATGGTCCACACAGTCAAAGGCTTTAGAATAGTCAATAAAACAGAAATAGATGTTTTTCTGAAACTCCCTGGCTTTTTCCATTATCCAGCGGATATTGGCAATTTGATCCCTAGTTCCTCTGCCTTTTCTAAACTCAGCTTGTACATCTGGCAATTCTCGCTCCATGAATTGCTGAAGTCTACCTTGCAGGATCTTGAGCATTACCTTACTGGCATGTGAAATGAGTGTCACTATTCGATAGTTTGAACATTCTTTAGTGTTTCCCTTTTTTGGTATGGGGATATAAGTTGATTTTTTCCAGTCTGATGGCCATTCTTGTGTTTTCCAAATTTGCTGGCATATAGCATGCATTACCTTGACAGCATCATCTTGCAAGATTTTGAACAGTTCAGTTGGGATGCCATCGTCTGCTGCTGTCTTGTTATTAGCAATGCTTCTTAAGGCCCACTCAACCTCACTCTTCAGGATGTCTGGCTCTAGCTCACTGACCACACCGTCAAAGCTATCCCCGATATTGTTATCCTTCCTATACAGGTCTTCTGCATATTCTTGCCACCTTTTCTTGATCTCTTCTTCTTCTGTTAGGTCCTTGCCATCTTTGTTTTTGATCATACCCATTTTGGCCTGGAATTTACCTCCAATGTTTCTAATTTTCTGGAAGAGGTCTCTTGTCCTTCCTATTCTATTGTCTTCTTCCACTTCCGCGCATTGCTTGTTTAAAAATAATTCCTTATCTCTTCTGGCTAACCTCTGGAATTTTGCATTTAATTGGGCATATCTCCCCCTATCACTGTTGCCTTTTGCTTTCCTTCTTTCTTGGGCTACTTCTAGTGTCTCAGCAGACAGCCATTTTGCCTTCTTGGTTTTCTCTTTCTTCGGGATGTATTTTGTTGCCGCCTCCTGAACAACGTTGCGAACTTCTGTCCAGAGTTCTTCCAGGACCCTATCTACTAAGTCCGGTCCCTTAAATCTATTCTTCACCTCCACTGCATATTCCTTAGGAATATTAGTGAGCTCATGTCTAGCTGATCTGTGGGTCTTTCCTAATCTCTTTAGTCTGATCCTAAATTGTGCAAGAAGTTTGTGATCTGAACTACAGTCAGCTCCAGGTCTTGTTTTTACCAACTGTACATATGTCCGCCACCTTTGGCTGCAAAGGATGTAGTCAATCTGATTTCCGTGTTGTCCATCCGGGGAAGTCCATGTATAAAGCCGTCTCTTAGGTTGTTGGAAGAGAGTGTTTGTTATGCAGAGTGAATTGTCTTGGCAAAATTCTATCAGCCTATGGCCTGCTTTGTTTTGTTCTCCCAGGCCATACTTACCTGTAATTCCAGGTGTCATTTGACCACCCTTAGCATTCCAGTCTCCTGTGATGAAAATAACATCTCTTTTAGGTGTGTTGTCCAGTAGGTGCTGCAGATCCTCATAGAACTGCTCTACTTCAGCTTCTTCAGCATCTGTGATTGGGGCGTATATTTGGATCACTGTGATGTTAGATGGCTTGCCTGAATTCGAATTGAGATCATTCTGTCGTTTTTTGGATTGTATCCAAGCACTGCTTTAGCCACTTTACTATTAATTATGAAGGCTACTCCATTTCTTCTGTGGTCCTCTTGTCCACAGTAGTAGATCTGGTGGTCATTTGATGTGAAGTGGCCCATTCCAGTCCATTTCAGTTTACTGACACCCAAAAGGTCTATCTTTAATTTTGACATCTCACCAATAACCACATCCAATTTGCCCTGGCTCATAGATCTTACATTCCAGGCTCCAATGGTGTGTTGGTCCTTAGAACATCGGATTCGCCGTTCACCACCAGCACCGTCGGCCACTAGCCGTCCTTTCGGCTTTGAGCTAGCTGCGTCATCACGTCTGGGGCTAGTTGAACTCATCCTCTGTTCCTCCCCAGTAGCATTTTGACCATCTTCCGACCTGGGGGTCTCATCTTCTGATGGTATACTGACATATCTCTGGTTGTACTGATCCATTTAGTTTTCACGGCAAGAATACTGGGGCGGGTTGCCATTACCTTCTCCAGGGATCGCATTTAGTCTGACCTCTCTGTCATGACCTTCCCATCTTGGGTGGCCCTTCACGGTTTAGCTCATGGCATCATTGAGGTGCTCAAGCTCCAGCACCATGACAAGGTAACAATCCTTTGCTGAAGTGGAGCAACTTACAGGAGTGCAATTGAGACGGTAAAAAACAGAAAAATTCCCATTTCTTGCGTCTTTCTCAGTTGCAGTGGCGATGAGTACACACTTGGGAGACCCGAAAGAACAGGTTAGGGATAGATCGTCATGGAGAAAATTTATTCATGTGGTCGCCAGGAATCAAAAAGGACATGATGGCACATAATCAAAAAATCTCACCGACGCCTTAGGGTAGAGACGGACGAGTGTGTTTTTCAGCCTCGTGTCACTAGATGGCGATCTAGAAACAAGCAATCCCCGCGCCTAGAAAGCTGTCAATACAGTAGCGGCTTCTGTGGTTGCTGAGGACCGACATCCAACGGGAAGGGGAGAGGGGGAGCTGAAACAATAGAGTACTGGATTGCTAGAGGGGATGTCGGAGGAGAGGAGGAGGGCAGAGGAACTTCATGTTCCGGCTCCCGCCTGGGAGGAGAGTGCGTGGAGGAACGCTCTGTGGTGTTCCCGGGTCGGAGCAGCAGCGGCCGGAAGGTGAGTGGAGGACAGGAAGGAGGAGAGGCGGGGAGCGAGTGGGGCTGCCTCGTTTCCTCCATGGGGGGGAATCAGATAGCAACTCTGCTGGAAAATGCCAGCTGCTCCTGATGCCTCCCCTCCCCACATTTTGTTCCACTAGTGTTGCACGCTTTGAAACTGGTGCATGCAATTTTCTGGCGGTCGGGAGATTTAAAAAGCCTCCTTCAGGTTAGCCTTGACTCCTTGTGATTTTATGGAGATGCTGTTTTCTTGGCAACAATCAGGGACCGAACTGCCACTGCTGTCTCCTGGGATATTTTTTTTCCTTCGAAGTCTAGCCAACAGACTCTCCCAGGTTCAACTCTGCTTAACCCAGAACTTTTTTTTAATCCCCATTGAGGACCATTTGGGATGTTCAGGTGTATAGGTAGTCTTCACGTGCCACTTGTTTAGTGACCATTCAAACTTAGGATGGCGCTGAAAAGGAGACTTACAACTGGTCCTCAAACTTGTGGCCCTCAAAGAGATTTGGGTGCTGGCAACCAACACACATTTACAATGGTGACAGTGTCTTGCAGTCACATGATTGCTGTTTGCCACCTTCACATCCGGCTTCTGACCAGCCAAATCAGTGGGAAATCCAGCAGAAAGCTGCAAGTCATAGCCATGTGACATTGCACTTAACAACTCACAGTGGTATTTTCTTTTACTGCCAAGTCTAGCCAACAAACACAGGATTTCCTAGTGGTCTTCCATTCATGTATCATGGTTGTTTGACATTGTGCTTTATGACCCAGGCTGATTTGCCTAATGACTGCATCCAGAACTGATGTTTTAAGTCATTGCATTAACGCAACATCTTTATTTTTTATTCATATATCCAATTTATTCTCCACCAATCTCACTTGGAGAGGGACTTAATGATGGAGCTGCTTAGTGACAGAGTTGCCAGTTCCAATTGCAATCAGAAAGGAGGACTACCTGTATTGTATGGTGATGTCCCCTGAGTGGTTGGGGACAGCATTTTCTGCTCTTTTCTTATTTGGAGCTGAGGAGTTGAATGGACAAAACTGGTGCTTTAACTCTTGCAGAGGCTATGGGCAGCATTTAATCTGTTGAAGCCCCCCAGCCCCAAAAGTTTGACCATACCCACTTCTGCAACATTTTGCAGGCTGAAATGCACATGGATTTTGTTGGTGCATCTGCAGAGTGCTGGAAAGCGTTTGGCCTGAAAGATCAGAAAAAAGACACCAGGCATTTCAGCAAAAATAGTTGTATTCATGCAAAACAGAGAACATAAAGCAGCTTCCTCCAGATCCTTGGAGTTCTCAAAATCTTCTATTTACAAAAGGCATATTTACAGTCTCACACAAACACACACACGTGTGGGCAGAGCAAGACCGGCAAGCTGGTTTCAAAATGCAGAGTAAGCAAGCAAGGTTTCAAAAATGCAGCTTCCCTTATATGGTCATCCAATCTTTAACTATTCTGACCTTTGTTACATTTTAAACAGAATAGTTGATGCCTGACCTTTTGACTCTGCCGATACTTAAGTAGTATTAGTTACCAGGGCACCAGGGCATCTCTGTGGTTTACTCCATGTAGAATAACAATGATATACCAACACATTTTCTACATGCATACATTCATAGGTGTGTATATCTGTGTTTCTCTCTGTGTGCATGTATGTGCATGTATAGAATCTATCCCCAGCATTTCCAGAGATCCTTGATGATAACCCTTGGCAGTGCTAAGAATCTATGATTGACCCAAGTTAAGAAATGAATTTCATGATTTGAACTTGGATCTTGCTAGCCTTCTGTGTGTCAAATGAGTCATAATGTTTGGGGTTAATCTAGCCTTTTGGCACTTTCCCTTCTTCATTCTAATGTATGCTTTTTTGTTGTTTGCACACGTAGTGCAGCCATTTTATAGATAATAATTAAACTAACACTCGTGTTTGAATCTTACAGACAAAAAGGAAGCCAGTAAGAGCCTTCTCAACAACTGAGAATCTCAAGCAGCATTAAAAAGGAAAGCAAATCAGGCCAGCAATCAAACCTTTTCCACCTTCTCCAGAGAACCCCAAAACTCTTCCTCCCCAGCAGGTGACAGACAAGGGAGGGAAAAACAGGAAGAGAGTTTTGTTTTTGAGCTGGAAAAAATTGATTATGTGGAACTCAAATATTACAGGAAAGGCCAAAGGGGATAATTTCCAAATTCAGAAAAAGAGGGAAATATCTGGAAGTCAGTGAGGAGGAAGTGGTCACTTGGATAGCCATGTAGGGCAGACAGTAATGCCAGCCTCACCCTGTGAGGAAAGAAATGGTCACTTGGATCAAAGCAGCACCAAACAAGGGATCAGAAATCGTTTTGATCTCCTCGAGAATCCAAGAATATCAGTGGTGGAAAAGCCCCACAGAGGTGTATATTTGTCGGAAAAGCACAGATTACAGGTGATTATGCAAGAAAGGGCCCACACCACCGAGAAGCCCTACCAGTGTTCTCAATGCGGCAAAAGCTTTAGCAAGCATGCCAGCCTGGTGAATCACAAGAAGACTCACACTGGGGAGAAACCATATGAAGGTACAGATTGTGGGAAAAGTTTCAGTCAGAATTCCAGCCTTATGAAACACCAGAGGACTCACACAGGAGAGAAACAGTATGAATGTCCAGATTGTGGGAAAAGTTTCAGTCACAATTGTTATCTGGTGATGCACCAGAGGACTCACACAGGAGAGAGACCGTATGAGTGTCCAGAGTGTGGGAAGAGTTTCAGTTTGAAGTCCAATCTGGTGAAACACCAGAGGACTCACACAGGAGAGAAACCATATGAGTGTCCGGATTGTGGGAAAAGTTTCAGTCAGAATTCGCACCTTGTGCTACACCAGAGGACTCACACAGGAGAGAAACCATATGAATGTCCGGATTGTGGGAAAAGTTTCAGTCAGAATACCAGCCTGGTGATGCATCAGAGTACTCACACAGGAGAGAAACCGTATGAGTGTCTGGATTGTGGGAAATGTTTCAGTAGGAATTACAAGCTTGTGATACACCAGAGGACTCACACAGGAGAGAAGCCATACGAATGCCCGAATTGTGGGAAGAGTTTCAGTCAGAATTCCAGCCTGGTGATGCATCAGAGTACTCACACAGGAGAGAAACCGTATGAGTGTCCGGATTGTGGGAAAAGTTTCAGTTGGAAGTCTGACCTGGTGAAACACCGGAGGACTCACACAGGAGAGAAACCATATGAGTGTCCAGATTGTGGGAAAAGTTTCAGTGAGAATTCCAGCCTGGTGAAGCACCGGAGGACTCACACAGGAGAGAAACCATATGAGTGTCTGGATTGTGGGAAAAGTTTCAGTCAGAATTCCCACCTGGTGATACACCAGAGGACTCACACAGGAGAGAAACCGTATGAGTGTCTGGATTGTGGGAAGAGCTTCAGTCGGAATTCTCACCTGGTGATACACCAGAGGACTCACACAGGAGAGAAACCGTATGAGTGTCCAGACTGTGGGAAAAGTTTCAGTCGGAAATCCGAAATGGTGAAACACCAGAAGATTCACACAGGAGAGAAACTGTATGAGTGTCCACATTGTCGGAAAAGTTTCAGTCGGAAATCCGAAATGCTGAAACACCAGAAGATTCACACAGGAGAGAAACCGTATGAGTGTCCACATTGTCGGAAAAGTTTCAGTCGGAAATCCATAATGGTGAAACACCAGAAGACTCACACAAGAGGGAAATCGTATCAGTGTCTGAATTGTGGGAAAGATTTCAGTTGGAAGTCCAACCTGGTGAAACACCAGAAGACTCACACATGAGGGAAACTGTATGAGTGTCCAGACTGTGGGAAAGATCTCAGTTGGAAGTCTGACCTGGTAAAACACCAGAGGACTCACACAGGTGTGCAATCATATGAGTGTCCAGATTGTGGGAAAAGTTTAATGACTAGGTCTATCCTTATTAATCATGTAGTTTTACACATAGGGGAGAAGCCATTGAATGCCCGGACTGTGCACGGTGCTTTATGGAAAATGCCTCCCTTATCAAACACAAGAAAAACCACATGAGGCAAGAAGATTATGTGTTTAGAGAAGCCTTGAATTTCATTTCTGATCTCCCATTGGAAGTCCTGCTGAGAAATTAACTATTTAATTTCTGTCCTTTTGAGTCAAAGATTAGGCAGGAGGGCCAAGGGGAAAAGTGGAAAGTGTTAGTTTGATAAAGGCTGACTACACGGATCTGGCTATCTGCTGAAATAGTATTTTTTTTTCTTTTTTCTTTTTCTAAGAGAGTTTATTAAAGTTTCAACATAGAGACAGAATACAAAGTGTAGAAAAGCTTGAGAAAAGAACTAAAAAAGAACAAACTAAAAATGCAGAAATATTTAGAAAGAAATACAAGGAAAGTGAGTTCTGACCTCCTTCTTGAATTGTTGTTCAGTCGTTAAGGCGTGTCTGACTCTTTGTGACCCCATGGACCATAGCATGCCAGGCCTTCCTGTCTTCCACTGTCTCCTGGAGTTTACTCAAATTCATGTTAATTGAATTGGTGATGCTATCTAAGCATCACATCCTCTGCCGTCCCCTTCTCCTTTTGCCTTCAGTCTTTCCTAGCATCAGGGTCTTTTCCATTGAATCCTCTCTTCGCATTAGGTGGCCAAAGTATTTGAGCTTCAGCTTCAGTATCTGTCCTTCCAATGAACAGTCAGGTTTGATTTTCTGTAGGATTGACTGATTTGACCTCCTTGCACCTCCTGTAGGATTGACTGATTTGACCTTAAGGAACTCTTAAGATTCTTCTCCAGCACCACAGTTCAAAAGCATCAATTCTTTGGTGCTCAGCCTTCCTTATAGTCCAACTCTCACAGCCATACATCACTACTGTGAAAACCATAGCTTTGATCATACGGACCTTTGTCAGCAAGATGATGTCTCTGCTTTTTAATATGCTGTCTAGCTTTCCTCCCAAGGAGTAAGCGTCTTTTAATTTCATGGCTGCAGTCACCATCTACAGTGATCTTGGAGCCCAAGAAAATAAAATCTTTCACTGGTTCCTTTTCTTCCCCTATTTGCCAGGAAGTGATGGGACTAGATGCCATGATCTTAGTTTTTTTAATGTTGTGCTTCAAGCCAGCTTTTGCACTCTCCTCTTTCACCCTCATCAAGAGGCTCTTTAGTTCTTCTTCACTTTCTGCCATTAGGGTGGTATCATCCGCATATCTGAGGTTGTTGATATTTCTCCCAGCAATCTTAATTCCGACTTGTGATTCATCCAGCCTGGCATTTCTCATGATGTACTCTGCATATAAGTTAAATAAGCAGGGTGACAAAATACAGCCTTGTCATACTTCTTTCCCAATATTGAACCAATCGGTTGTTTCATGTCCGGTTCTAACTGTTGCTTCCTGACCCGCATACAGGTTTCTCAGGAGACAGGTAAGGTGGTCTGGTATTCCCATCTCTTTGAGTATTTGCCACAGTTTGTTGTGATCCACACAATCAAAGGCTTTAGCATAAGTCAATGAAGCAGAAGTAGATGTTTTTCTGGAACTTTCTTGCTTTCTCCATGATCCAGTGAATGTTGGCAATTTGATCTCTAGTTCCTCTGCCTCTTCAAAACCCGGCTTGTACTTCTGGTAGTTCTCAGTTCATATATTGCTGAAGCCTAGCTTGTAGGATTTTGAGGATTTGTAGGATTTTGAGCATAACCTTGCTAGCATGTGAAATGAGCGCAATTGTGCGGTAGTTTGAACATTATTTGGCATTGCCCTTCTTTGGAATTGGAATGTAAACTGACCTTTTCCAATCCTGTGGCCACGGCTGAGTTTTCCAAATTTGTTGGTATATTGAGTGCAGCACTTTAACAGCATCATCTTTTAGGATTTTAAATAGCTCAGCTGGAATACTGTCATCTCTGCTAGCTTTGCTGTTAGTATTGCTTCCTAAGGCCCGCTTGACTTCACTCTCCAGGATGTCTGGCTCAAGGTCAGTGACCACACCATCGTGGTTATCAGGGACATTAAGATCTTTCTTGTATGTTCTTCTGTATATTCTTGCCACCTCTTCTTAATCTCTTCTGCTTCTGCTAGGTCCCTGCCATTTCTGTCCTTTATCATGCCCATCTTTGCACAAAACGTTCCCTTGTCATCTCCAATTTTCTTGAAGAGATCTCTAGTCTTCCCCATTCTATTGTTTTCCTCGATTTCTTTGCATTGTTCATCTAAGAAGGCCTTCTCATCTCTCCTCACTATTCTCTGGAAATCTGCATTCAGATGGTTATATCTTTCCCTTTCTCCCTTTCTCCCTTGCTTTTTGCTTTCCTTCTTTCCTCAGCTATTTGTAAAGCCTCATCAGACAGCCACTTTGCTTTCTTGCATTTCTTTTACTTTGGGATGGTTTTAGTTGCTGCCTCCTGTACAATGTTACAAACCTCCGTCCATAGTTCTTGAGGCACTCTGTCTACCAGATCTAGTCCCTTAAATCTATTCATCACCTCCACTGTATATTCATAAGGGATATGATTTAAGTCATACCTGAATGGTCTAGTGGTTTTCCCTATGTTCTTCAATTTAAGCCTAAATTTTGCAATAAGAAGCTCATGATCTGAGCCACAGTCAGCTCCAGGTCTTGTTTTTACTGATTGTATAGAGCTTCTCCATCTGTGGCTGCAAAGTACATAATCTGATTTTGGTATTGACCATCTGGTGATGTCCATGTGTAGAGTCACCTCTTATTTTGTTGGAAAAGAGTGTTTGCTATGACCAGAGTGTTCTCTTGACAAAACACTATTAGCCTTTGTCCTGCTTCATTTTGTACTCCAAGGCCGAACTTGCCTGTTATTCCAGTTATTTCTTGACTTCCTACTTTAGCATTCCAATCCTCTATGATGAAAAGGACATCTTATTTTGGTGTTAGTTTTAGAAGGTGTTGTAGGCCTTCATAGAACCGATCAACTTCAGCTTCTTGGGCATCAGTGTTTGGGGCGTAGACATGGATTACTGTGATGTTGAATGGTTTGCCTTGAATTCGAACTGAGATCATTCTGTCATTTCTGAGGTTGTTCCCCAGTACTGCTTTTCCCACTCTTCTATTGACTATGAGGGCTACTCCATTTCTTCTAATGGATTCTTGCCCACAGTAGTAGATATAATGGTCACCTGAATTAAATTCACCCATTTCTGTCCATTGTAGTTTGCTGATTCTCAAGATGTCAATGTTCAATCTTGCCATCTCATGTTTGAACACATCCAGCTTACTTTGATTCATAGATATTACATTCCAGGTTCCTATGCAATATTGTTCTTTACAGCATCGGACTTTCCTTTCACTTAAACTTCCAGACACATACACAACTGAGCATCCGTTCGGCTTTGGCCTAGCTGCTTCACTCTTTCTGGAGCTACTTGTAATTGCCCTCTGCTCTTCCCCAGTAGCATATTGGACACCTTCCAACCTGACGGACTCATCATCTGGCATCATATCGTTTAGCCTTTTGATACTGTCCATGGGGTTTTCTTGGCAAGGTTACTGGAGCGGGTTGCCATTTCCTTCTCCAGTGGACCACATCTTGTCAGAACTCTCTGCCATGACCTGTCTGTCATGGGTGACCCTGCACGGCATAGCTCATGGCTTCATTGAGATATGCAAGCCCCTTCGCCATGACAAGGCAGTGATCCAGGAAGGGGACAGATATGAATACAAATATATAATACCTTAATCTCTTCCTCTTTACTAAACCTTAATAAACATTATTTCTATAAAAAATAACAACTTAATCATCAGCCCAAAATCAAATCTTAACTTTTTTCAGATACAAACAATCCAGAAGTGCTTTCCACATAGAAACAAATCCAGACACAGTATTTTCTTTTGAATGCTGTCAATTTTGGCATCTCTGCCAATTCCAGTAATTTCACCATCCATCCTTTCATTGTGCGAATTTGTTTATCTTTCCATCTTTGCGCATACAAAAGTCTTGCAAGACTTTTGTATACGCAAAGAATTGCAGGAGTATGGTCAAGAAAACAGTATTCCACATTTTGCTGAGGGCTTTGGAGATGGAGAATGGTTGCAGAAACTAGCATTCTTAATGGACACCTTTCATGACATGAACCAGCTAAACAAGTCTCTGCAAGGCACTGGAGAAAATGTTTTGACTTCAAGTCACAAGATTCTTGGATTTAAAAGAGAGCCGAATGGTTGGGAAAATCATGTTGCCAAAGGAAATATTGAAATGTTTCAACTGGAGACATGATATGGATCCCACCTGGCACTAATCTGCCCTTAACTAATTCGTGTGAGTGTTAATGGGCAGGTGTGAGTGCTGTTTCTTTTGTGGACATCATGGCAAATTCCACACACTCCAAAAAGAGTGGTTTAAAAACTTGAACAATGAGGTCCTTCAAAACAGCCTCCTGGGGGAGAAACTGGAAACCTGAAGGAGCATATCCTGAGGGAGAGGATGGCTACCTAGAAGGAATCTTGGGTGGCACCATACAAGTTCCATAAAAGCAGTACCTTCATTCAACAACATTTTACTTCAGGCCCACTATATGGTTTGTCAAATTTGTGTAGGGGTTGGCATTGGCTAGCTGTAAGCTTGACAAAGCCAGTTTGGTGTAGTGGTTAAGACACCAGGCCAGAAGCCAGGAGACCCTGAGTTCCAGTTCTGCCTCGGGCACAAAGCCAACTGGGTGACCTTTGGCTGGTCCCTCCCTCTCAGCCCTTGGAAGAAGCAGCAGGTGAGGGCAGACCACTTCCAAAATCTTGCCAGGAAAACTGCAGGGACTTGTCCTGGCACTCACCAGGAGTCAACACTGATTTAAAGGCAACACACAAACACACAAAAGCTTGACAAAAGTTGTTTTTGTCTCCATAAGGCACCAAGAGGCATGAACTATGAGAGCACCATATTTAAGGGTGCTGCCAAGGCAGGATTTTAAGTGCGGACTTGATTTATGGTTCTGTCTATATCCGTCACTTCCCACCCGTATTAGCTCATTTTTATTTTTGTAGCAATTCCAGGTACTTGTCTCCAACTTGGAAAGGGATGCAGGAGAATTCAGGAAGATGCAGCCACATAGCAAAACTCGCCGAGAAGGTGAGAGAAAGACACTGACTGTTTCCAGTAAGACTTTGTCAGAATTCTGGGATTTCTCCTGTTACCTTAATGTTAAATCAGGAAAGCTGCTGATCCAAGAAGGGATCTCAGAAAGGGGTAAAGAAACCCAACGGGGTTTTAGCACTTGGTAATTGTTAACTGATCAGGTATTTCTAATCTGCCTCAGTGTTACGTGTCCCAACATAACCATTCTGTCTTCCCCTTCCTTTCGCGCCCCCCACAGCTCAATTTAAATCCTACATCAGTTTAGCCACTCTGTGAAGTGAGGTGACCATATCTCTTAGCGACAGCAATCTCAGCGGTCCCCATTGCTGTCATTAAAAGAGAACCTCCTTGCAACATCCTGCCAGCTTCCAACAAGCAAAGTCAATGGGCAACCCAACAGGAAGGTGCAAGTTGTCATCTGACATCACGTTTAACAACCGTGGGGGACAACACGCTCAACGGCCATAACTGGAACATTCAATTCGAAATTGAGTCTTCCTCCTGTAAATCAAACATGGTGCTTACAAAATAAGACCATCCTGGATCTTGGCTTTGTATGATGTAACTTTTTCAATGCATGGAGGAAAAAGATCTCTCTGGCTTTCCAAAGAGATAAAGGGGGTTCCTGTGATTTATGCAAAAAGATAAAAGGATTTCAGGTCAAGGGACAGGCCTGGGAGCACTAACAACTGCATGCAGTGCATTTTGGGGAAGCAGAGACTGGTGTGGGCACAATAGCTGGGTTGGCTGGGCTCCAAACAGGCTTGAGTTGTTGGAATAAAATGTTGCATGGCTTGTTTCTGTTTAGAATTCCATCCAGCCATTCGTGCTTCTGGTCATTGCACTCCATTGTCCTCTTTCCAATTTTCAGTATTCCTCCAACAGTCTGAATCCCATGTCTGTCCCCAGGCACCGAATTGCTCTGAGTCTGTCCCCTTCACTTTTATAGCTTTCACTTTCCATAAAGATTTCTTTCAGTATTTTAACGTATATGTAAATCTGTTCTGCCTCAGTATCCAGAAAGTTGTCATCTTTAGTTCTGGATGGGGTTGCACTGCCCCCTTCAGAACTGGTGCAGAACACGGGGGTCCTCCTGGACTCGTGACTCCTGCTGGAAGAGCAGGTGGCAGTTGTGGCCAGGAGGGCCTTTGCACAGCTTTGTGTTGTGCACCAGCTACGCCCCTTCCTGGATCAGGAGTCCCTCCGATCAGTTACTCATGCCCTGGTCATCTCCCGTATAGACTATTGCGAGTTGGTCTACATGGCGCTATCCTTGAAGAGTATCCAGAAGCTACAGCTGGTCCAGAATGCAGCCATGTGAGCAATTTTGGGAGCCCCAAAGAGGGCATATATAACACTGTTGCTGCATGAGCTGCACTGCGTGCCAGTTTGCTTCTGGGTCCAATTCAGGGTGTTGGTTATTACCTTTAAAGCCCTACATGGCATGGGTCCAGGTTACCTGAGGAACCGCCTCACCCCATTACATCGACCCGCCCCACCCAGTCAGGCAGAGAGGGCATGTTATGGACCGTGCCCACGAGAGAGTGTCGATTGGCACAGTCCAGGAGCTGGGCCTTCTCTGCAGTAGCACCTGTGCTCTAGAATAAATTACCCCCGGAGGTAAGGCAGGCCCCACTCTCCTGGGCTTCCGGAAGGGGGTTAAAACCTGGTTGTGCCACCTTGCCTGGGGTGGGAGGGAGGATAACCAATCTGGGGTGGTTGGCACTTTGAGGGGGCCAAGGATAATATCGCTAGCTTGAATTTTATAACCGCCATCTTGAATTTTATATAGTTTACATTTTTATATTTATATTGACATTGTATTGTTTCAAATACATTTTATTCTATTTTTAATTGTTTGTAAACTGCCCAGAAGCATTATATGAGATGGGCGGTAAAGAAATATGACAAATAAATAAAACTTGTGCAGCTCTGCTTTATTTTCTTAATTTCTGGAGGCCCGGTGACAGAGACCTAAGAAGCATCCTGGGCTTGGCCAATGGGCAGCACTGTTCAGGTGGGCATCTTTTGAGATGCCACACCTGGATCTGCCTCTCTCTCTTGTTTGACTTCCCAATTTAGCATACAGCTCTGAGATTTCCTAGTGATGTTCCATCTAAATATTAACTTGCGCATCTCTACTTAATTTCCCTAGGCCAGTTATATGTTGAGCATTTTTATATAATGGAGTAGGTGAACTCTATTTTTAAAAAAAGTCATAATGCATTTAGAAGGCTATGGGTTTTTAAGCTGTTATAAGAAAATACAATAATGCACCATAGAAACTTGGAGAAAACCATTTAATGACAGGGTTTAAAACCAGCTTTCAAATTAAATGCGCAGTGCCTTGTGTCAACTTAGAGTTCAACCCTCTTGGTGCCTTATAGAGATGAAAACAATTTTTCTCAACCTGTGTGAGTGTGTGTATTGCCTTCAAGTCAGTGTTGACTCTTGGCAACTGCCAGGACAAGTCCCTGCGGTTTCCTTGGCAAGATTTTGGAAGTGGGTTGCCCTCGCCTGCTGCTTCCCCAAAATGCACTGCATGCAGTTATTAGTGCTCCCAGGCCTGTCCCTTGAACTGAAATTCTTTTATCTTTTTGCATATATCACAGCAACCCCCTTTATCTCTTTGCAAAGCCAGATAGATCTTTTTCCCCCATGCATTGAAAAAGATACATGCAATTGCCTGCTATTTCTTTCATCCTGGCTCAGAAGCGAACCTGGTAAGGAAATAAAATTCTAACAGGTACCTGGAATTGCTACAAAAACAAAAATGAGCTAACACATGTACACATGTAGGAGATGACAGATATAGACAGAATCATAAATCAAGTCCCCACGTCAAATCCTGCCTTGGCAGCACCCTTAAATATGGTGTTCTCATAGGTCATCCCTCTTGGTGCCTTTTGGGGATGAAAACGATTTTTGTCAAGCTTGTGTGTGTGTGCATGCATGTGATGCCTTTGAGTCAGTGTTGACTCCTGGTGAGTGCCAGGACAGGTCCCTGCAGTTTTCTGGGCAAGATTTCAAAGTGGTTTGCCCTCGCCTGCTTCTTCTCCCGAGGGCTAAAGAGGGAGGGACTGGCCCAAGGTCACCCAGTTGGCTTTGTGCCTGAGGCAGAACTGGAACTCAGGGTCTCCCAGCTTCTGGCCTGGTGTCTTAATATTGCATAGGAACACTACACCAAACTAGCTGTCTGTAAAGATGAAGACGGAGTGGAGGAGGAGAACCTGATGACAGTTGGTAAGGGGGTGAAAACCAAAGAGCCTTCAGAGCCGCTGACTGGTGGAGTCTCTGATGAAGAGACTCAGCAGCCAATCAGCTCTGCAGTGGAGAGCAGCAAAGAGAGCTCAAGAGCTCGAAAGGTGATTGGCTCCCTGCCAAAAATGGCGGGAAAATCAAGCACTTAAAAGGCGCCCACACAGAACGGGTTGTTGGTGACAACCTTTCTTTCTCCCAGCTGCACTCCCGGATCAGAGCCCCTCAGCCAACCTCCCTACCTTCTGTGACTTTTCTCCTCAGAATCCTGTCTCTGCTGCACCTCCTGCTTCCTGCCTTGCCGCTGAGCCGCCACTTCCCTGGGAATCTCTCTCAGCTGCATCTCCTGCTTCCTGCTTTGCTGCTGCGCTGCCGCTGGTCCTGGATCCATTCTCCTCATCTGGGTAAAGCAACTTCCTCTCCTGCTGTGCTGAGCTGCTACTGCCTCTGGAGTATCTGGCTGTCATTGCGCTGCTGCTGTCTCCAGAGCTGCTTGTTGCCAACGATCTGATTTGTCTCTGCTCCTTGCCTGGCTGCTGAGTGAGTTCAGTCCTCCAGTGTGGTTATACTCCTGCCTTGCTGTTGGTGATTCCAGCCATCCAGTTCAGCCTTGCCATTGCCTTGCCCCTGTGCAAGCCAGTTCCAGTCCAGCTGTTTCAACCATCCTGCCACTGGTGACTCAGACTGTCAGTCCGGCCTAACTCCCTGTCTGGTCTCAAACAACACCAGTCCTTGACTCCAGCCACACTGACTGAATTCCTGCTCACGCACTTCAGCCATTGCAGTTGCGCATTAATTTGTAATAAATAAAACCCATTGATACCTCTTCTGTATTCAGTCTTGTTGGTCAGAACACTGTCACGCTTACAGCTAGACAATGCCAAGCCCTACACAACTTCGACAAACCATATAGTGGGCCTGAAGCAAATTGTTGTTGAATGAAGGTAACGCTTTGATGGCACTTCACTGGTGCCACCCAAGATTCCTTCTAGAGAGCCATCCTCTCCCTCAGGATATACTCCTTCAGGTATCCAGTTTCTCTGCCATGGTGCTGTTTTGAGGGACCCCCTTCTAAAAGCTTAGGGGTTACCTCAAGTTAAATGTGGAATACTGTTTTCTCGAAAATACTCTTGCAATTTTGCCTTCAGCTCAACCACCTGTTCAGAACTCTTCCTCTGCTGAGCCAACCCTATTTGTGTGTAACAGGAGATTTACTATGTGATCTTTGCCCAGGTTTTCACAGTTTTTTAAACATTCTGAACTAGTCTTTCTTTAATAAACCTAACCATTTTTGTAGCATCCTCCAGAAACTTTCTCGTTTCATCTCCAAGAGTTTTTGACACCAACATATCTTGGGAAGGGAGCTTTGCCCTACCTTGGCCCCGTGTTCACAGCAACGCTGACACTACCCAGTTTTTTTCCCTCTCAAAAGCCGTGAATACTTCTTACACAATCCATTTTTAGGCATGAAACGTCTTCCATTGTGCAATTCTTTTCTCCCATCTCTGCCACCAAGGAGGATGTAAAAAAAGGATCAGCCTCTTGGTGCTGCTATCACTCACCAGCCATTAAAAGCTAACAAGCTCGCACCTCCAAGCAAAGAAGATCAAAAAAGGACTTTGGTAATTTCCCTTGTTTAATTTTAATTTGTCAGATGTTCTATCAATGGAGAAACAACTCCATTCCACTCTCCCATTAAACAGCAACTTTGATATGAAAAAGATGACAAATCATTTAAAAGATGCATGAAAAATCTACCTTTATCTTCATTTGGTGCATATACTCCCAGTTCAACTGCTACATATCTACCATGTTCATCAGCTAATAATAGGTGTGGTTTCAAATATGGTTTAACATAACTGTATAATACAAGACCATTAATTTTTTTCAGGCCTTCTGAAATAAATTCTTGTCCCAAATTTTTGTTTGTCAAATATTTTGTATCTTTTTTTCTTTATATGAGTTTCTTGCAATCTCTTACATCTCACATCATGTTTAAATTTTTTCATTTTTTTCTTTTTTGAGGAGCATTTGCCCCATTTATATTCCATATAAGACAATTCAATGCCATTTTTATGCAAGCAAGTCGCCAAAATCTTTAGAGGTAGCACTCATCTCTTCATCTTGTAATGTGGAATCCATTTGTTTAGTTCCAGATGCAATCCTCTCAGATGCATCCTGCTCCAACATAGTTCCATGCTTGACAAGGAAATCTTTCGCTTTAGAGATAGAAGTTAATCTAAACCTTTGTTGTTGGTAAGTAAAAGTTACCCCTTCCAGTGTTTCCCAATGAAAGGGGATGCCATTCTTTTTCAAGACATCAGTTAGAAAAGCATATTCTTTTCTTTTTCTTAAAATTCTCACAGGGGTTTCTTTCAGTACAGTTATATCCACATTATCGTTGTCAAGCTTAGAATCAAAATGAGCTTGTAAAACCAATTCCCTTGTTTTCTCCTGGCAAACTAAACCGGAACATCTCTTGGCTTATTATTTGCAGCTGCATATCTTGAGTTGATACGAAAGACTTTCTCTATTTCATCCATCATTTTTTCATCCTCCCAATCAATTAGGACTGCCAGAGCTTGTGAAATCTTATCTTTAAGGTTTTCCTCTTTGGCTTCAGGGATCCCCCTGAGCCTTAAGCAAAACTCTTTATTCCATAAATCTAGCAATGCAATTTTATCAAGTTCCTTCACTCCTTCTCTCTTTCCAATACATCAACTCTGGTGGTTACTTTTTTTACTCCTCCTTCCATATTCTCTAATATCTGATCAAGTCTTTTCCCAAAGTCATTAAATTTTATATCCATCTTTCTCTCAAGCTTTTTCTCAAGCTCCTCAAAGGATTGGTAATGGACTGTGTAGTTTTAAGCATGTATTCCTCAAATATACCTTTTAGCCAGTCAAATTCACCAGAATCCCTCCTTGGTGCTCTTCTGGTCGCCATAATTTCTATTCCTTCCTCCCCTTCCTTTTATATATGTATAAAAATTAAACCTTCAGTAATTCAATGCTGTATAATTCAGTACTTTAAACTTTATTTTATTGATCTATTTAATTTTTATCCCGCCTTTATTATTTTTATAAATAACTCAAGGCAACGAACATACCTAATACCCCTTCCTCCTCCTATTTTCCTCACAACAACTCTGTGAGGTGAGTTGGGCTGAGAGTGACTGGACCAAGGTCACCCAGCCAGCTTTCATGCCTAAGGTGGGACTAGAACTCACAGACTCCTGGTTTCTAGCCTGGTGCCTTAACCACTAGACCAAACTGGCTCTTTAACCACTTGACCAAACTTTAGTCCTTTAGCTCCCTCTAGTGGCCAACAATATTTGTATTAAAAGGAAAAGTACAGTGAAAGTAATTGAAGGGGGGAGGAGTGAAAGTCACAAGTTAAAGTTGAGTCTTCTATCAATGTTTTGAAACAGTAACCAATCAGAGCTTTAAGAAGTAAACACAAAAATATTTTGCCACAGCACCTAAAAAAATAAAGTCCCAACTCCAATAGTCTTTTAGTTAAGGCGTGGGTGGTTCTCGGGGGACCCTGGGCAGTTCTTAGCCATAGAGATCAGCTAAGATGATCCCTCCGCCATTAATCCACCACCGGAAGTCCTCACTTCCTTCATATTTGAGGAGCCACAATCTCTAAAGTCTGACTACTCCTATATTTTTTGTAGTGTATCTTTTAAGACCTGCAGCAGCTTACTGCCCCCCACTCCCAGAAACGCTATGACTCCCAGATGTTTTCTGCAAAGGGCATGCTGGCTGGGGAATTCTGGGGCTCAAGATCTGGAAGACACCCAGGTTTAAGAGGGCTGAAATTTCTGCAAAAGTTAATATCCAGGAAGTTCTGCTCATAGCCAGATACAGGTAGTAGGCCTTTATCAAACTAATATTTTCCTCTTTTTTTTTGCCCTCCCTCATGTCTAATACTGAGAAATGTTTGACTAAAAAGAATGCCAGCAATTAAATACTTAAAATTTAAAATAAATATTTAAAATTCACAGCATTGATAAGAGAAAATACTCTGTATTTGCTTCTACGTGGAAAGCACTATTGGATTATTTGCTTGTATCTGAAAAAACTTAACTTCTGATTTTGGGTTTTGATGATTAAATTGTTATTTTTTATAGAAATGTTTATTAAGGTTAAGAGAAAGAGATTAAAGTATTATATATTGGTATTCATATATGTATTGAAGGTCAGAACTCAATTTCTTTGTATTTCTAAATATTTCTGCATTTTATACACTTTGTATTCTCCCTCGATTTTGAAACTTTTAAAGTATTTTTTTAAAAAAGAAAATACTATTTATGCAAAAGTAAATATCCAGGAAGTTCTGCTGATAGCCAGATCCCTGTAGTCTACCTTTATCAAACTAACACTTTCCACTTTTTCCCTTGGCCGTCATGTCTAATGTTTGACTAAAAAGAATCAGGCCAGAACTTAAATAGTAAATTTCTCAGCAGGACTTTCAATGGGAGTTCAGAAATGAAATTCACGACTTCTCTACACACATCATCTTCTACCTTATGTGGATTTTCTTGTTTGATAAGGGAGGACTTTGCGTAAACCACAGTCTGCAGTCTGGGCATTTCAATGGTTTCTCCTTTGTGTGTAAACCTACATGATTTATAAGGATAGACCTAGTACTGAAACTTTTTCCACAACCTGGACAGTCATATGATTTCTCTCCTGTACGAATCCTCTGGTGCATCATCAGGCTGGACTTCCAACTGTAACTTTTCCTAAAATCCGGACACTTATATGGTTTCTCTTCTCCATGAGTCAACTGGTGTATCACCAGGATGGAATTCTGACTGATAACTTTCCCACAGTCTGGACACACATACGGTTTCTTTCCTGTGTGAGTCCTCCGGTGTATCACCAGGCTGTAATTCTGACAGAAACTTTTCCCACAATCACGACACTCATACGGGTTTTTCTCTGGTGTGAATCTTCTGGGGTATCACCAGGTGGGAATTCTGACTGAAAACGTTTCCACAGTCCGGACACTCATAAGTTTCTCTCCTGTGTGAGTCCTCTGGTGCATCACCAGGCCGGAATTCTGACTGAAACTCTTCCCACACTCTGGACACTCATACGGTTTCTCCCCAGTGTGAGTCCTCTTGTGATTCAGCAGGTTGGTGTGCTTGCTAAAGCTTTTGCCACATTAAGAACACTGGTAGGGCTTCTCGCTGGTGTGGGCTCTCTCTTGCATAATCACCTGTGATCTGTAATCTGTGCTTTTTCCACAATACACACCTCTGTGGGGCTTTTCCACCATTGATATTCTTGGATTCTCGAGGAGATCAAAACTCTCTGATCCCTTGTTTGGTGCTGCTTTGATTCAGGTGACTGTTTTCTTCCTCACAGGGTGAGGCTTGAGTTACTGTCTGCCCTACGTGGCTATCCAAGTGACCTCTTCCTCCCCACTGACCTGCAGGTATTTCCCTCTTTTTCTGAAGTTGGAAATTATCCCCCTTGACCTTTCCTGTAATATTTGAGTTCCACATAATCAACTTTTTCCAGCTTAAAAACAAAACTCTCTTCCTGTTTTTCCCTCCCTTGTCTGTCACCTGCTGGGGAGGAAGAGTTTTGGGGTTCTCTGGAGAAGGTGGAAAAGGTTTGATTGCTGGCCTGATTTGCTTTCCTTTTTAATGCTGCTTGAGATTCTCAGTTGTCGAGAAGGCTCTTACTGGCTTCCTTTTTGTCTGTAAGGTTCAAACACAAGTGTTAGTTTAATTATTACCTACAAAATGGCTGCACAACATGTGCAAACAACAACAAAAAAGCATACATTAGAATGAAAAAGGAAAAGTGCCAAAAGGCTAGATTAACCTCAAACATTCATGATGATTCATTTGACACACAGAAGACTAGCAAGATCCAAGTTCAAATCATGAAATTCATTTCTTAACTTGGGTCAATCACAGATTCTTAGCACTGCCAAGGGTTATCATCAAGGATCTCTGGAAATGCTGGGGATAGATTCTACACAAGCACATACATGCACACAGAAAGAAATCCAGATACACACACCTATGAATGTATGTATGTAGAAAATCTGTTGGTATATCATTGTTATTCTACATGGAGTAAACCACAGAGATGCCATGGTACCTAAATACTACTTAAGTTTCGGCAGAGTCAAAAGGTCAGGCATTAACTGTTCTCAGTTTAAAATGTAACAAAGGTCAGAAAGGTTAAAGATTGGATGACCATATAAGGGAAGCTGCATTTTTCAAACCTTGCTTGCTGGTCTTGCTCTGTCCACACATGTGTGCGTTTGTGTGAGACTGTAAATATGCCTTTTGTAAATAGAAGATTTTGAGAACTCCAAGGATCTGGAGGAAGCTGTTTTATGTTCTCTGTTTTGCATGAATACAACTATTTTTGCTGAAATGCCTGGTGTCTTTTTTCTGATCTTTCAGGCCAAACGCTTTCCAGCACTCTGCAGATGCACCAACAAAATCCATGTGCATTTCAGCCTGCAAAATGTTGCAGAAGTGGGTATGGTCAAACTTTTGGGGCTACCTTGATAGAGCTGAGAATCTTTAACAGATTAAATGCTGCCCAAAGCCTCTGCAAGAGTTAAAGCACCAGTTTTGTCCATTCAACTCCTCAGCTCCAAATAAGAAAAGAGCAGAAAATGCTGTCCCCAACCACTCAGGGGACATCACCATACAATATAGGTGGTAGTCGTTTCTGATGGTCCTCAATAGCTACAGTCAGGACCAGAAATATTGGAACAAGGATAACTGTTTTGGCATTTGGCCTCTGTATACCACCACACTGATGTTGACAGGAAACACACCCAGATGGGAGTGAAGTCAGGACTTTCAGCTGTAATTCAAGGGGGCTGACAAAGGTGGGGCACTAACCATTCAGGGAGTACAACCAGTGGCATACACACACACCCATCGTTGGTGGCTCATAAGGAATGGAACAAATACCTGACAAGCAACGGCATGGCCAGGCGTGACCTGTTTCCTGGGTACCCCATGACCAATCAAGCACATAAAAGGCCTGGAGGTGGTTCTGAGTGTTGCATTTGCATTTGGTAGCCTTTCACTGGAACTCTCAACATGAGGTCCAAAGAGGTGTCCATGCGAGTGAAGGAGGCCATTATTAGGCTGAGAAAACAAAATAAACCCATCAGAGAGATAGCAAAAACATTGGGAGTGGCCAGTACAACAGTCTGGAACATCCTGAAAAAGAAGGAATTAACTGGCAAGCTCAGCAACAGCAAAAGGCCTGGAAGACCATAGAAGACAACTAAAGTGGATGATCACAGAATTCTGCTCATGGTGAAGACGAACCCTTTCACAACATCTAGCCAGGTCAAGAATGCTCTTGAGGAGGTAGGCATGTCATTGTCAACATCTACAGTCAAGAGACAGCTTTATGAATGTAAATAGAGAGGCTGCACAACAAGGTGCAAACCACTGGTAACACTCAAGAACAGAAAGGCCAGATTAGACTTTGCAAGCAAACACCTAAAAAAGCCTGCCCAGTTCTGGAATAAGATTTTTTGGACTGATGAAACCAAGATTAACTTGCACCAGAATGATGGGAAAAGTATGGAGAAGGAAAGGAACAGCTCATGATCCAAAGCATACCACATCATCTGTCAAACATGGTGGAGGCAGGGTTATGGCATGGGCATGTATGGCTCCCAATGGAACCAGGTCACTGGTGTTTCCTGATGACCTGATTGCTCATAAAAGCAGCAGGATGGATTTTAAAGTGTATAGGGCTATACTTTCTGCTCAGGTTCAGCCAAATGCTGCCAAACTGATAGGACACCACTTCATATTGCAGATGGATAATGACCCAAAAGATACAGCAAAAGCTACCCAAGAGCTTCTCAAGGCAAAGAAGTGGGTTGTTCTTCAATGGCGAAGTCAGTCACCTGATCTCAACCCAATAAAGCATGCTTTTCACTTACTGAAGACAAGACTGAAGGCAGAAAGATCCACAAAAAAGCAGCAGCTGAAGGCAGCTGCAGTAAAGGCCTGGCAAAGCATCTCGAGGGAGGAAACTCAGCATTTGGTCATGTTCATGAGTTCCAGTCATTTCACATGCCAGTGAGGTAATGCTCAAGATCCTGCAAGGTAGACTTCAGCAATTCATGGAGCGAGAATTGCCAGATGTACAAGCTGGGTTTAGAAAAGGCAGAGGAACTAGGGACCAAATTGCCAATATCCGCTGGATAATGGAAAAAGCCAGGGAGTTTCAGAAAAACATCTGTTTCTGTTTTGTTGACTATTCTAAAGCCTTTGACTGTGTGGACCATAACAAATTGTGGCAAGTTCTTAGCGGTATGGGGATACCAAGTCATCTTGTCTGCCTCCTGAAGAATCTGTATAACGACCAAGTAGCAACAGTAAGAACAGACCACGGAACAACAGACTGGTTTAAGATTGGGAAAGGAGTACGGCAGGGCTGTATACTCTCACCCTATCTATTCAACTTGTACGCAGAACACACCATGCGATGTGCTGGGCTTGAGGAATCCAAGGCTGGAGTTAAAATCGCTGGAAGAAACATTAACAATCTCAGATATGCAGATGATACCACTTTGATGGCTGAAAGTGAAGAGGAACTGAGGAGCCTTATGATGAAGGTGAAAGAAGAAAGTGCAAAAGCTGGCTTGCAGCTAAACCTCAAAAAAACCAAGATTATGGCAACCAGCTTGATTGATAACTGGCAAATAGAGGGAGAAAATGTAGAAGCAGTGAAAGACTTTGTATTTCTAGGTGCGAAGATTACTGCAGATGCTGACTGCAGTCAGGAAATCAGAAGACGCTTAATCCTTGGGAGAAGAGCAATGACAAATCTCAATAAAATAGTTAAGAGCAGAGACATCACACTGACAACAAAGGTCCGCATAGTTAAAGCAATGGTGTTCCCCGTAGTAACATATGGCTGCGAGAGCTGGACCATAAGGAAGGCTGAGAGAAGGAAGATCGATGCTTTTGAACTGTGGTGTTGGAGGAAAATTCTGAGAGTGCCTTGGACTGCAAGAAGATCCAACCAGTCCATCCTCCAGGAAATAAAGCCAGACTGCTCACTGGAGGGAATGATATTAAAGGCAAAACTGAAACACTTTGGCCACATAATGAGAAGACAGGACGCCCTGGAGAAGATGCTGATGCTAGGGAGAGTGGAGGGCAAAAGGAAGAGGGGCCGACCAAGGGCAAGGTGGATGGATGATATTCTAGAGGTGACGGACTCGTCCCTGGGGGAGCTGGGGGTGTTGAGGACCGACAGGAAGCGCTGGCGTGGGCTGGTCCATGAAGTCACAAAGAGTCGGAAGCGACTAAAGAATAAACAACATGGGTTCCAGACTGCAGGCAGTCATTGACTGCAAAGCATTTTCATCCAGGTATTAAAGGCGATCCTTATGTTTGTGATGACGTTGGTTTGTTCCATTCCTTATGAGCCACCAATGATGGGTGGTTGGTGCCCCACCTTTGCCACTGGCTGTACTTCCTGAATTGTTAGTGCCCCACTTTTGTCAAAGCCTTTGAATTACAGCTGAAGGTCTTGACTTCGCTCTCATCTGAGTGTGTTTCCTTTTAACTTCAATGTGGTCGTGTACAGAGGCCAGATGGCAAAACAGTTATCCTTGTTTCAATATTTCTGGTCCTGACTGTATTTAGAAAAAAGTGCTGGGTTAAGCAGAGGTGAACCTGGTTAATACATGGTTGGGAGTCTGTGGCTAGACTTGGAAAGAAAAAAAACATCCCAGGAGACGGCAGTGGCAGATCAGTCCCAGATTGTTGCCAAGGAAACATCTCCATAAAATCACAAGGAGTCAATGAGAACGTGAAGGAGACTCTTTAACTCTCCCGATCGCCAGAAAATTGCATGCACCAGTTTCAAAGCGTGCAGCACCAGTGGAATAAAATGTGGGAGGGGAAGCAGATGCAGCAGCTGGCATTTTGCAGCAGAGTTGCTCATCTGATTCTCCCCCGCGGAGGAAACGAGGCAGCCCCGCTCGCTCCCGGCCTCTCCTCCCGCCTGTCCTCCACTTACCTTCCGGCTGCTGCTCCGACCAACCCCGAGAAGACCACAGAGCGCTCCTCCGCGCCGCTCTCCCCTCAGGCGGGAGCCAGAACAGGAGGTTCCTCTGCCCTCCTCTCCTCCAACATCCCCTCTAGCAATCCAGTACTCTATTGTTTCAGCTGCCGCTCCCCCTCCCGTTGGATGTGGGACCTCAGCAACCATAGACTCCGGTACTGTATTGACAGCTTTCTAGGCGCGGGGGTTGCTTATTCCTAGAGCGCCATCTAGCGACATGAGGCTGAAAAACACACTCGTTCGTCTCTACTCGAAGGCTTTGTCAAGATTTTTTCATTATGTGCCATCAAGTCATTTTTGATTCCTGGCGACCACATCGATAATTTTCTCGCAACTTTCTGCCGGATTCTGGGCACACCAGCAGGAAGTTGCAAGTCCTGAGCGGCTGGCAAGCAAGCTGGTAGGCGGGTAAGTGGCTGCTGAGGTGGAAGCCTGGCTGGGCCGGGGGTGTGTGTGGCTGATGCCAGGTGCAGGAGGGTGCGCCAGTGGCTGCTATGGCACCCCCCCCACGGTGACCGGGTGGGTGGGCATGCACCGGGGAGTCTGGGCAGGGAAGTGTTGTGGGTGTGCAAGGACTATGGAGTATGAGATCCATAGCCGGCTCCTTGGGAGAAAAAGCTAAAACCGGCATGAGTTGGAGCAACTTACAGGAGTGCAATTGTGACGGTAGAAAACAGAAAAACTCCCATTTCTTGCGTCTTGCTCAGTTGCAGTGGCAATGAGTGCACCCTTGGGAGACCCGAAAGAACAGGTTAATCTATATTTTACAATGGTTGTGAGCAAGTTTCCACATTCCCCAGAAGTCTTGAGGGAGGAGTGCCTCTCCCCAAGCTTGTATTCGTGACATTATAAGCAGCAGGGAATTAATGCAGAGGGGATTGGTGACCAGACAGAGGTGCCAATGGGGGCAGAGATGAAAGTAACCAATGGCTGTTTGAAACCTCCCTCAGCACTAAATGCGTTGCTGCCAGTACTGTAATACTGTGCCTTGTGGCCTCTTTTCTTTTGTGATCCATCCCCATCTGAAATCTCTTCAGTTAGTGCAATTAACGATAGAGAAATGTTCCCCTGTGAGATTTTTCCCCCCTTTATTGCTGATCCTGGTTGGGAAAGGGGGTTTCATGAAATCGCCCAGAGTCCCCCAATGGGAGGAGATGGGCGGGGACAAATTGGATAAATAAAAAATAAATGAAATTCCCTCCGCTCAATTGGTGATGTGACATGGAGCATTGTGGTGGAGTCCTACAGTGCCTGTGCCAAAGATTGTTTCATCCTTGGGGACACTGAATTCTACCGTAGAAAAGGGGCAGCAGCTTGTTTTTAGGGTGCAGCCTCATTTTAAAGATGGAAACCCTGAAAAGGGGAGAAGGAAGCCAGGAGAGCGACCGTCTTACTCAGAACAAGGGAGTCTCCGCATGTTTGGGGGAGAGCCGAGTTAGTCTGTGGCAGCCCCAAAGCCAGAGGCATCGAATAGCAAATCCTGGAGTTGGTGATGCTGGAGCAGTTCCTGATGATCCTGCTGCTGGAAATGCAGCGCTGGGTCCAGAAACAGAGTCCGGAGAGGGGCAGCCAGGCGGTGGCTCTGGCCGAGGAGTTTCTTTGGAGGCTGCAAGGTGGTGAGCAGAAGGTGAGCCTGGCTCCTTTTTGTGTTCCACAACCTTGTGGAATCAGAGTTGGAAGGCACCATGGAGGGGCCTTCCAACTAACCCACCGTGGGAGTGTTTTAATGATGCATAAGCAGCCTAAAATCAGGAGGGGTCTGGTGGTCCTTGTCCGTCTAGAACATTTCATCAAAAGACATAAGCTTTCTTGAGCTGCGGCTCATAATCAGATGCACGGCATGGCTAGGTTTAAATTGGGGTGAGACGGGGGAGGGAGAGAAAGATAGGTTGGTGGTGCAGACCCGGGTTACACGGGAAACAGGCTAGACGTACCTTATCAAATAGCAGGTGTAACGTGTTACAATCCCAACGTTTGTGTGGAGACCTTCTGAGATGGCTTGGAACCTTTTGATGGACATATGTGAGTTCAGCAAACTCTCACTCAGGGGTGCTGTTAAAAAGAGGTCTTAACCCATATGAACAATCGGTTTCCAACGCATTACAATTGTTAAGATGCTTGTAATCTGTCTCCTGTGTATCCTGCATCTGCATCACCAGCCTATCTTCCTCAGCTTCCCCTCCCTGCTCATTTTAAATTTAAGTTTTCAATTTAAATCCAACATCAGTCCAGCCACTCTGTGCCTCTGATGAAGTGAGCTGCAGATCACAAAAGCTTCTGCCTTTTAATTTATTTGCTGCATTTATATCTGCCCTCAGTATTAAATTCTATGGAAGCATGACATTTCCTTCTGCCCAGTTAAGAAACTGGAATGGCTAAACTGGATGTTGTGACTGGCATTGTTCTCAGATTTGGGGCTGGTCTTCTCCATCAGTGCCACTTTAAGAGATTAAAACTGAGAAATTTCAAATGTGTCCTGTAGAGCTAAGCTATGGCTTCCCTTGTAACTTTGCAACCCTCTAAAGCAGCCTTTGGTTGTGCCACATCATTGCTCTGTGGACCCCAATGATTTTGTAGCCTTTTAAAATTATTTTGCCAGAGTCAGAGAAGTGCTGAAATGGATGCCCAGTGGATCCTGGTTTGTGTGCTAGGTGTTGGCTGGTATTGAAAAGATACGTCCCAATCATATCCTGAGATATCTTCATCTTTCAGATCCAGGAGGATCTGGTTGACTTGCCTGATGATTCTCCTGATTTTGAACTGGATCCGGCGGACATTGTGAAGGTCAAGGTCCCCATGGATGGTGACAGTGAGTAGACCAAAATGCTTTGAAAAACCTGGGGATGAATTCCTTTCAGCATGAGAAGGACTTGGCTGAGCAAGCTGATTTTCCGCTTAGCGACCGTGGCTTTTAGCGACAGAGTTGCCAGTCCCAATTGTGGTCACTAAGCGAGGATACCTGTTTGTTCATCACCTCCCTGCAGCCTTATTCTTCCTGCAATTGAAGGGGATGAGACCAATGTAGAGCAGGGAGCCTCTTCTGCTACGGGGCCACTCTTTGAATCGCCCTCCTATTAGAGAGAGCTGTAGTGGTGAAGGTGCTGGACTAGGAGTGGGGACACCCAGGTTCCAGTCCCTCTGCAAGCATGGAAGGTCCCTGGGTGTCAGCCCGCTTGGTAGACCGGAACAATCTCAGCAGGTGGCAGCAGTCAGGTGCCCTTGTTGGGCTGGGAAGCTAAGCAGGGATAAGCCTGGAGAGTCCATGGATGGGAGACTACTTGGGAAGAAAAGGGCTGAAAGCTAGACTGTGCAAGGGGGTGAACAAACGCCCTGAGGAAGGAAATGACAAATAGTTTCTCTGTTGCTGTCAAGAAACCTGTAGCGACGTATCCATGAAATCACCAGGCATTGAGTGTCACTCCAGAGAGACTTGAGCTGACTTCTAGTGCAATATAATTGATGTCCTTCCAACTTCCTTGTTCTTCTAGGAGGCCCCAACCATCAGCAGTACTTCCTGGGAGAAGCAGCGGACCTGCCCCAGGGAACATACAGCAGTGGGAGGAAGAAGATGAGTTTCGATTCCCCGCCAAGGAGCCAGAAAGTTCCGCTGAAGGAAAAAGCGCACAAATGCCAATACTGTGGGAAGCTCTCCGACTGCCGCGCCCACCTGATTATCCACGAGCGAACTCACAAGGGGAGAAACCCCAGAAGTGCTCAGCTTGTGGAAAAAGCTTCACCCGGAAGGAATCTCTGATTATCCACGAGAGGTTCCACACGGGGGAGAAGCCGTACAAATGCTCGGTGTCCAGAAAAACTTTCAGTGAAAAGATCAGGCCGCTCATCCATGAGAGAACTCACACCGGGAAGAAGCTGTACAAATGCTCGGAGTGCGGGAAGAGCTTTGGGACATGCTGCAACCTCCTGAGACACCGCAGGGTCCACACGGGCGAGAACATACCAAATACTCCTCCTTGGGGGGAGATGGGCGGTAGTACAAATTTGAGACATAAATAAACAACAACCACGTGAGGTGGGTTGGGCTGAGAGAGAGGGACTGGCCCAAGGTCACTGAGCCGGCTTCCATGCCTTAGGTGGGACTAGAACTCTGAGTCTCCTGGTTTCTAGCCCGTTGCCTTAACCACTAGACCAAACTGGCTCTATGTTCCTCTGCATGCTGGACTTTGCCTTCATAGCAGCTGATGGTCCTCTTTCGCAGACTGACTGAACTCCCTTTTCAAACCACAACATTGTAACATGTCAAATCCTGCAAATCTAGGGCTAGCAGATCAGAACATAGAAATTCAGAGGACCACTAGACAGTCGCGAAGATATTTTCTAGTGGTTCTCCAGATTTTTGTAGCTCTAAGTGACCTGATTGGAGTGCAAAAAAAGAAGGCAGAATTAGTACAGGTAGTCCTCGACTTACGACCACAATTGGACCAGAACGTCCGCTCCTAAGGAGGGTGGTTGTTAAGTGAGTCACACCCAATTTTGCAATCTTCTTTGCCACGGTTGTTAAGCAAATCTGGCTTCCCCCATTCACTTAGTTGGAAGCCTGCTGGGAAGGTCGCAAATGGTGATCACATCACCCCAGGATGCTGCAACCATTGTAAATACATGCTGGTCACCAGGCACCTGAATTTTGATCATGTGACTGCAGGGATGCTGCGACAGTCCTAAGTGCAAGGACCAGTCAGGAGTCACTTAACATGAATTAACATAACATGAGTTATGATAGGAAAGGGAAAAAAATTAAGATAAAATGGGTTATTGCATTAAAGTATTAGGATATTGCAATTAGACTGATAAAGCTCCCTAGTTACATGGAACAATATTACTCCAAGTGAGGATGATCTCTTGACAAATTGGTCAGCTAGCTTCTTGTTATATTAAGACTGATTTTAAAGCCAATGTTTATTTTTGTAAAGATAGCAAGTGTATCCAGATCTACTGAATAAAAGTAAGCTATCTCTATTTTTCTTCATCTACTGTGTGAAGACTGAATTTATTTCTGAACATAATTAAACTTAATGTGCAAGTTCCTTTTTTGGTTCACTCTACTCTGCAAGGTTCCTGTTTGCTGCTTGGAGTTCTTTTATTAACCTTTAAAACTCCATCAGTCTCAAGCACCTCCCAGAATTATCAGCAATGCCTAAGCTGGCTGGGAATTTTGGAAACTGAAGTCCCCACACCCGGAAATTATCAGGTTTGGGGAACTCTGCACAAGCCCACAGAGCTGAGTGGGCAGCTTTGGGCCAGCCACTTTTTCTCAGCCCAGCCTGCCTTGCAGGATTGTTGTTGAAAAAATAAAGGATAAAGAATAAATAAAGAATAAATCCTATCTTGGTCATCATGCCACAATCATGATGGAATGGGAAGGGTATTTTCAGGGTTTATATGGGCAAGAAACTGTACTTCTGGCAATGATTTTCTGACCACAGAATTTATCCCTAGTAATTTGGAGTGGCGGAGTCCAACATTAGCATCTGTATTTACAAACGTTGATCAAAATGTTGAGACTCCCCCAAGAATGCGGACTAGCCACAATCCCGGTTTATAAAAAAGGATAAAAAGATCCGCCTATCAGTCTGATGAACATAGTTAGTACACCCTACCCAAACATCTGAGTTGCGGGAATACAACTAGGGAAGCCCAATGAAGTATCTGCTAGAGGTCCCAGAAGAAAGATAAGACATCGATACAATTAATTAATCAACGCAATTAATTCGTTCGTGCGGAAGGGCCAGAGAGCAAACGCAGACACCGCCAATGGCAGCTGCCTTAGTGCGCTGCGAGCACCAAGTTGGAGTTTTTACGGGAGAGATCCGAATTCCGGCGTCAGCTGGCCAAGGAGGCCAAATGCCGATTTCGGCCGGAGATCAGCTGCAGTCCCCGAAAATGCCCCACAGCGGGGTGGGAGGTGTGATGTCACCGCGCACGAAGCTTAGTTCCCCTCCATGACGTCACAACAGCAGGGAGCCACTGCGATCAATGGGAGGAAAGTCGCTCGCGCTTGACTAGAAGACTCCGTCCCGGCATTCCCGGCTATGACATCACAATGCCCAGAAACTCCAAACCGCACTCTCACCTGGGGGGGCGGCGGCAGCGGGTCCTCGGACAACCCCCTCCTCTTTCCCCTCCGCTACACTCGCACCGCGCGCCTCGCTTCGCGCCCCGCCCCGCCCCGCCCCTCCTTTGAGAGCGCAGCCAATCCACGCCTTGAAAAGGCTTTCGACTCTTCACACGGAAACTGAAGGAGGCGGGCAGGGCTGACCAGCTCTCCAATGAAGAGGCAGGGCTGGGGCCTGGGCGGGGAAAAGGATGAGGGATATTATTGCCATTTCGCCTCATTCTTGGGGAGGATTGATTGACGCTCCGTGTGAGAGCGAAGGACAAGACCTTAAGCCAATGGAAGCTAAGCCTGGGCGGGACAAAGTGCTGCCGCCTCCTCTCCCCGCGCGAGAAGGTAGACCCTGCCTTCGAAATCCTCGTTTTCAATTGGGCCTCTTGGAAGTCGCTGTTATCCAATCAGAGGGCGAGAAGGGGAAAAGCGCACCACTTCTCTCTCTCCGTGCGGTGGCGTGGGCGTCCCTCGGTCCTTTCCCAAGGTGGCGCCCTCCGAGCACTTTGGAGTGCAACTCCCATCGTTCTAGCTAGTGGCTGCGGACAAGAGGTGCGGTAGTCCAGCACAAGCGATGGGTTCCTCTTTAAGTGACTGAGCAGAACTGCGGCTGTCCAGAGGCGGATGATTTGCCTCTGCCGTCAGCCTGAGCCCTCATGGCCAAGGATGAACATGAATAATTTAGTAATTTAGGGTCGTTCCCCCTTCCAGCCTACCTCGCAGGGTTGTTGTGAGGATAAACCGGAGACGAATCCCGTAAGCACCGTCCAATCAAGGGTGGGATTAATACACACACACACCCCGTACAAAAGCAGCATATTGAGGACAACCACTTCCCCCACGATGGTCCCCACTGGGGATGGAAAATACTAGATCCAGTCCTCTGGGAAGAGCTAAGCGCCGTACATAGCAGCACAAAGCGGTTGGTTGTCAGCACCCACCAGAGACTGGGGGGAAATGGTTGCAGCAACGTTTATTTCTTAAACCTTTTGGCCTAGGGTCTGCCTTCTGCACTGATTTTTTTCCTCCCCGCGGTTCACTCGGATTGCAATGAGGAGCAAGAACTGCATTTTCTCCTGCGGACCGGCCTCAAATCCCCACTCTGCCAGGTCGCTCTAGCTCAGTGTTTCTCAACCTCAGCGAGTTTTAAGATCTGTGGACTTCAATTTTTAAATTAAATTACATTAAATTGAAGTTCTGCTCCTAAATAACCTGTTTCTCGGGCTTTTTTTTCTACAGACTGCCATTTCATTAACAAAAGCTTTACTCTGTTCTGATTCCCATAGCCATTTAAAAGAAGCAGAACTTGTACTTGTCATATGGTTGTGATTTGTAAGAGTCTGTTTGATTTTGCGGGAGCCACTGCTGCATCTGTCCGGTGCTTGCCGCAGATGAGGCACAACGGAATAGGACAACTTGGATCACCAGTGCGTGTAAAACCCACGGGTGAATAGCTCCCATTGTAAAGACAGACTTTTTTTGAGTCCGTTGTTGTACCAGTGCAGAGAAATGCCTGGTAAAAATTTAAATTCTTCAATATCATTATCATCATTAAACTTACCGGTATTGTCTGCTCTAGAACCCTCCTCTCAAACACCTCCTCTTCAAAAACCACCAAACTGGACCCTCAGACATGACCAAATGAGTATTTAAAATAATGGGATAAAATAACTACAGGAAGTCCTCACTTAAGAACTGTTCGTTTTGTGTCGCTTCAGACTTCAACGGTGCTGAAAAACCAACTTATGATCGGTCCTCACACTTACGACTGTCCCAGTGTCCCTGTGGTTCCATGATCACAATTTGAGTGCTTGGAAACCGGTTCGCATTTATGACCTTCACACTGTACCATGGTCATGTGATCGCCACTTTCAACCTCCCAGGCCAGCTTCTGGCAAGCAAAATCAATGGCGACGGAGTGATTTATTTAAAAAATTATTTCTGGCAACACTCTTGCAGTGATGAGCAGAGACCAAACAAAAACAACTCTTTCTGAGCCCTCTGGCAGTGAACTATAGGACTGTTTATTTAGTTGAATCCATTCTTAATTTTTGACACGAAATAGGGGAGACTGTTGATAACAGGTGAATGCTACATTGCAGGAAGGGAGGGATATATTGAAGGAAGCAGAGGGAGAAGTGCATTTTTCAAGAAATTACTGGGGTCAAAAGGTTGAGAAAGGCTGGTTTGGAGTGTCCTGATTAAAGCTTTGGGAGAAGCACCCTGCCCGCAAGATTTCTGGTGAATGTGAACACTTGCTCACAACTTTCTAGCTCTGCCAGTCCCTGCAGTTTTGTTGGCAAGGCTTTTTGGAAGTGGTTTGCCATTGCCTGCTTCCTAGGGCTGAGAGAGAGGGACTGGCCCAAGGTCACCCAGTTGGCTTTGTGCTTAAGGCAGGACTAGAACCGAGCATCTCCTGGTTTCTAGCCTGGGGCCTGAACCACTGCACCAGACTGGATCTTCTTACACCGGATACTCCCCACAAAATCTGCCCTTTCCTGCTACTCCAACAGCAAATTCAAGGCTGCAGCCTTTCAAGATCTAGTCCGACATCTTTGAAATCAGCTCCCCCTTACTCTTCAGATGACACATACTTTTTGTCTTTAAATCTGAGCTTGACACTTTTATTCTGAAGAAATGGAGTGTTCCTCTGGGGACTCGTGTCTTCTGGGCTGGCCCCGGAGGCCAGTTCCTCTGGCTTGTATGTTGTGTCTTGTTTAATTTGGTTTGATTTTATTAGTAACTAGACAAGCCAGCTTGAGAATTAAATGTAATTTGAATATTTTATTAAAGTTTAACAACTTTGCAGAGGTTTACATTTGAAGCCATTCAGAGCTTGAGCCTAAGGCCAAAAGAGCCTCTTGCTTCATCCCCACCCCTGGCCTGGTCCTGGATGTTGAGTGCCCTTCTGCAAAGGGATCATATGCAAAGTGATCTACTAGGGGAAAAAAGTATTATAACCTGATCTCTGAATTGGGTACTTAAAATGAACAAGTCCTGAATTCTTTGGTGTCTCCTGAACTCAGCAAAATCAGGATCTTTCATCTGCATAGCTAAAATGCCATTTAGTGGCCGCAAATAATTCTCCTCTCTTCTTCATAGGGAATTTTGGGGAAAACTTAAAAAGAAGCCCTGAGAGAGGAGTGAAAAAAATGGAAATGTCTCCCAGGTCTTGGGGAGGGAGCTTTGCCTTTCCTTGTCCCCACGTTCACAGCAATGCTGGCACTACCCAGTTTCTTTCCTTCTCAAAAGCCGTGAATGCTTCCTGCAAAATCCATTGCCAGATACGTGTAGTTAGGCTTTCTCAAACTAATGTTTTCTATTTTTTTCTGTCCTCCCTCATCTCTAATACTGAGACATGTCTGACTAAGAAGAATCAGGCCAGAAATTAAATACTTTTCAGCTGGATGACCAATGGGACAAGTTAAATTCAAGCCTTCTCTAAACTCAATACCTTCTGCCTCATGTGGATTTTCTTGTGTCTGCTAAGGGAGGCACTTTGCCTAAAGCACTGTCCGCAGTCTAGGCATTTAAATGGTTTCTCCCCTGTGTGTAAACCTACATGATTTATAAGGATAGACCTAGTACTGAAACTTTTCCCACAATCTGGACACTCATACGGTTTCTCTCCTGTGTGAATCCTCTCGTGTTTCACCAGGTCAGACTTCCAACTGAAACTTTTCCCACAATCCAGACATTCATACGGTTTCTCTCCTGTGTGAGTCCTGTGGTGTATCACGAGGCTGGACTTTAAACTGAAAATTTTCCCACAATCCGGACACTCATATGGTTTCTCTCCTGTGTGAGTCCTCTGATGTTTTGATAGGCTGGAATTCTCACTGAAACGTTTTCCACAATCAGGACACTCATATGGTTTCTCTCCCGTGTGAGTCCTCTGGTGTATCATGAGGTTGGACTTCAAACTGAAAATTTTCCCACAATCTGGACACTCATATGGTTTCTCTCCCGTGTGAGTTCTCTGGTGTCTTAGCAGTTGGGATTTCTGACTGAAACGTTTCCCACAATCCATACACTTATACAGTTTTTCTCCTGTGTGCGTCCTCTGGTGTCTCAGCAGTTGGGATTTCTGACTGAAACTTTTCCCACAATCCAGACACTCATATGGTTTCTCTCCTGTGTGAGTCCTCTGGTGTCTCAGCAGTTGGGATTTCTGACTGAAACGTTTCCCACAGTCCAGACACTCATATGGTTTCTCTCCTGTGTGAGTCCTCTGATGTCTCACCAGGTGGGAATTCCAACTGAAACTTTTCTCACAAACAGGACATTCAAACAGTTTCTCTCCTGAGTGAGTCCTCTGATGCATCATCATGTTGGACTTCAAACAGAAACTTTTCCCACAATCTGTACACTCATATGGTTTCTCCCTGGTGTGAGAACCCTTGTGATTGACCAGGGTGGTGTGGTTGCTAAAGCTTTTGCTGCTTTGAGAACACTGGTAGGGCTTCTCGCTAGTGTGGGCCCTCTCTTGCATTATCAGCTGTGGTCTCTGATCTGTGCTTTTCCCAAAAAATACACCTCTGTGGGGGTTTTCCACCACTAATATTCTTGGATTCTCGCGGAGATCAAAACTATTTCTGATCCCTCTTTTGGTGGTGCTTTGATTCAAGTGACTGTTTCCTTCCTCACAGGGTGAGGCTAGCGTAACCGGCTGGGGAAGAAGAGTTTTGGAGTTCTCTGGAGAAAGTTGAAGATTTGATTGCTGGCTTGGTTTGCTTTCTTTTTTAATGCTGCTTGTGATTCTCAGTTGTCCAGAAGGCTCTGATTGGAATCCTTTTTGTCTATAAGATTCAAACACAAGTGTTAGTTTAATTATCATCTATAAAATGGCTGCACAACATGCTCAAGCAACAACAAAAAACATACATTACAATGAAAAAGGAAAAGTGCCAAAAGGCTAGATTAACCCCTAACATTCATTATGATTCATTTGACACACAGAAGACTAGCGAGATCAAAGTTCACATCCTGAACTTCACTTGCTGGCTTGGGTCTATCACAGATTCTTAGCACGGCAAAGGGTTATCATCAAGGATATCTGGAAATGCTGGGGATGGATTCTACACACACACAGACACACACACAGAAATATAGAAACACACGAAGTTGGCATTTTCTGGCAGTTGCTCATCCGATTCTCCACACGGAGGAAACGAGGCAGCCCCGCTCGCTCCAGGCCTCTCCTCCCGCCTGTCCTCCGCTCACCTTCCGGAGGCTGCTCCTCCAACCCTGGGAAGACCACAGAGCGCTCCTCCGCGCCGCTCCCCTCCCAGGAGGGAACCGAAACAGGAAGTTCCTGTGCCCTCCCCCAGTTCCCTGACATCCCCTCTAGCAATCCAATACTCTATTGTTTCAGCTCCCCCGCTCCCCCTCCCATTGCATGTCAGACCTCAGCAACCACAGACGCAGCTACCGTATTGACAGTTTTATAGACGTTTTGTTGTTTATTCATTTAGTTGCTTCCGACTCTTCGTGACTTCATGGACCAGCCCACGCCAGCGCTTCCTGTCGGTCGTCAACACCCCCAGGGACGAATCCGTCACCTCTAAAATATCATCCATCCACCTTGCCCTTGGGCGGCCCCTCTTCCTTTTGCCCTCCACTCTCCCTAGCATCAGCATCTTCTCCAGGGCGTCCTGTCTTCTCATTATTTGGCCAAAGTATTTCAGTTTTGCCTTTAATATCATTCCCTCCAGTGAGCAGTCTGGCTTGATTTCCTGGAGGATGGACTGGTTTGATCTTCTGGCAGTCCAAGGCACTCTCAGAATTTTCCTCCAACACCACAGTTCCAAAGCATCGATCTTCCTTCTCTCAGCCTTCCTTATGGTCCAGCTCTCACAGCCATAGGTTACTATTGCTTTAATT